>NC_083897.1:52208202-52534420 GCF_032452875.1 Bos javanicus
TTGCAGGCAGGCGCTTTATCATCTGAGCCACCAGGGAAGCCCAGTGGAGGGGAAGTTGTCAAATCTTGCAAAATTACATACGGCATTTTCCCCTTTACCCAGTAATCCCACTTCAGGGAATGTATCCCAAGGATACACTGGCAAAAATACAATAAGGAACATGAGTAGACTATTCACTGCAGTTCTATATATAATGGCAGAAAGTTACCTAAAAAATTCATCAGTAAATGACTGAGAGTATTATGTAGCTGTAAGAAGGATGAGGAATATATACTCTATATTCTACTTTGGAATTGACACCTTGGTATATTGTTAAGGTGGGAAAGAAATAAGTGGAGAAAAGCAAGTATTACTATAATATGCTACCATTTATCTAAAAAGGAAGAGAGGGATAAGTACTGTCATCTAAAAAAGATGTACGACTTGAGAGTTGTGAGTTAAGTTTTACTTGGGGCAAAATGAGGACTGCAGCCTGGAGGCAGCATTTCAGATAGCTCTGAGAGACTGCTCCAAAGCAGCAGTGGGGGAAAGTCAATATATAATGTTATGGTGAAGGGGGAGTTCAATACCACGAAGTATTCATTTTACAAAAGGATTTTTGTTACTCATGAGGGTATGATAGCACCATGAAGGGATTTAGTGCTTCTCTAGATATGAGGAGATGTAAGGATTGAGATCATAAAATCTGTTCCTAAAAACTTCCAACTATCTAAAGACCTGTCCCACCAAATTCCCTGGAGCACAGAGTGCCTCACTCCACCCTGAACTCCCTCAGGGATTGTTGAAGGTCAACAGCTATAGCAGCACAGGGTTCAATCTCTGTAGAGGCAGATGGCAAATGCCTTTGTTGCTCAGTCATTGGCAATGCTCTTCAGTTCAGTCAGTTCAGTTGCTCAGTCATGTCCGACTCTTTGCAATCCCATGAACCGCAGTATGCCAGGTCTTCATGTCCATCACCAACTCCTGGAGTCCACCCAAACCCATGTCCATTGAGTTGGTGATGCCATCCAACCATCTCATCCTCTGTCATCCCCTTCTCCTCCTGCCCTCAATCTTTCCCAGCATCAGGGTCTTTTCAAATAAGTCAGCTCTTTGCATCAGGTGTCCAAAGTATTGGAGCTTCAGCTTCAGCATCAGTCCTTCCAATGAACACCCAGGACTGATCTCTTTTAGGATGGACTGGTTGGATCTCCTTGCAGTCCAAGGGACTCTCAAGAGTCTTCTCCAACACCACAGTTCAAAAGCAGAAATTCTTCGGCGCTCAGCTTTCTTCACAGTCCAACTCTCACATCCATACATGACCACTGGAAAAACCATAGCCTTGACTAGATGGACCTTTTTTGGCAAAGTAATGTCTCTGCTTTTGAATATGCTATCTAGGTTGGTCATAACTTTCCTTCCAAGGAGTAAGCGTCTTTTAATTTCATGGCTGCAATCACTGTCCGCAGTGATTTGGGAGCCCAACAAAATAAAGTCTGACTGTTTCCCCTCTTTCCCCATCTATTTCCCATGAAGTGATGGGACCAGATGCCATGATCTTCGTTTTCTGAATGTTGAGCTTTAAGCAAACTTTTTCACTCTCCTCTTTCACTTTCATCAAGAGGCTTTTTAGCTCCTCTTCACTTTGTGCCATAAGAGTGGTGTCATCTGCATATCTGAGGTTATTGATGTTTCTCCCAGCAATCTTGATTCCAGTTTGTGCTTCTTGCAGCCCAGCATTTCTCATGATGTACTCTGCATATAAGTTAAATAAACAGGGTGACAATATACAGCCTTGACATACTCCTTTTCCTATTTGGAACCAGTCTGTTGTTCCATGTCCAGTTCTAACTGTTGCTTCCTGACCTGCATACAGGTTTCTCAAGAGGCAGGTCAGGTGGTCTGGTATTCCCATCTCTTTCAGAATTTTCCACAGTTTATTGTGATCCACACAGTCAAAGGCTTTGGCAATGCTCTTGGTAAGTGCCAATTTGTGGTTGACAGTAAGTAGACGACAGAGATAGACAATGATAGATAGATAGATTCCTGATATTAAATTAAAATGATGGGCAGACTTCTCATCCAATTTCATCTGGTTCTCCCATTGCTCCCATCTTGGGCCCCTGGAGTTCAGGCTATGGAATTGGCAGCAGCAAAGTACCCCAGCTTTGCTAAGACCCCTGGGCACCCAGCCATACATCTTCCCCATTGAAGCCACCATCTAGATTTCTAAGAGGGTCAGTTTAGCTGAAGAGGCAATAAGGAAAGAGGCCAAGAGGAGATTCACAGATTATAGCCAAACCTGTCCCTTCCAATGTTGAAACTAAGCCAAAAACAAAAGGCAACAAGAAAGAATAAAGCTTCAGGAAAAATGTGCAAACAAGAGGCAAAGGAGGAGAAAAATGGAAATCTACTAGGACTGGGGTGGTTAACCAAGACACTAAAGACTGCAGGAAAGAAGAAACAACAAAAAAAGGAGAGCATGGCCTCTGATGCAGCAGGATATAAAGAAGTCAAGTCAGTCTGGCAGACTTAAACCAAGTCTTATCGGTGGTCCCAGCACCTTCTTCCTTCAACAATATGGAGAGAAGGTTGTTTTTTTTTTTTTTTTTAATCACCTATTTAAAATATGCAAATATTTGGTAGTTTCAGATACATATTTTTTAATATAAATTTATTTATTTTAATTAAAGAAGGAAGAAATTCCACTTCATCTTATTTAAAAAGCATGTTCAGATAAGTATAAATGCTTCTTTTTGTAGGTGAAGTCATGAACTGGCTGTTTGTTTTTCTGTAAAGCCATAAATTAGTGAGATATTGAATTAAAGGAAGCTTTGACTGCCTGTGTGTCAGCTTAGCATTCCATAGACTGAAGGCAAGGGTAGTGTTTACATCCTGTTACACAAAGTCTATCTAAATGGTAATTTAGGGCCACAATCAGGCAGTTAACTTGTCATAAATAATTAAAACCATTTATTTATGTTGTTTCATCAATTATTGGATCAGAAAGCAAAGAAAGCTGTCAAAGACAATTTGGATAATGTCAAAAGCATTTGGGAATTAACTTGAAAAGGGCCACAATGCCAATTAGAATATAATTAAGAATTGCCGAGGTCCAGCCCCGGCTGATCCAGGGTATTCGAAGGGGAGACGGCGTCGGCGACTATTTATTTATTTATTCCTCAAAGATATAAAGAATAATAGAATGAGGATAGCTCAGTAGGAAAATTCAGTGGAGAAAAGAAGCTGAGTAGCTTGGTTTACGCGGAAAATCAATATAACCCGTGACACCAGGTTAGCTCTGACCACGGAGGCCGCAGGCACCCTCTCGAATAGCGGAAGGTGCCCCACCTTAGACACCTTCTCGAGTGGGTCTTAGAAGCCCAGGCAAATAAATGGTCTCAGAGGATATCCGCGCTCCAGATGGAGACTCAGCTGGAAGTTAAGGGGAAGAATGACATGGGGAGACCAAGCTTTGGTGAGCAAGGCCTGTAGCTTTATTTTCAACAGGGGCTTTTATACCGTAAGTTACACATAGAGGATAATAGGGGATGCAAAGTCAGCAGTTTTTGATCCTTATCAAAAACCAGGGTTTCTTTCCTGCAGATTTATCGTATACAAATGGTTTAGGTGATTTATATCATCTTCTGGCCAGAAGGCCTATTAACATTTTATGACTCTTGACAAAGACTTATCAACAAAGACTTATTTTCTCCAAGAGTAATTATTTTAAGGTTTGGCGCCATCTTCCGAATTTTATCTTCCGAAGATAAAATTGCATTCCTATAGGGCGGATGTGTAATGGGTTTACAACAAAGGAAAGAATTTATTACCTTAAGGGTCTAAACTTACTAACACCAAGGCCACTACTTATTTTTTCTACATACCAACTATATTAATTAATACACATTCAAGGATACAATTCAGGGGATGTGAAAACTTGGCAACAAGCATTGGCTCATCAATGAAATCTTTTGCTAGTTTTATTCTGACAGTTTCTAACTCTCTGAGAGGCTCTAAGCTATTTAAATATCTAAGTTTCCCGTGCCTCTCGAGGCTGGGAGACTGTAAACAATCGTATGCATAGCTGTAGGAGTCCGGGTAAATTTGTCAGGCGAGTTAGAGAGCCATCTGAGGGGTTTGGATTTAAACACTCCTAATTGCCCAGGAACTTTATTAATTGGAGCTGTAAGTTAACTCTTTGACAGAGAGAGCAAGATGGTGGTGGGGGACAGCCCCCAGTAAAGTCAGAGGTGAGAGCACAAAGCAATAAAGTAGGCAGACTCTGGTTTTTTTGGGGGTAGATGCTCGAGAATATCTGGGGGGACTCCTGAGGCTCGATCCCGCCTTTGCGTATGCCGAGCCTCCTTCCTCATGACCTTTGTCACGAGTGGAATGCCTCACCGGCTCCCGGCAAAGAATAAAAACTGCAGTCACCTCATGAATTGAAACACATCAAAAATGTTAAAAACCAATGAGGTGATAACGATTCCAAAAAATATATCCATTGGTCACCTTTACAGGATGCTGCTAAGAGAATCCAAGCTGCCCCTCAGAGTGATAAAATAGTTTTCGAGAGGAATTTTTCCTTTATAGACATATCCCAACTAGTAAATGAACACCATCTTATAAACCCTTAATGAAATAATGAATCTGGGTAATGATTATCAATGGCCTAGAATATCCTAGAAAAGAGACTCAGCCAGATATTCTGTACCTCGCGATGGAAACATACACAAAATTTATGAAATATTCCTGCTCCCCAAAAATCAATCTTGAATCAGATCAAAGCTCTAGTCTACCAGCTTACAGGAAGTATAAGGAACAAAAGAATATGCTAATCAACATTTCAGAGATATGATCAGCAAAATCCAAAATGTGAGAAACTTTACAGGATAAACAACCTTTTTCTTCAACAAATAAATTGAAATAATAATTTTAAAATAAAAACAGAGACAGGGAACCAATAAATTGAGAGACCTATGAGACATCAATGAAATACAACATATGGAGCTTATTTGATTCCTGTTTCAAACAAACTATAAAAGAAAAATTAGTCATTCAGGAAAATTGGAATATTAAATAGAAATATCATAATATTAAGAAATATTGTTAATTGTTTTATGTTATTCATATCCAACGATTTCTTTAAAGTCTATACTGTTTGGATGGATTAAATATGATTGACTATAAATTGATAATTACTGAAGTTGGTTGGTGAGAATATGGTAATCCATTACTATCTACTTTTATGTATATATGTTTGAAAAGATCCATAAGAAAAAATATGAAGCATACATCTATAGTGTCCCTACTATAAATAAATTCATGTCCTTACTAAGAGTTGAACTCATCCTGAACATAATAGCACCATTGCTCTAGTTTGGTAGAAATGCAATAACAAGGTCAGAAAAAGAAGTATAATTAAATGAATTATGAAGGTCAAGCACAGCAAGTAAAAAAAAAAAAAAAACATAAGCTAAACCCTTTGGCCATCCATAGGCACTAAAGATATTAACACGATAAAAGGAATACTAGAACTTTTCGGGCTTCCCTAGTAGCTCAGATGGTAAAGAATCTGTCTGCAATGCCGGAGACCTGGGCTTGCTCCCTGGGTGGGGAAGATCCCTGGAGAAGGGAATGGTTCCTCACTCCAGTATTCTTGCCTGGAGAATTCCATGGACAGAGGAGTCAGCTGTGGTGTTGGAGAAAACTCTTGAGAGTCCCTTGGACTGCAGGGAGATCAAACCACTCAATCCTAAAGGAAATAAACCCTGAATATTCATTGGAAGGACCGATGCTGAAGCTGAAGCTCCAATAATTTGGCCACCTGATGCCGACTCCTTGGAATAGACCCTGATGCTGGGAAAGATTGAAAGCAGGAGGAGAAAGGGACAACAAAGGATGAGATAGTTGAATGGCACCACTGACTCAATGGACATAAGTTTGAGCAACTTCCAGGAGATGGTGAAAGACAGGGAAGCCTAGCATGCTGCAGTCCTGCAGTGGGGTCACAAAGAGTAGGACACAACTGAGTGACTGAACAACAACAGAACTTTTCAGATATTTTTGCAATTGTATTTGGAGATTTACCAGATGCATTGGTAAGAGAATGATGACAGCAAGTTAATTCTTCTAAAAACCAAATTTGATCATCTGTAGTCTCTACCATCACCCCTAGTCTCCTCCTCTGCCTTTCTTCTCTCAGTAACAGCTGCCGTTGTCTCATCTTGAACCAGTCATTCAAGCCAAAAACCTGAGAATCATTGACTCCTTCTCCCTCATTCTCCACATCCAATTCTTTACCAAGAGCTGTTAATTTGCAAATAATTGTAAAATACTTCTACTTCTCTCCATCTCTACTTCTATAATCCTAGCAAATGCCACCATAATTTTTCATCCACACTACTGCAATGGCCTCTCAATTCTTTTAGCCATCCCTCCACTCTTGCCCCCTCCAATCAATTCTCAGCAGTGCAGCTAGAATGTTTGCAAAATGTAAATCCTGTCAGGCTCATTTCCCTGCCTAAATCCCTTCTATGTCTTCTGCTGTGTCTTGAGATAAATACCAGAATCTTAAACATAGTATGGCTTCCCAGATGGCTCAGTGGTAAAGAATCTGCCTGCAATGCAGGAGACACAGGAAATGTGGGTTTGATCCCTGGGTCAGAAAGCCCCCTGGAGGAGGGCATGGCAACCCACTCCAGTATTCTTGCTGGGAAAATCCCATGGACAGAGGAGCTTGGTGAACTATAGTCCATGGGGTTGCAAAAAGTTGGACGTGACTGAGCACGCATGCAAACATAGTATATAAGGCCCTGCATAATCTGGTTCCTGTTACCTCTCCAGCCTCATCTCCCACCATTTTACCTCCCACTCTCTGCAGTCCAGTCACAATGACTTTCTGTTCTTCAACTGCATCACACTCCATCTATGTCAAAGTCTTCATGCATATGGTTACCTCTGCCTGGAACTCTTGCTCACACCCTACTTTCTGACCCTATTCTTCTGGATAACTCTTATTTATCTATCAGATGGCAACCTAATATCTCTTTCTAGAAGTCCTCTAATCCTAACTCCTCTACTCCCAGATAAGGTAAACTACCCTTCCTATGTGTTAGCGGAGTACTTCTCCCATCATAGCCTTTATCACATTGCATTACAATTATTTTTTAATTTAAATAAAGTTTAATATAATTTTCTCCCATTAGACTCTAAGCTCTATTAGGGAAATACTCAAGTATAACTTGTTCACTATTTTATTTCCAGCATTTAGAGCATTGAATGGTAAAATTTACTCAAAAAAAATTGTTAAAACAAAAGACAAATATGTCCTTTGTTGTTTTGAGGGGTTCCCTGTTCTGAAAGTGACACAACTGCTTTATTATTAATAATGAAGAGAATGGGGATATTGGTTTAAAAAACACCAGAAGTGCCTAAGTGTTACAATATTTTCATGTCCTGATGGTCCACCTATCCACAGACTGTGAGGCATTCTATCGATAAGGTCTATGCTAAGAGTAAGTTTACACATTATGAGTGTCTGCTGTTTAAGGCCAATTGTACTCTGCATCCATTCCTGTCCAGTATCTTAGAGACTTTGCTACATCGCTAATCTCTCTCTAATAGATCATAGTACATGCCCAGCGACCCCACAAACTATAGCCCTCCAGGCTCCTCTGTCCACGGGATTATACTGGAAAAAATACTGGAGTGAGTTGCCATTTCCTTCTCCAGGGTATCTTCCTGACCCAGGGATTGAACCCAGGTCTCCTGCGTCTCCTGCATTGGCAGGAAGATTTTTACCACTGAGCCACCTGGGAAGCCCAATAGATCATAGTAGCATCTAAGAATGCTCTAGTATCACTTACCTTTGAAAGCCCTCCCTTGACCCATATTCTTCTCCACTCAATTTCTCAAAGTTCTTGAGAGCAAAATTTTTCTAAGGAATTATCTATTTTCATTGATTCCTCTTCCTAATCTCCCATTCACTGTTCAGTGCACTCTGGAATGGCTCCTGTCTATATCACACCACTGAGCATGCTCTTGTCAAGGGTACTGAAGACCTCTATGTTGCCAAATCCGATGGACATATCTCTGTTGTCTTCTTACTTGATGCCCTAAGAGCTGATGAAGCCCTTTTTGAAACAGTTACCTCTCTTGAATTCTGGGATATCACTGACTACTAATTTACCTCTTATCTCACTTGTCCTTATCAGTCTCCTTTGATGGATTCTTCTATATGTTGGGGTTCCTCAGGGATCTTTTCTTGACCCTCTTCTTATGTCCCACTCTATATATTTTCCTTAAAAGTCATTCTCATGATACTGCTACTGCTAAGTCACTTCAGTCGTGTCTGACTCTGTGCGACCCCATAGATGGCAGCCCATCAGGCTCCCCCATCCCTGGGATTCTCCAGGCAAGAACACTGGAGTGGGTTGCCATTTCCTTCTCCAATGCATGAAAGTGAAAAGTGAAAGTGAAGTCGCTCAGTCGTGTCCAACTCTTAGCGACCCCATGGACTGCAGCCTACCAGGCTCCTCTGTCCATGGGATTTTCCAGGCAAGAGTACTGGAGTGGGGTGCCATTGCCTTCTCCTTCTCATGATACTGGTGACTCCCAAAACCATAACTCCAGCCCAGTCCTCTCTGCTGAGCTTTAAATTCATATACCTGACTGCCTACTGGACATCTCCACTTAATGTTCTCTGAGTACTTCAAACTCAAACATGTCTTATGGTAGAGTCATTATCTTCTTTCCAAATGTGTGCTCCTTTTCAAATGTTACCTATCTCATGAGCACTACCAACCAATCACTTGCAGAAGCTAGAAAACCCAAGTAATTCTTGATTTATTCTTCTCCTTTATCCCTAATCTGCCACAAAACTATTTCTATAGCATTAATATTTTTTGACTCTCTCCAAATATCTTTTCCCCATCCCCAGAACCAGAAGCCGTAAGAATTAAATAATATTGTGGTACTCTCATTTCTACTATAATTCAATAGTACGAAACTCACATGTATGTCAAAATTAAAACAGCTTCTGACAAAGACTCCCTCCTTGACCAAACTTTAATTAGGCTTCCCTGAGCTCTCTTCTCGACTAAGACTCAACCCCAGCCTACCTTTAGCAAAGAATCCTGTTAAGATAGTTTGCAAAGAATATCCATACCCTTGATGTCTCCTCTTAGTAATTTTCTATCCAGTGACCCCCCTCACTGTGCTCATAGGCTATAAATCCCCAGTTGTCATTGTTGTATTTGGAGTTTAGATCAGTCTCTCTCTCTTACTGCAATAGTCTTTCCTCTCTTGCAATAATTTTGAATAAAGTCTTCCTTACCATTTTAACAAGTGTTAAATAATTTTTAACATTCGTTCAAAATTTATTGATTGCAAGCTTAATAACTTCATCATAACTAATTTTTTCTTTTTCTTGGTTCTCCTACATTGCTAGTGTCCTAAATATGTACTTAGTCCGCCTACTAGGAAATTTAACACTATTCACTCCTACACTTAAATTCAGACTATCAACACTTAATTCCAAAGCAACATATTTCCTATGACATTGATTAATTTGTATTTGCTGTTTCTTCTACCTGGAATCCCTTGGTCTGTCCTGTGCATTTGATAGACTAGCTTCAGTTTTCCTTTAAATCTCTTAGACATAATTCACTTTGGGATGACTTCTAACCCAATAATGTGCTAGAATTAACTTGCCCTGACTTTTAACAGCCTATTTATGTTCAGTGACATCATTTGGTAGCTTGAAACTGGTGATAATGGAAGCATTTACACCATAAAAATCAGCATGCACTAACAAATCAGGGCATTTTCCCCCCAGAGAACTGATTGTTAAACTTTAACCAGTACATTTAACTGCCCTGCCTCCTCCAAATTTGGTTTTATGGCTCTGCTATGGGCTCTGATGATAACCCTAATACCCATCACTATGCACTGCAGGTTACTTATCTGTGTCTCCCTCCAGGCTGAAATTTTCTTGATGGTAGAGATACTATACATCTAGAATCTTATCCAGTGTTTGGCTCACAGAAGTTACTAATTAGTATTATTCAGTTCAGTTCAGTTCAGTCACTCAGTCGTGTCCGACTCTTTGCGATCCCATGAATCGCAGCATGCCAGGCCTCCCTGTCCATCACCAACTCCCGGAGTTCACTCAAACTCATGTCCATCGAGTCGGTGATGCCATCCAGCCATCTCATCCTCTGTTGTCCCCTTCTCCTCCTGCTCCGAATCCCTCCCAGCATCAGGGTCTTTTCCAATGAGTCAACTCTTCACATGAGGTGGCCAAAGTATTGGAGTTTCAGCTTCAGCATCAGTCCTTCCAATGAACACCCAGGACTGATCTCCTTTAGGATGGACTGGTTGGATCTCCTTGCAGTCCAAGGGACTCTCAAGAGTCTTCTCCAACACCACAGTTCAAAAGCATCAATTCTTGGGCACTCAGCTTTCTTCACAGTCCAACTCTCACATCCATACGTGACCACTGGAAAAACCATAACCTTGACTAGACGAACCTTTGTTGGCAAAGTAATGTCTCTGCTTTTGAATATGCTATCTATGTTGGTCATAACTTTCCTTCCAAGGAGTAAGCGTCTTTTAATTTCATGGCTGCAATCACCGTCTGCAGTGATTTGGGAGCCCAACAAAATAAAGCCTGAAACCGTTTCCACTGTTTCCCCATCTATTTCCCATGAAGTGATGGGACCAGATGCCATGATCTTCGTTTTCTGAATGTTGAGCTTTAAGCAAACTTTTTCACTCTCTACTTTCACTTTCATCAAGAGGCTTTTGAGTTCCTCTTCACTTTCTGCCATAAGGGTGGTGTCATCTGCATATCTGAGGTTATTGATATTTCTCCCAGCAATCTTGATTGCAGCTTGTGCTTCTTCCAGTCCAGCATTTCTCATGATGTACTCTGCATAAAAGTTAAATAAACAGGGTGACAATATACAGCCTTGATGTACTCCTTTTCCTATTTGGAACCAGTCTGTTATTCCATGTCCAGTTCTAACTGTTGCTTCCTGACCTGCATATAGGTTTCTCAAGAGGCAGGTCAGGTGGTCTGGTATTCCTATCTCTTTCAGAATTTTCCACAGTTTATTGTGATCCACACAGTCAAAGGCTTTGGCACAGTCAATAAAGCAGAAGTATATGTTTTTCTGGAACTCTCTTGCTTTTTTGATGATCCAGCCAAGAGGAGCAACCCCACGTCCAAGAAGTGGTGGCTGCGTGGGTGCAGGAGGGCCTAGAGGAGCTATCCCACGTTGAAGGTCAGGAAGGGTGGCGGTGAGGAGATACCCCTCATCCAAGGTAAGAAGCAGCGGCTGTGCTTTGCTGGAGCAGCCATGAAGAGATACCCCACATCCAAGGTAAGAGAAACCCAAGTAAGATGGTAGGTGTTGCCAGAGGGCATCAGAGGGCAGACACACTGAAACCATAATCACAGAAAACTAGCCAATCTGATCACATGGACCACAGCCTTGTCTAACTCAATGAAACTAAGCCAGGCCGTGTGGGGCCACCCAAGATGGGAGGGTCGTGGTGGAGAAGTCTGACAGAATGTGGTCCACTGGAGAAGGGAATGGCAAACCACTTCAATATTCTTGCCTTGAGAACCCCATGAACAGTATGAAAATTAGTATTATTAGTCTTTGCTTATCTGAATGAATGACTAGAAGGCATGTTTGTTAAGCACTTACTAACCCTGGGAGAAACATTAGCAGAGATGATGGTTCTTGACTGCCATCTTCAGTGATCATTTATTTGCCTAAAAAGCATGGAATTGGAGCAAGGGGACTGAGTTGGATATTTTCCTTGGCCTGTGCCATCAAGCTGTGAGTTGATGCAGTTATTTCATTTATACTGCAGGTGTATGTTTGCCCTATAGAATGGACCATGCTAGCCATGGTCCAGGGGTCCCTCTCTCCCCTGCCTCTCAAGCAGCAGAAAAGACTGTAGTGTTTGCCTCTCTGATTCCCTCTCTTCTTGGCCTCCATTGCTCATCAGACAGCACTTGTTAACATCAAGGGGCTGCAGTAGCTTGCAGATCCAGTAATATCTGACATGGCAGATTTCCAAATCCACTCATATAATGATACAGAAATGATACCATAAGCAGAGTTCTGGTGTAGAGGAGAACCTCTCTAAAAATAGCTATGATCAGAAACTTAAGAGTTCTAAATCCTTTATATGGGACTACAAACTCCCAGATAGCTAGAAGCACTCCCTGGAGATTCCAAAAATAGTTATAGTGGAATAATCCATACTCTAGCTATTCAAAGTATGATATGAGAGACTTTCCTGGTGGTTCAGTGGCTAGGACTCCATACTCCCAGTGCAGGGGCCCTGGGTTCAATCCCTGATCAGGGAACTAGATCCAGTATGCTGCAACTAACACCCAGCACAGCCAAATAATTTTTTTTCAAAGCATAATCTGAGATCAAGAAGCATCAGCACCACCTGAAAGCTTGTTAGAAATGCAGAATCTTAGGCTCCAATCTGTACCTATTGGTTGGATTAGAGTCTGCATTTTAAACAGATTCCCCCCAGGTGATCTGTATGCATATTTAAGTTCGAAAGGCACTGATCTATAGAACATTGAATTTTTTTTATAACCAAGCAGTTACAGAAACCATGGAGTTTCTGTACTTCAAGCAGTTACCCTAAACCACGGAGTTTAGGGTGTTAATGCTAATGGCACTTTATAATAATAAATACTATTTATGTACAATAGAGATATTTACATTCATTCTGTCACTGAATGAAAAAATAACTCTACTACTTAGCCAATTAAAATCAACCTGATGCTCCAGCTTGAAAGCTCACCATCTAAAAAAGAAGTGGAAGAATCAATATAATGAAAATGAGTATACTACCCAGAGCAATCTATAGATTCAATGCAACCCCTATCAAGCTACCAACAGTATTTTTCATAGAACTAGAGCAAATAATTTAACAATTTGTATGGAAATACAAAAAACCTTGAATAGCCAAAGCAATCTTGAGAAAGAATGGAACTGGAGGAATCAACCTGCCTGACTTCAGACTATACTACAAAGCCACAGTCATCAAGACAGTATGTAATGGCACAAAGACAGAAATATAGATCCATGGGACAAAGTAGAAAGACAAGAGAGAAATCCACACACCTATGGACACCTTATCTTTGACAAAGGAGGCAAAATATACAATGGAGAAAAGACAATCTCTTTAACAAGTGGTGCTGGGAAAACTGGTCAACCACCTGTAAAAGAATAAAACTAGAACACTTTCTAACACCATACACAAAAATAAACTCAGGATGGATTATAGATCTAAATGTAAGACCAGAAACTATAAAACTCCTAGGGGAGATCATAGGCAAAACACTTTCTGACATAAATCACACTAAGACCCTCTATGACCCACCTCCCAGAGTAATGGAAATAAAAGCAAAAATAAACAAATGGGACCTAATTAAATTTAAAAGCTTTTGCACAACAAAGGAAACTATAAGCAAGGTGAAAAGACAACCTTCAGAGTGGGAGAAAATAATAGCAAATGAAGCAACTGACAAATAATTTATCTCAAAAATATACAAATAGCTTGTGCACCTCAATATCAGAAAAATAAATGACCCAATCAAAAACAGGCCCAAAGAACCAAACAGACATTTCTCCAAAGAAGACATACAGATGGCTAACAAACACATAAAAGATGCTCAACATCACTTATTATCAGAGAACTGCAAATCAAAACCACTATGAGGTACCATCACATGCCAGTCAGAATGGCTGCTATCCAAAACTCTACAAACAATAAATGCTGGAGAGGGTGTGGAGAAAAAGGAACCCTCTTGCACTGTTGGTGGGGATGCAAAGTAGTACAGCCAGTATGGAGAACAGTGTGGAGATTCCTTAAAAAACTGGAAATAGAACTGCCATACAACCCAGCAATCCCACTGCTGGGCATACACACTGAGGAAACCAGAATTGAAAGAGATCTGTGTACCCCAATGTTCATCACAGCACTGTTTACAATAGCTAGGATGTGGAAGCAACCTAGATGTCCATCGGCAGATGAATGGATAAGAAAACTGTGGTACCTATACACAATGGAATATTATTCAGCTATTAAAAAGAACACACTTGAATTAGTTCTAATGAGGTGGATGAAACTGGAGCCTATTGTACATAGTGAAGTAAGTCAGAAAGAGAAACACCAATACAGTATATTAATGCATATATATGGAATTTAGAAAGATGGTAATGATAACCTTATATATGAGACAGCAAAAGAGACACAGATGTAAAGAACAGACTTTTGGACTCTGTGGGAGAAGGTGAGAGTGGGATGATTTGAGAGAATAGCATTGAAACATGTATATTGGGATTTCCTGGTGGCTCAGAGGATAAAGCATCTGCACGCAATGCAGGAGACCCAGGTTCAGTCCCTGGGTTGGGAAGATCCCCTGGAGAAGGAAATAGCAGCCCACTCCAGTATTCTTGCCTGGAGAATCCCATGGAGAGAGGAGCCTGGTGGGCTACAGTCCACAGGGTTGCAAAGAGTTGGACATGACTGAGCGAGAGTGGGATGATTTGAGAGAATAGGATTGAATCATGTATATTACCATATGTGAAATAGATGACCAGTCCAAGTTCGATGCATGAAACAGGGCACTCAAAGCCAGTGTACTGGGACAACCCAGAGGGATGGGATGGGGAGGGAGGTTGGAAGAGGGTTTGGAATGGGGGACATATGTACACCCATGGCTGATTCATGTCAATGTATGGCAAAAACCATAATATTGTAAAGTAATTAGCTTCCAATTAAAATAAATTAATTAATTTAAAAACAAACAAACAAAGCACCCTAATAAACACCACAGGCTTGGGAGTTAAAGCCTGGATGTGAGTCCTGCTTATTTCACTCAGTGGTAGAGTGATTGTGAAAGAACTACTTAACCTCTTTAAATATTTATTTTTTCAACTGTAAAATGGTGATAATAATAGTACTTTATTTTCAGAGCTGTAGTGAGAATTAAATGAGAAAGCATATATAAAGTGTCTGGCATATGGTAGTTGCTCATTAAATGTGAGTTTCCTCCCTCCTCACAACCTCCCTTCTGAAAAGAAATTAATTCAGAATAAAACAACCATCCTAATGATGATCTGGAGAGCCTTCAGAAATTTAAGAGCAAAAAGGAAAATAAGTTCTATTTTGTACATGATATGATAAATTCAATACCAATTCTGGAGAATGGCATTAAAACATGTATAATATCATATAAGAAAAAAAAATACCAATTCTGTGTGACACAATGAATTGGTCTGATTCAACTAGGGTTGAAAGAAAGACTGTTAACATTCTTTTCAAATGCATTGGTGGGATTTCCTCTCAGTTTTTTTGATTTCCTTGATTATCATCAGAAATGCGTATTATATTCATCCATGCTATATGTATGGGAAGCATATTTTGGCCTGATGTCCTTACCTATCAAACCCAGACACAAGCATAGACAGACAGAACAGAGTAAATACTGAATACGGAGTGGACAACCCAGGTCCCACATAGTCTTTCCCAATCCAGGGCCACCACCATTAAAGCTTCTTCTCTTTACATTTGTTTCATCATCTGATTATTCTCTGATACCCTTGTTCCCACATCCTACCCTGTTCTATAAATATCAGGAACAAGTTTTTCAGGGTTTTGTTGTTTTTGCTTCTGCTGCAAGGAAACAACATGATGATGACAGCAGCAGCTTCTCCTGTCAAATGTGGGCTGGACTCACTTCTGTGTCTCCCAGGTGGTGCTAGTGGTAAAGAATCTGCCTGCCAATGCAGGAGGTTCAGTCTCTAGGTCAGGAAGATCCCCTGGAGGAGGGCTTGGCAACCCACTCCAGTATTCTTGCTTGGAGAATCTCATGGACAGAGGAATCTGGCGGGCTACAGTCCATAGGGGCACAAAGAGTCGGACATGACTGAAGCAACTTAGCACGCATGCATGGACTCACTTCTAACTGAAAGACTATGGCATAAGTAAGGGTGTGTGTCTAGGTCACAAAAGGTCTCACAGCTTCCTGCTTGATCTCTTGCAGGTCATTCGCTCCGGAAAAAGTCAGTAGCCATGTTATAAGGACACACAACCAACTCTGTGAAGAGAGCTACATGGTGAGGGACTGAGACATCTTGTAAGTCCCGTGAACCATCTTGGAAGTAGAGCCTTCAAATGCGGTCAAACCTTCAAATAGCTGCAGTCCTGACTGACATCTTATCTGCAACCTCATGAGAGACCTGGTGTCAACATAGCCACTCCCAGATTCCTGACCCTCAGAAATATGTGAGACAATATATTTTTGTTGTTTTAAGCTGGTACATTTGGAAACAAGTAGTTATGCAGCCATAGATAACTAATAAGACTTCATGATAATTTGCTCCCTTCAAAAGGCAAACATATATATTAGTGGAAATGATATATGAAGTGGCCACTTTTTGTCCCCTGATTTTGTTTAACAATTCTCCCCATAAGAGACATCACATATCTGCTCTTCTTCATGTATTACTCAATCAGTTTTTTGTGGAAGCCATAGCATTTGCTTAGGGGTAAAACTGAATGAACAAGATGAGTACACCTGAAACTATAAGACCCAACCAAGGGGGACTTAAAGCCTGCCCCCAAAGAACCAAGAGATAAGAAATCAGCGTGGCTGGAGAAGGAAAAAGTGGTTTCAAAGAGGAGGTTAAATATTTTCAGTATATTCTGCATAGAATAAAATTGTTTTTCTAACCAAAAATAAAAAAGTAAACTAATATCAATTGAGAAATATTGAACTGGGAACAAATGGAAGACTGGACATTTTATGTGGCAAATTTTCCTATCCAGTTCACATACACTTCTATAAATTTGAAGAGCATGCTGTAACAGTTTGTGAACTATTTGTCCTTGATCTAGTCAACAAAGAAACCTTATAGAACAGAAGGAAAGTATGTCATCACAATCAATAAACAATAAAGCCAACTTGTCAACTGGGAATAAACATACACTGAGCACCTACTGTGTGCCAGGGAAGGGACTCTGCATGGAGAAAGGTGACTTGCCTTAACCACCCCTACTTGGTAGCTGCAACCCAAGTATAGACTCTTCTCCCCAGGGTTGGCACATTTCCTATTCTTGCTCTTTGACACTCTTCCTCCACAAAATAGATACAAGCAGGGGCAAGGAATCTGGAAATTGAGCTAAATGGGAAGGGGCAAATTCCTTTCACCGCCACAGACTTCATAATAAACATCAATTATGTAACATGAGTATAAACTAAAGATCATATTCATTTTGTCATTTAATCTAAGAACAATTTCATTTTCTCCAGCAATCTGTTTCTTTACCAAACTAAGACTGGTCCTTCCCCCTCCCTGATACTTGGTTTCTACTTCTTTGAAATGAGAGTAACAGTGTCCCCTCCTGGGGTTGATCTGAAAATGAAATGGCATCATATGTGTGGGAGAGCAAAACCCTGTGAAAATTGAACTCTAGCATCTTAAAAGGGTGTGGAGAAGGCAAGAGTCTCTTGAGGGAAACAGACAATGGTGTTGTTTACCAAGAGCACAGAGGACTTGGAAGAGAGGACTGGAAATGTACTTTGGATCCATGGAGTGGGAAGCATTGAATGCCAGCTCAGGACTCTACAAATAATGTCAGGAAATCCAGCCTGGATAATGTGCTTTTGGTTGGAGCAGGGGTAGGGATATTTTGGCATAAGAATGCCAAAAAGAATATTATTTCAAGTGATAACAGCATACAAGTGTTATCTTTTGTCTCTTCCACTTATTTCAAGATCTTATTTGTTGTGGTTAATATGCATCATGCTTTATTTTCTAGACTTTTAAGTTCTAAATTTCATCTCAAATGAAGCTGTACACTTATATAACATTTTTTATTTTACTCACAACTTTCTGACAACAGTATTATTCCAAGACCTTGGGAGACAGAGGGAGGTGACAGCTAGGTAAACAGTATGTCCTTCTGTTGATAGGCAGCGGCATGTCTCTGAGAGTCTAGGTGATGAGATCACACCAACTTCAGGAATCCTCTTGGGGTTTAATGTGCTTCCCAGGTTCCCATGGAAGTGACACAACCCATGCTCAAGAAATATGACTTTTCTTCCATCTGAGACTCCATCCCCACTTCTTACCTTAACCCCAAACCTGTTCACTCCTAACTCAGGCCCCTGTAGGGTCCATGCTTTGTGGAAAATAAATGGTTCCACTTTGGGGTCAAAGTCACACCTCACATGAGGTTTAGCACATGATCAATACGCAGTAGATATTTTTTGAATGAATGAACAGTGGATGGATAGACAGATGGGAATTGGCCCCAGTGCTCTCTCACTGCCTCTTGCCTCCAGCCGTACTGGCATTCTCTCAGTCTCTTTTACTGCCTGCTCTCTCTGAACACACAGCCTTAAGCCTTCTCCTCAACCTCCAGCTCCAATACAATTAGTCTATTCTTCTGTGACTTCTCAGCTCAATAAACATTCTTAGAACAACATTCCTGACAACCTTGACTAGTCAAATCTCCCCATTTCACAGGCCCTCATAGCATCATGGACCCCCTCTTCCCTGTACTTATCCTTACTGCAAGTGCACAGTTGTATAGATATTTGCATGCTATTTGGCTCCCCTACTAAGCTACGAGCTCCATGAAGACAGAGACCTTGTAGATGATTTTTGCTCACATCTGTTTCCTCAGCATCCAACATGCTTGGCAGTAAGTTGGCCCTCAATAAGTATTTTGTGAATGCATGAGTAGGCATTTTTAGCTGGTCTTTAAAAAATATTTCCCCCTGTCCAGCAGGTTAGACTGATATATACTACTAGAAGCACTGTCTGAGAATGCCTTCTATCAAAGAGGAACAGATCCAGACAACAGATAAAAGCAGTAAAGACAGATTTTATTCCTTACCTTGCAATAGGGGAAAAGAGACTTCAGTATAGAACTGGGCTCAACTCTGAATACAATAGGACATGTGGGGGTTTATAGCCAAAGAATAGAGTGAGAGAATCAGAGGATAGAAAAACTACTGAGAGGAGACATGAAAGGGAGAGAGATTCTTACTAAACTGACAATGAAATTCTTGCTAGAAGCAGGCCAAGATGATCAAATATCAAGGATGGGGGATGACTTTGCAGGATTCTTGCTCAAACTATGAGAGCCATCCTGAGGATATGACCACAGGATAGGGTCCCAGAACCAGGCCTAATTGTAAAGGAGACTTAGAAGAGCCTGGTTAAAGTTTGGTCAAGGAGAGAGTCTTTGTCAATTCTTCAGGCAGTTGTATTTTTATCATTATGACCTACCCTTCCTGTTAGTCTCCCCACAAAACATACCATATCTCCAGTATACTTATTACTCCATAAGCATTTTAAATATTTATTTCAGGTATAATTTATATTCATAAAGTTCACCTGTTTTGTCTATAATTCAATGTTTTTTTAGTAAATTTAGAGTCATACAAACCATCACCACAATCTAAGCTTAGGACATTTAATGAAATGTCTCTAAAAAACCTTTCATGCCCATTTGCAGTCACTTTCTCATCCCCACCCCATAGGCACTTTGAAGACCCTCATGTTTGCCTAAGGATAAAAAATGCAGCCTAACTACCAAGCAAAAATCAAAACTACCACATGTGAAATAATTTGACAACCACCGAGTATGAACTGTATTTCATTATTTGCTCAAAAAGATTTAGGAGACAACAAATCAATATGAACTGAGGAATGAAAGAATATTTCAGGAAAGATGTAGAATATCTTAAGGCTTTCTTGCAGAGAAAAAAATGCAAAAAAAAGAGGACAATAATATGAGTTGAGGAATACGAAAGCAGAAGATCCAAGATGTTTTCAGAACATTTTAAAGTTCCAGTGTGGTGCTATGACACCTGGCCAGTCAACAGTGGGAGCTTCTAGAACAGAAGAAAGAGGGTTAATCACAAGACATAAAAGTTGAATCAACACTCAACTGAAAATAAGCATATTTTGAATGCTACTGTGTCCCAGGCCGGCTTCCCTGGTGTTTCAGTTGATAAAGAATCCACCTGCAATGCAGGAGATTGAGGAGGCCCATGTTCAATCCTCGGATCGGGAAGATCCCCTGGAGGAGGAAACGGCAACTCATTCTAGTATTTTTGCCTGGGAAATCCCTTGGACTGAGGAGCCTGGGGAGGCTACAGTCCATGGGGCCAAAAAGAGTCAGATGTGACTGAACCACCACCACCACCACCACCATCGTGTCCCAAGCAAGGGGCTCTTCATAGAGAAAAATAGATCACCACCTGCTCTCTGGGCTGCCCTGGAGTGGGGGAATGCTGGGCACGAGAAGCACAACTCCCCAGGGGATCAGCCCAAGATGACCCATGGAGGAGGCCCCAAGGAGGCTCCAGGGCCATTCCTTCCCTGGCCAGTAGCCTGGTTTAGCCTTGGGCCTCCTACTTCTAGTGCCCAGCTGGACCAAAGGGAGCCAATGGGGCTTGGGAGGGGAAGGGAGGTTCCCAGGTGATGAAATAAAAATTCATATTTTAAGTTAAGTTAAAATCTTTTCTTTTTCATTTGGCCTCCTCCCTGCCCTCCAATATATATCTGCTTTCCACGTTAACCAGATCTTGCCAGTGGCAGAAATACCTGCCCAGTCATAAAGATCAATTTTTTTACTTCTGATGCCAGCCATGTAACTCCTTAGAAAATAGCATTCCTTTCTCAATCCTGTAAAGGGTCTCAATGACCCACCACTCACCTTGTATGTGTAGTCATCTTTGCTGAATGTTATGTACAGTATACATGCTAATATATCACTTTCCTTAAAGATAGTACAGAACAGACTGGTCATAGGACCTGGAGAGATACTGGGCCATATTTAGGGCAAGTTCTTAAGTTAAATATTTACTTATTAACTTATTAATCTTACTAGCTATATTCAGTTCAGTTCAATTCAGTCGCTCAGTCGTGTCCGACTCTTTGTGACCCCATGAACTGCAGCACCCAGGCCTCCCTGTCCATCACCAACTCCCAGAGCTCACTCAGACTCACGTCCATCGAGTCAGCGATGCCATCCAGACATCCCATACTCTGTCGTCCCCTTCTCCTACCCCCAATCCCTCCCAGCATCAGAGTCTTTTCCAATGAGTCAACTCTTCGCATGAGGTGGCCAAAGTACTGGAGTTTCAGCTTTAGCATCATTCCGTCCAAAGAAATCCCAGGGCTGATCTCCTTCAGAATGGACTGGTTGGATCTCCTTGCAGTCCAAGGGACTCTCAAGAGTCTTCTCCAACACCACAGTTCAAAAGCATCAATTCTTCGGCGCTCAGCCTTCTTCACAGTCCAACTCTCACATCCATACATGACACTGGAAAAACCATAGCCTTGACTAGCTATATTACTTACATGCTATTTTACAAGATTATTGTTTCTTACATTACCAAATGTATGACAGCCTCCAATAAAAATAATGATGACCAGGCTACTTGAAAAAATTGACCAAATATAGTTCTGTAAGGTTAATGGTTGTAATAGTGTAACTTTAGATATGGGAAGAAACAACAAGAGGGAATCTTTTCCTGGATGATAACTGTCTAGTAAGACAGGTGGTCCAGAGACTTTTGGCTACTGTTAACAGGGCCTAGTCTAGGAATAGCACATTGAGTGACCTAACAATGAAATCCTGGTCTGACCTAGGAATGAGCATTCATAGTTCTGTGGGACAAAATGAAATGCCTCCCAAACTTTGGTCAAAATGAAGACCAAAGGGGAGGGTAATCATAAAACAATGTTGCCCACTATTCAGTTCTACAAGAATCAAGTTATTAGCCACTGAAGTCACTGACCTACAGTACACCCTGAAGTGAATTCAGGACAAAGCTCAGGATGAGGCACATTGTTCACTGGGAGAACTGGCAAAACTGGCCCTTAGAGAGTTAGATATTTCCAAGAGAAAATTTTATGAACCCAATTTATTGCATCTTCCTATATTTAGAAAAGCACGCGTGCACATGTGCATGCGTGCATGCATGCTCACTTCAGTAGTGTTCAACTCTGTGACCCCATGGACTGTAGCCTGCCAGGTTCCTCAGTCCATAGGATTCTCCAGGCAAGAATACTGGGGTGGTTTGCCATTCCCTTCTCCAGGGGATCTTCTCAACCCAAGCTCGAACATGCGTCTCATACATTACAAGCAAATACCACTGAGCCAGCAGGGAAGCCCTTAGAAAAGCACAAAAACCATTAACTAAAGTATCTGTTCCTCAAAAATAGCAGTAACCTTATACCAAGACGTGTCCTTGATTTCAAATACCCTTTGTCAAGTAAAAAATATCAGTAGCTATCTGGCTCTACAAAGATTGAGCCATTTTGAGTTTATTTTTGTGTATGGTGTGAGAGAGTGTTCTAAATTCTTTGATTTACATGCAACTGTCCAGCTTTGCCAACACTACTTACCGAAGAGACTATCTTTTCTCCATTGCATATTCTTGCTTCGTTGGTTGAATAATAATAATCAGGTCCTTAACTGTGCCTTTTTAAGTCTGTCATTCATTGACAGTTATTGTCTACTCTGATGCCTTTGCAAAAAAGCTTCATCTTCAAGAAGATTCATAGAAAGGACTTTTTGACAAGTATGTTCCAACAAATTTCAGATCATACCACTGAATTGGATAAGAAATTAAATAATTCTAATGGAAACCCATTAGACTACTCTGATGCCTTTGCAAAAAAGCTTCATCTTCAAGAAGATTCATAGAAGGGACTTTTTGACAAGTATGTTTCAACAAATTTCAGATCATACCACTGAATTGGATAAGAAATTAAATAATTCTAATGGAAACCCATTAGACTACTCTGATGCCTTTGCAAAAAAGCTTCATCTTCAAGAAGATTCATAGAAAGGACTTTTTGACAAGTATGTTCCAACAAATTTCAGATCATACCACTGAATTGGATAAGAAATTAAATAATTCTAATGGAAACCCATTAGAATTTAATGGAAGTGAAGAAGAACTAAAGAGCCTCTTGATGAAAGTGAAAGAGGAGAGTGAAAAAGTTGGCTTAAAATCCAACATTCAGAAAACTAAGATCATGGCATCTGGTCCCATCACTTCATGACAAATAGATGGGGAAACAATGGAAACAGTGAAAGACTTTATTTTGGGGAGCTCCAAAATCACTGCAGATGGTGACTGCCGCCATGAAATTAAAAGACACTTGCTCCTTGGAAGGAAAGCTATGATCAACCTAGACAGCATATTAAAAAGCAGAGACATTACTTTGCCAAAAAAGGTCTGTCTAGTCAAATGTCTATGGTTTTTCCAGTAGTCATGTATGGATGTGAGAGTTGGACTATAAAGAAAGCTGAGCACCGAAGAATTGATGCTTTTGAACTGTGATGTTAGAGAAGATTCTTGAAAGTTCCTTGGACTGCAAGGAGACCCAACCAGTCCATCCTAAAGGAGATTAGTCCTGAATATTCATTGGAAGGACTGATGCTGAAGCTGAAGCTCCAATACTTTGGCCATCTGATGTGAAGAACTGACTCACTAGAAAAGACCCTGATGCTGGGCAAGATTGAAGGAGGGAGGAGAAGGGGATGACAGAGGATGAGATGGTTGGATGGCATCACCGACTCGATGGACATGAGTTTGAGTAAACTCTGGGAGTTGGAGGTAGACAGGGAAGCCTGGCGTGCTGAAGTCCATGGGGTTGCAAAGAACTGGACATGACTGAGTGACTGAACTGACTCAATGGAAACCTGATGGTTTTGTAAAACTGTTAACAAAAGATAAAGAATTAGCTGCATATGACTGAGTGAACTGATAAATATGGTTATAACTTTATGGGATTTTTTGGTCTGAAATATTATTGGCTTCTAATCTGTGTTCTCCAGACATAAGGAAACCTTTCTCCTTAAGCTAATTACAAAAAAAAAAAGTGAAAGCACTAGTCACTCAATCATGTCTGACTCTTTGCAACCCCATGAACTGTAGCCCACCAGGGTCCTCTGTCCATGGAATTTCCCAGACAAGAATACTGGAGTGTGTTGCCATTCCCTTTTCCAGAGGATCTTCCCAACCCATGGATTGAACCCAAGTCTCCTGCATTGCAGGTGGATTCTTTACTGTCTGAGCCATCAGGGAAGCCCTATATTAATACCTTTGTAAGCAGAATTGATTCCCAGGTAGCACTAACGATAAAGAATATGCCTGCCAATATAGGAGACACAAGATCCCTGGGTAGGGAAGATCCCATGGACAAGGAAATGGCACCCACTCCAGTATTCTTGCCTGGGAAATCCCAAGGACAGAGGAGCCTGGCAGACTACAGTCCACGGGGTTGCAAAAGTCAGACATGACTGAGCACACGTACACACAAAAGCAGAATTGTAAAATTTATCTTTTCTCTCTGAATGATCCCTCCATAAATTGGAAATTCTTAGGTTTCCAACAGCCTTAACAGGCTGTTATCAGGCTTAAGAAAGGCCACCTACTGACAGATGAAAGAATTTCAAAATATCTTGGGGACCTCAAAAAGAGAGGAAGTCATCCAAGTCTATAGATACTGAAGGTGATAACTGATCACAAGTCCATGCCATGGCTTTCCTGGCCTGAAGGCCTTTTGAAATTTGAATCTAAGATTATGAAAAGTTCCAGCAAAGCCAGTTTTTTGAAAAACTCTGTATGCTCAATCACTTATGTAAATAATCAAGCCAAGATTATCGAAATCAGACTTATTTTACACATAAAATAGTCTTAATTTAGCTATAGTTAGTAGAAATAAGGGTAATTTTAGACAGAAAAAATTATGTTTCAATAATACAGCTTTGTAAACATTCTTTGACATAAATCATACGAATGTTTTCTTAGGTTAGTCTCCTGAGGCAATAGAAAAAAATAAAATAAACAAATGGTACCTAATCAAACTTACAAGCTTTTACACAGCAAAGAAAACCATTAAAAATGGAAAGACAACCCTATGGAATTGGAGAAAATATTTGCAAATGATGTGACAGACAAGGACTTACAACTCGTACAACTCAACAAAAATCAAACAACCCAAATGAAAAATGGGCAGAAGACCTTAATAGACATTTCTCCAAAGAAGGCATACAAATGGCCAGTAGGCACATGAAAAGATGCTCAACATCGCAAATTATAAGAGAAATGCAAATCAAAACTACAGTGAGGTACTACCTCACATCAGTCAGAATGGCCATCAATGAAAAGTTTACAAATAACATGGACTTCCCTCATGGTCCAGTGGTTAAGACGTCACCTTCCAAAGCAGGGAATACAGGTTTGATCCCTGGCCAAGGATCTAAGATCCCACATGCTGGCCAAAAACAAACAAAACATAAAACAGAAACAATATTGTAACAAGTTCAATAGACTTTAAAAATGGTCCATATCAAAAAGTCTACAAATAACAAATGCTGGAGAGGATGTAGTGGAAATGTACGTTGGTACATCCACTATGGAAAAAACAGTATGGAGGTTCCTCATAAAACTAAAAATAAAATTACCATATTATCCAGCAATCTCACTCCTAGGAATATACTCGGCCAAAACTATAATTCAAAAAGATACATGCACCCCTGTGTTCACAGCAGCACTGTTCTCAATAGCCAAAACATGGAAACAATCTATATGTCTATAGACAGATGAGTGGATAAAGATATATATATAATGGAATACTACTCAGCCATTAAAAAGAATGAAATACTGCCATTTGCAGCAACATGGATGCAACTAGAAATTATCATACTAAGTGAAGTAAGTCAGAAAAAGAAAAATACTATATGATACCACATATGTGTAATCTAAAATACGACACAAATGAACTTATCCACAAAACAGAAATAGACACGGAGAACAGACTGATGATTGCCAAGAAAGGGCTGAGGGAAGGATGGACTGCAAGTTTGGGAGTTTGGGGTGGGTAGATGAGAACTATTACATTTTGAATGGGTAAACAACAAAGTCTTAATGTATAGAACAGGGAACTATATTGAATATTCTGTGATAAACCATAATGGAAAAGAATATTAAGAAAAGAATATACATACGTGTATAACTGAGTCATTTTGCTGTACAGCAGAGATAGGTACAACATTGTAAATGACTACACTTCAATTTTTTTTTAAATTTTAAAAATAATACACTTTTGTGGATATTAAGTTCTAGCGCTGAGGTTTGGTTGTTGTTGCTGTTTTAGTCGCTAAGTCATGTCTCTTTTGTGACCGCATAGACTGTAGCCCACCAGGCTCCTCTGTCTATGGGATTTCCCAGGCAAGAATACTGGAGTGGGTTGCCATTTCCTTCTCCAGGGGAATCTTCCCAACCCAGGGATCAAATCCAAGTCTTCTGCACTGGCAGATGGATTGTTTACTACTGAGCCATCAGGGAGGCCCCTGAGGTTTGGCATTCACTGACTAAGACTCCCTTCCTAGATGACTCCTTGTTGCAGTGTTATACTATTATAAAGTTTAATTAAATTACTAAAAGGATACCCTATAATAAGTTTCTTTCTGAACTTATCATAGTAATCTATCTTGGAATAAAGATCAGATGCCTCATGACCTGCAACTAGGATATTATGCATACTGGAAAAGATACCATTTAAAGGACTGCCTCCAACCTAGAAGGAAGGACCCTTTTCAGATTCTCTTAACTAACTCATACACAGCAAAACTGAATGGAATTGACTCTGGATTCATATTTCTCACTTAGAAAGTGCTCCTGCATGGGACTGGTCTGTACAGAAGACTGCTGATCTCAAAATCACCTTAAACCAATGCTCCGACATAGGAGGAACTACACCCATATCATGATGAGAAGATGATATCAGAAGCAGAAAACTATCCCAAGGTACTGGACCTGACCTGTATATTTACAGTGCTTTCTTAATTTCTTGATTGTTGCTGCTTTGTCACTAAGTTGTGTCCAACTCTTTGGCCCCCATGGACTCTAGCACGCCAGGCCTCCCTGTCCCTCACTATCTCCCAGAGTTTGCCCAAGTTCAATTTCTTGGACTTTTGCATAAATCAATGTTTTTTCTAGCTGTTCCTCTATCGCTCTCCAGACTTCAGTCCCCTTTCCCCACAGCTAGCCCACTGAGTGGTAGGGAGAGGGTCAGGTAGGGGTGCCTCTGGAGGACAAAGAAAGAATCTGATAAGAATTCATTCTTCCCTCTCCTTGCCTGTTTTCCATAGATCCTCGATCCCACACTTAGCTACATCCAATACTTCTGGGTTACCTTGATGGATTTATCCTCTCCAAGACTCTAATTGGACGGCCCTTAGGAAATTTATTCTAGAAGAAAGAAGTTATAGTTCTGTTTTGGCCAGTATTGATAATTAGTAGATGGGATTCCCTCCCTTGGCCAATCAATCATACTTGCTCTGAGCGTGACCATAAATGACTTTTCTTTTAAAGTTACTCAAGCTCAGTCAGAGAAACTAGCTAAATTTCAATCAAAGAATATAACCTTCTTCAGTTATGGAATAGATTAATATGATTAACATCAGGTTACGATCATCTAAGTTTACAGCCCCCAATGTTAGGAACAAATGAATCATACGAAGGATAATCAGCCTAATGACACTAGGTAATTGAGCTGGGTGCCTTATGGGCAATGCCAAAATAATCATTACCTTGAAGATAGAGATTGGTATGGAACAGACCTGGGGATATACTGGGCCACACTTAATCAAAGTTCTTATATAAGTATGTACTTATAACCCTATTAATGTTACTAGCTAGGAATTCCCTGGTAGTCTAGGGGTTCCGAATCCATGATTTCATTGCTGAGTTTGCAGGTTCAATACCTGGTCAGGGAACTAAGATTCCACAAGCCACATGGTATGGCCAAAAAATAAACAAGCAGAAAAACACAATGTTATTAGTTATATTACTTGTAGTCTGCCTATTTTACAAAACTATTGTTTTTTGCATTACCAAAGTATGATTGAACCTCCAATAAAAATAATGATGGCTAGGTAACTTGGAATATTTGACCAAATATAGTTCTATAAGATCAATGATTGTAATAGTGTAACTCTAGTGTAACTCTAGATATGAGACTAAGCAACAAGAGGGAACCATTTCCTCGACCAGAACAGACTAGTACATTGCATGGCTTATCAATGAAATCCTCACCTGACCTGGGAATTAACATTCCTCATAGTGTGGAATGCTAAATGGTCATAAAATGCCTGCACTTAATATGCCAGCAAATTTGGAAAACTCAGCAATGGCCACAGGACTGGAAAAGGTCAGTTTTCATTCCAATCCCAAAGAAAGGCAATGCCAAAGAATGCTCAAACTACCACACAATTGCACTCATCTCACACACTAGTAAAGTAATGCTCAAAATTCTCCAAGCCAGGCTTCAGCAATATGTGAACCGTGAACTTCTAGATGTTCAAGCTGGTTTTAGAAAAGGCAGAGGAACCAGAGATCAAATTGCCAACATCTGCTGGATCATCAAAAAAGCAAGAGAGTTCCAGAAAAACATCTATTTCTGCTTTATTGACTATGCCAAAGCCTTTGACTGTGTGAATCACCATAAACCTGGAAAATTCTGAAAGAGATGGGAATACCAGACCACCTGATCTGCCTCTTGAGAAATTTGTATGCAGGTCAGGAAGCAACAGTTAGAACTGGACATGGAACAACAGACTGATTCCAAATAGGAAAAGGAGTACATCAAGGCCGTATATTGTCACCTTGTTTATTTAACTTATATGCAGAGTACATCATGAGAAATGCTGGACTGGAAGAAACACAAGCTGGACTCAAGATTGCCGGGAGAAATATCAATAACCTCAGATATGCAGATGACACCACCCTTATGGCAGAAAGTGAAGAGGAACTCAAAAGCCTCTTGATGAAAGTGAAAGAGAAGAGTGAAAAAGTTTGCTTAAAGCTCAACATTCAGAAAACGAAGATCATGGCATCCGGTCCCATCACTTCATGGGGAATAGATGGTGAAACAGTGGAAACAGTGTCAGACTTTATTTTTCTGGGCTCCAAAATCACGGCAGATGGTGACTGCAGCCATGAAATTAAAAGACGCTTACTCCTTGGAAGGAAAGTTATGACCAACATAGATAGCATATTCAAAAGCAGAGACATTACTTTGCCAACAAAGGTTCGTCTAGTCAAGGTTATGGTTTTTCCAGTGGTCACGTATGGATGTGAGAGTTGGACTGTGAAGAAAGCTGAGTGCCCAAGAATTGATGCTTTTGAACTGTGGTGTTGGAGAAGACTCTTGAGAGTCCCTTGGACTGCAAGGAGATCCAACCAGTCCATTCTGAAGGAGATCAGCCCTGGGTTTTCTTTGGAAGGAATGATGCTAAAGCTGAAACTCCAGTACTTTGGCCACCTCATGCGAAGAGTTGACTCATTGGAAAAGACTCTGATGCTGGGGGGGATTGGGGGCAAGAGGAGAAAGGGATGACAGAGGATGAGATGGCTGAATGGCATCACTGACTCGATGGACGTGAGTCTCAGTGAACTCCGGGAGTTGGTGAGGGACAGGGAGGCCTGGCATGCTGCGATTCATGGGGTCGCAAAGAGTTGGACACGACTGAGCAACTGATCTGATCTGAAACTTTGTGCATATGCTGACAATAATGGGGCACTGCCAACTAAAGAAGGGCTTCCCTTGTGGCTCAGTTTGTAAAGATCCCCTGGAGAAAGAAATGGCTACCACTCCAGTATTCTTGCCTGGAGAATTCCATGGACAGAGAAAGCTGGTGGGCCACAGTCCATGGGGTCTCAAAGAGTCGGACAGTACTGAGCGACTAATACTTTCACTTCCACGCCAACTAAAGAAGGTCATTCACCACCTGCTTCTACAAGAATTGAGTCATTACTCACTGAAGTCACTAACCTTTGTCGTGCTGTGTTGTGCTTATACATATTGACCTCCCCCCTTACCTCTTGGGAGCAGTTCCTCAGAACTTTCTGAGAAGCCATCTCCAGAGCTATAGTCTTCAATATCTCCAAATAAACCTGAAACTCACAGCTCTCGCTCTTTGTTTCTCTGAAATCTTCCCCTTCACCTCTTTGGAGCAGTGCTCAAAGTTCTTTAAGAGCTGGTCATCCAGGTTATAATCCTCAGGTTGGTTCAATAAAAATGCCCATTTCTTTCTTAAATTGACTATGATTTAATTTTTTCATCTATGGGGGGCCGGATTTAGCATGCCCTAGAATGGCAATCCACTCCAGTGTTCTTGCCTGGAGAATCCCAAGGACCGGGGAGCCTGGTGGGCTGGCATCTATGGGGTCGCACAGAGTCGGACACGACTGAAGTGACTTAGTAGCAGCAGCAGCAGCAGATGGTTACCAAAGTAGTTTTCACCCCTCTCAGAGATGGGCAGGGAGACTCCAGAAGTTTCTTCCTCCTGGAAGCCACCAACTGTCAGTCATCGCGCTAACCACGCCCCCTCATACAAGGCCCGTGCTTATCCCAGAACGGCCAGGGCCAGACCTCTTCCCTATACCTCTTGGGAAAGGAAATACACCAGGGGGTTGGATGGGGAGTGTCCAGGGTCTCTGGAAAGCAGACGGTGAGAAGGAACAATGAATTCTTTCCAAATTCTTTCTTTGTCTTCCAGAGGGGCCCCTACCTGATCCTCTCACCGTCACTCGGCGGGCTAAGCCGTGTGGAAAGGGGACTGCAGTCTGGGGAGATATAGAGGAGCCGCTGGACCCAGCGCTGGTCAGCGCCACCCTCCTGACTCACGTCCCAGGGCAAGACCACCCTTACATCATCCCTTGAGGATCCGAGACATTTCCTTCTCTTTCCCTGGCCAGACGTCATTTCCTCTCCCTCCAGCATCCTGCTTCTTCACTAAAGACAAAGTTGATTCTTACTCTCCTAGAGACTCAGTTTTCTCATCTCTAAAGTGGGGATGGCCTTGACGTGATGACATGCGTGCTTGACAAATGAGCCCTGTGAAAGGAGGGAGGGAGGGAGAAAAAGGACTCTTGGAAAAAGCATTTCTACAGAAGCTCCAGGCTTAAACACCCTCTTTTCCCAAATGAGGTCTTGCACCACGCTAAGCTTGTGACCCCATGCACATGTGTGGGTTTTTTTTTTTTTTTTTTACATTCACAAGACCGAATTTTGATCAATGTGGGAGCAAGTTGTGAAATGGCCCTTGTGACAATCTCACCCTGGTATCACACACAGCAAATGGAATTTCTTTCCATCAGCAGCTGTTTTGCAACAGTCCTCGAGGCTCAGCTTGGAGAAATCCTCATTTTTGCTGACAGAATTTTCCCTGAAGGAAAAGACCTTGATTTGTAGATAAAACTTACAGTGCAATTGTGTATCAATTCACAGGGTGGTTGAGGTGGGGTGGGCTGGGATCAGCCAAGGCTATCCTGGGGTTTGGTGACATCTAGTGGCTAACTGAAGAATCTTTGCTTATACTAAGAGAATGTTCTGGAAAATGAGCAGCCTGGAAAGCAAAAACTCCTACTTGTGAACCCTCTGAAAAAAGCCTCCTGAAAGCCTTAGGAGGGCAAAGTAAATAACTGGCTTGGTATGACATGAGTTGAAATGGTATCTTGCTTTCTTGGCAACTTTGACAGAAATTAGAAGTCATTGAGAAGACAATGGCAGAAGGCAATGGCACCCCACTCCAGTACTCTTGCCTGGAAAATCCCATGGGTGGAGGAGCCTGGTAGGCTGCAGTCCATGGGGTCGCTAAGAGTCGGACATGACTGAGCTACTTCCCTTTCACTTTTCACTTTCATGCATTGGAGAAGGAAATGGCAACCCACTCCAGTGTTCTTGCCTGGAGAATCCCAGGGACGGGGAGCCTGGTGGGCTGCCATCTATGGGGTCGCACAGAGTCAGACACGACTGAAGCGACTTAGCAGCAGTAGCAGCAGAAGTCATTGAAGAATTTCAAATCACTACCCACTGTATCCTCAGCATGGTTTTCAATAAATAGTGTCCTATTCAAGTGTCCTGATTCAAAAATGGAATCAGGTAATACCAATTTGGTAGTTGCTTCCGACTTCAGAGCGTTTCTCTGGGCTCAAGCTCTAAACAGACCAAGGATTTCCAGGCTAGGCAGGAAATCTACAAAAACATCTATCAAAGTTCAGGTGCAACTGGTATTGGCCTGAGGGCATCCAGAAGTGTAATGGTTAATGACCACTATGATATGGGCAGAAGTGTAAGGTAACCTCAGATGTCACAGGTTTTCAAAGTCCTCACGGGAGATGCAAAGTATTATCAATAGCCATATGCAATTTATACTTTCATAGAAAGTTTAAACTACTTGATACAGGATAGTGGGGGAGGCAATCAAAAATCAGGGAGCAAGCAGCTTCTTAGAGTTGCATTTTAGGGTTTATAGGCTTGTAGCCATTAGAGAACTATGATGAAGCACAAAACATGGTCTTGAGACCAGCCACATCAGCATATTCTCGAACACCACCCCCGAACTACTGAATTTCAATCTTAAGAGTGGGCCCCAGTAACCAACGTTTTAACAAGCCCCATAAGATGATTCTGGCGCATACTAAAGTTTGAGAACCAATGATTTAAAACAAGCTTTAAATGCCCCCTTAAAAACCTTAAAGAGCTGATTCATCTCATTGTACAGCAGAAATCAACACAACTTGTAAAGCAATTATCCTCCAATTAAAAAAAATACCTTAAAGAGTGTTCAGAGACTATTAACGAATTCATGGAGGACACGGAATTGTTTCTGTAACATAGGTCTACTTCTTCTTTTAAACATATAAAGGTGTCTCAGATCTTCTGAACTGACAGTTAAATGAAAGGAAGAGGATTATTTATTGGTCTTTACTTCTTTGAATTTTGGAGCATGCTGCCTTGAAAAAGTACAATGTCTCCAGAGTAGCTCAATAGTCCTGTGGATGTGATGAGGATAAACATAGAAACAAACACAAAGATGCTCCATCTCAGTATTAGTCTAAGGAAGACAAAGTAAAATAATAATGGGATACAACTTTCAACTAACAAACTGGCCAAGATCAAGGAGAAAAATGTGCTTCATTGAGGATGCTATGGGAATCCTATGAGGATTCATTCATATGAGGATGCTAAATTTTTAAAAATACACTCCTAGTGGAAACACAAAGTACCATAATCTTTCTGGCAATATAAATCAGAAGTCTCAAAAATGTGTGGACCTTTGACAAAGCAATTCCACTTCTAGGAATATATCTTAGAAATAAATAATGTGCAACGATGTATGCATAAAGATTTGAAGATATATTTATAATAATTAAAATTAAAACCAATTTAAATTCCACCAGCAGAGGACTGTATAAAAGAAATGGCTTGTAAGACAGAATGTAATAAAAATGAAGCTGTACAAGATTTTTCCAGTTTTTAAAAGGAAGATTTATTTAACAAGTTTCACTTAGTACAATACATCTAATGGAAATCACAATACAAGGAAAGATTTAAATCAAAGCCTCAGAATTTCATACAAACAACATGACCAAACTCCTAAAAGTATTGGTATTACATCTCAAAATTGTCCCAGAGCTTTTTTTAAAAAAAAATTAAAAGTGTACACTCACGTGCCTTACAGGATATTAAACCAAAAAGCTAGAATTAACAAACATGCCAAATGTTTTCACTTGAAATCGTAGACACAGCTCCTATATTTGAGTTTTTACAGAAAAGCATGTTTCTCAACATGCATCCAAAGTTTTCAATGTATCATGGTATAAGAGCAACATTTAACATAAGTGAAATTGCTTTAACCTAAATACGCTTACTGCTTAAGTACACTCCTATAACATAACTAACTTGAAGAAAGCTGAAAGTTGTTTTAACAGTTATGGTCAATACTGAACTTTGTTATTACATCCTAAGTGAATGTTTCAGTGTTCAAAATTACTGAGCTTGAAGTTTTAAAACAATCCTGACTTCCACTTTACAGTAAGCATGAATTACAAGCCTGTAATGCAAAACTGTTAAACTTAATTTTTGTTTCTTAAAAAAAAAGAGAGAAAAAGAAACAAAGAAAGAGGGAGGGAGGGAGGGTAAGAGGGAGGGAAAGAGAAAGGAATGAAAGGAATGAAAGGAAAAAGAAAAGGAAGCTAGCTGACCAAGAGTGATCAGAATCAATGATAATTCCCATGTACCAATCATACTGGATATGCCTGACACCATTCCTATTCTAGTTAACTCCCATAAATGCACTGCTGTTACTTCTGTTGTTGTTTGGTACTCCTTCTCTGCCTAAGCGAGGTTTGATTGATAGTCACTGGAGTTTTCCTGCAGAACTTGGTCATATCCACTCATACTACTCTGACCACCATATCCACCTCCGTAACCACCACTCAGCTGCTGACTGGCAGGACCTCCGTAACTAGACTGGTTGGATATGCCCATGCCTCCCATCATTTGGCTACCATAAGCTCCACCACTTGCCCCGGCTGTAGAATTCAAAAAGAGTTCTACGTAGCTGTGATCATAGGCTCCCCCACTCGTGCCTGCGGTAGAATTCAAGAAGAGCTCCACGTATCTGTGTTGCATGTTAGCTTTGTCTTTTGCCATAGCTGCCACAGCATCTTCATGAGTAGCAAATTCAACATCTGCCTCACCAGTAACTCTGCCATCAGGTCCAATTTCAATGTGTACTCTCATGGGATTAAGAGGTGAGAAGAAATTGTAAATATCATTCTCAGTGGCTCTGTAAGGTAATCCCCTCATGTGTACACAGTGCCCTGTGGTGCTCTGAAAACTGGACCCACCATCTCCATATCTATGATCAGACATTCCTGAAAAACAGTAATTCAGGTCTCTTCCAAATCTATCAGATCCAAAGCCATATCCATCATTATAGCCACCATAGTCGTCATAGCCTCCATACCCTCCACCATAGGCACCCCTCCTCATCCTTTCAAAACCAGCCCCTCTGCCAATGCTATTATACCCTCTGCCAGCCCCTGGCCTGTCATAGGGACCTGGCCGCTGCATAGCCATGAGCTTTCGAGGGGGGTCATAATGGGTTCGGACTTCAGCTCGGCTACTCTTGAAGATTTCAATGTACCGGTGCCCTATTCTTTCCTTGTGTTTCTTTAAGGCCTTTTCAGCTATCTCCTGCGAAGCAAATTGCACAAAGGCCTCCCCTGTGCTCCGCCCCTGAAAGTCCACCGGCAGTGTCATCCCATTTGGCACAATTTCCAACCCTGAAAAGAACTGAACAATCTCTTCCTTGCTACAGCCAAATGGGAGTCCTCTAAGCCGGACGAAGCCATCATTGGCAGTATCAGGACTATTCGGACCTGTGTGCTTCAACACCCAATCCATTTCAACACTGTTGGACTTGAATACTTCAACATATCTGTGTCCCATGGTTTCTCTGTCCTTCTTCAGAGCCAATTTCACTTCATCTTCAGACTCAAGTTCGACAAATGCTTCACCACTTGGTCTGCCTTCTCTGGTGTAGATGAAACGAATACCTGATGTGCCATTTTGGATTTTACAATCGGAGAAGAAGCGCATCACTTCATCAGCTGAGCAGGACCAGGGCAGGCCCCTGACCTTCACCACGAACCCCTCCCTGCCTTCTGTGCTCAGCATCATGGTGGCTGTTGAATTCTTGCTGGCAGGTTCGGTTCAATGTAATTTTGGTATAGCTGAAAAAAAATTAAGACTACTGTCATGGAAAAATGTTCATAATATGGTTAAGAGAGAAAAAGCAAACTATTAATAGAAAATTACACTGATAGCTTTTTCTTAAGACACTTGTATAACAGAAAGACTTCACCAAATTTCTAACTCATTCATTCATTCAACAACTATTTGATACCTATTTTATGTGCTGGATACCATTAATGGTGGCTATTTCTGGGTGGTAAGATTATGGGAACTTTGTTTCAGGGAATGTTTTCTTTGGCTACTTCTGTATGTTCTAAGTTTTCCACATTCATCATATATAAACACAAAGTCAGGAAAGATATACAAAAGATGAAAAGATACACAAAATGAATGGCAACTAAATCAGTGAGAGACATCAAGACATAAAAGACAGCTACATCTGATTATATAAAAATGGAAAACTTCATTACATCAAAAGTAAGATTAAACATAAAAAACAAACAACAAACAAGATAACTACAACAAATACATTACTATCTTTATTATATTGAAAAACTCATACAAATTAAAAAAAATCAAGTAAATATTAAGGCCAAAGAGATAAATGGAAAAAAGACACTACAGAGAATTTACATCTTCATTTTACGTTGTTCAGTTGCCAGATCCAGTACCAGGTTCTGGCATATAAGGATCAATGAGCCCAGAAATGACTCGTGGTCCTACAGAGGCACTGTGCATCTGCACTGAAGACAAAATGGGCAAATAAACATTTCTCTACTATGACATAACTATGGACAGGGTGAAAGGGTGTTATAAAGCAGGGACTGACTGCTCAATTCTATCAGCGTACAATAGTTAAGTGAAAAGGACTAACCGGCTCAGGGATCCACAAATTCTAAAAATTATGATGGAGCATAAAATAGGAGGAGGCAAGGCAGGAGATACGGCTGGCAAGGTATTCATCCAGGAGGTCTTATCAGACAAAGGCTAGAGGCCTTTTAAGGGTTTTACATGGGGCACTGAGGGGAGGAGAGAGGCGGGCAGGGAGCTAAGGAGAGAGAAGTGAGGGGAGGAAGGAGAAGAAGGAAAGTGAGGGGAGGAGAGTCAAGTAGTCAGAACCTTTCAGAAAGATCACCATGGCAACAGTGTGACGCTCAAAGAGAGGGGGTGGGGGTGACACTACCAAGAGCAGCTAGAGCTCTGTTAGAGATATGTTAAGGTATTTATATAAGGCAATGGCACTTTTAAAAGGTGGGGGGAGGCAAGATACTTTTTAAAAGGGGGGAGAGGCAAGATAATGATCTATGCATTCAAAGCAGTGGACTCTGGGAGACTTGGTAACAGATTAAATGTATGGGAAATACAGATGTGAAGATACAGAAGAGTCTGGGAAATGTTCAATCCTCATCAATCACCAGAAATACAAGTTAAAACTACAATTAATTGCCATTTTTCATCCATCACCACAGTGAAAGTAAAATAGGAAGGATAAGTTGATACTGATATTCAGGGTTCCCAAACTAATATATTCCCAGAGCAGTGAAAGTTGATGCAGTATCTCTGGAAAGCAATTTGGATATATGTCATGCCTTTTGCTACATGTAACTTCTGGTTATATGCCCTAAGAAGATCTGAAATTCAGACAAAGGTTTATGGAGCTAAATATTTTTGAAAGATATTTTACTAAGAAAGATGAAATATTACCCACTTTAAAAATTGGAAATCGAATAACATAAGAAACTACTTATGCTATAATCTTAAGTGACCTAAGATCATAACTGTTTTATAACCACAACTGTGAGAAAGATATATGTTCACATATCCTTCGACCATGCTAGAATTCCTTCCAGGAACCTGGTCAACAGAAATACTCACAAATGTTCACTGTTGCATTGTTAGTGATGGCAGAAAATTAGAAACCTAATTATCCATTAATAGGGGAATGACAGTGAATTATACTTTAGCCTTAAAACAGAAAGCCATGTAGCTGTATTTTTTTTAAAATCTTCCCTGACCCTGGAAGATTTCCAAATTAAATTAAATGAAGGGATAATGTATAGTATGAACCTACTTATTTTAAAATATAAGCAGGCACATCTATATGTATGTAAATGCAGAGAAGTTCTGGAAGCACGTTAAGTTGTATTTTGAGAAAAGGAGCACTATAGGGTAGCAAGAATGTAGAGGAATTTCACTTTTTACCCTATATACTTCTAAATAGTTTAATTTTAAAAAATCATTGTAATTGGAATTCTTTTAAAAGTTAGGAAAGTACATGCATGGGGAATTTGTCACATGTTAATAGAGGCTACTCTGAGTAGTAAGTTTATGGTTTTTTCAACTTTTTTCAATTCTTTTGTGCATTCCTAATTTTCTATAGAGAGAAATTTTATTTCAGCAAAAAAAAAAAAAAAAAAACCAGAAAACAAATTAAAATGTTTACTTTTGTTATATTTCGTATAGCAAATTTGATAAAAATTTCTATTTTTGTATGTGTATGGCTTATCTGACATGGTCTGGGAACAGTGGGCCTCTTGGAAAGAAAGTACAAAGTGTACTTAGTCCCTAATACTACACCAAAGATTCAAGTCAACATTCACGAACTCCCTAAGATGTGCCTGGAACAATGCATGTGCAGTGCTGTCTTCCTATAGATCATTTTCAGGTCTGAGTGACAGATTTACACACTGGTTTTTTGCTTGCCTTAACTCTTGGACGACCCATTCCATTTAATGTCCCTATAGCCCTCTAGGCCTTAACATCCCGTGTGGGGACACGGAGGTTCTGCTTCATCACTGTGTCTCCTGGGAAGGCCACGAGGACTCTGTTGCCTGAAGTAGGAACCCGGATTCCATTTGTGAGTTAAGAATTTGTGCATTTATGTGCGTGTTATATACAGACGTTTTACAGACCGAAATGCTGAGTAGTTATCTGCGAGTGATGAATTACGTGTATTTTTTTCAATTTATAGCATACCGTTATTTTTCCAAAGTCCAAAAATTGAACATGTAGCTTGTTAAAAGCCGGAAAAATAAACGTTATTTAAATATTTAATTCAGTAAAAACATTCATTGGGCGCCGCGGTCAGGCACGCAGTATTTGCCTAGATGTGACTCTACAGATCAAATTCGCTTGGTGCCTCTCCCTACAGACAATCAGGCACTGGAAACTGGGTGCCTGAATGGGTGGACTAGCATTCAGACCACTGGACTCAAGATCTGTTTTTCCTAATTCGGGGACGTGGTTTTCCAATGTTTTTCAGCTTACGGTTTCTCTTAAGGGTCCTTTGAGACCCGCCCAGACAGACAGATATACAAAAACACAGACAGTCACGAGCGTCCACCATTTCCCCACCAGGCGCAGCAAAGGCGGCTTCCCGGCACTGAGATGGGGGAAGGGGGAGCGGGGGAGGGGAAAGCAGGAACGAAAAAGGCGGAGGCGGCCCGCGGACCCCGCTTTGGTCTGCATCATCACCACCCCCGGGTCCCCGGTTCCCACCCACACACCAACCTCTAACGATACCGGATAATTTTCCTCTTTCTTCCCTCAAACGGCTTATAGCGAGACGGTAGACGACGACCAGAACTACTTCTGCTCACGTAAGCGATAGGTCACGTGAGGATCTACGTCATGTGAGATCTCGATCACGTGAGCACCGCTAGGCTCTAACCCCGGATCATTAAAGTGCTGCACTTCCTTCTGGTATAAAAATAGGGCGGGTCGACATTCAGAAAGAGAGAGAGTGGTTGGTGGCGGTGCGTCTTCTGTGACTGGTCATTGGTCAGCCTCTGGGGATAACCATCCCAGTTGCTGGAGAAACAGTCACGTCACGGCTTAATTACTCACCAGTGATTGGTGATGGGGACCAAAGCGGGTTCTGCGGACCGTCTCCGCCTTTTTACCCCCGTAGGTTAAATTTAAAACCCCAGGTGACTCTTGGAAATCTGTGCTGTATGATGACAGCGACGATGAAACCGGTGAGCAGAGTCCTGCGGCTGGGCTGCGTGCTGGCCTTTTGCTTCCAGGTCCTGGCTCCCTACGGGCTCCCTAGGGCTTGGGGCCTGGACAACGGCTTGGCGATGACCCCTACCATGGGCTGGCTGCACTGGGAGCGCTTCATGTGCAACGTGAACTGCCAAGAAGAGCCGGATTCCTGTATCAGGTATCAGAGATATTGGGTACCTTCTTCTCTTCGCCTTTCCGTATATTTGTCTGGATGTGTTTGGAAGGATGGAGGGTCTCAGCGAGAAAATTTTGAGCCGGAGGGAGAGCTCCCCTATCACTGCTGCTTTTTTATCCCCAGCAAACTGCCCTGGATGGGGACTAGCCCTGAATTTTCTCTGTGACCGCTGGATGGGGACTAGCTCTAGATTTTCTCCATGGGACCCCTTGGGGTAGGAGTCTGGCCAGCGACTTCTGCTTCTCCACTTCTTTCTGCCTGTTCACCCACCTAAGGTCTTTCTTCATTTAGCATCCAGTTCGTTCAGACCCTTATTGAAAGCTACTGCTCTGTCTTTGGAGAAGGCAGTGGCACCCCACTCCAGTACTCTTGCCCGGAAAATCCCATGGACGGAGGAGCCTGGTAGGCTGCAGTCCATGGGGTCGCTAAGAGTCGGACAGGACTGAGCGACTTCACTTTCACTTTTCACTTGCATGCATTGCAGAAGGAAATGGCAACCCACTCCAGTGTTCTTGCCTGGAGAATCCCAGGGACAGGGGAGCCCGGTGGGCTGCCGTCTATGGGGTCGCACAGAGTCAGACACGACTGAAGTGACTTAGCAGCAGCAGCTCTGTCTCTGCTGGGACTAGTACTGAGAACAGCTGTGGTGAGTAGGAGAGACAGGACTAAGACGCGTGTCATTTCTTCTCCTTTTGGAGTCACGGGTTCCTTGGCTCTAATTTGAGGGAATTTAGAGAGACCATAGTGTCTCCTAGATCTCCCCACCCCATAGCCCTTGGGTATGGCCTCTGGTTGGAAGGTTATGCGGAGGATCTTTAGTGGATAAGACAAGTATTGATCCTATCAGACCCACACATCCTTTGTCTGCAGATTGGGAAAGCAACTCTTACCTCAGGGAACCAACTCTGGTGCTCTGCAAAACAGTTCTTATCTCACACAGGTCGACTTTCAACTAGATAACCCATCTGAAGGGTTATTGCACAGTGCAATACCAAACCCCCTCAATTAGGCATATGGAAGGAATGTTCTTATCCTATGCTCATGCTCAGCCCACGCGTCTGACTCTCTGCGAGCCAGTAGACTGAAGCCTGCCAGGCTCCTCTGCCCATGGAATTTTCCATGCAAGAATACTGGAGTGGGGTGCCCTTTCCTCCTCCAGGGGATCTTTCTGACCCAGGGATGTAACCTGCGTCTGTTGCGTCTCCTAATTGGCAGGCGGATTCTTTACCACGGCTTCCTAGGTGGCACTAGTGATAAAGAACAGAGACACGGGTTCAATCCCTGGGTCAGGAAGATCCCCTGGAGGAGGAAAGGGCAACCCACTCCAGTATTCTTGCCTGGAGAATCGCATGGACAGAGGAGCTTGTCGGGCTACAGTCCATAGGGTCACGAAGAGTCGGACACGACTGAGTGAGGGCACAGGCAAGGAATGTTCTTAGCCTGGAATCTATGGGGAAATTAATGCAAATCTGCAAATGTGAGTATATGTGTTTTTCTGGAGAGAGGATCTTGAGCTTTGTTCAGATTCTCAAATAGATCTCCATCTAGAAAAGGTTAAGAATCACTGATAGATATTGTTTAAAAACATAATAAAGACACCCTTGGTGCAGAGGCCCCTCTATAAGTAGCGATCATGGTACATCCCAGTGGCCATAAGTTATTCCTTTGAATGTCTTTACAGATGTTGGTCAAACATGACAGAGTTAATTGGCTTTAAAGTGTTTTTCAATAAAAATGAGATCACATTTATGTCTCGAGCAGTTAACAAGACTCTGAAGTCTGTCTGCCTGGGTTCAAATTCTAGCTTATTATTACTTTGCCAGGTGATCTTGGGCAAACTGATGATCCCTTTGTAAATTGAAGAGTGAGTGCTTGGCACAGAATGGGAGTTTCATAAGTGCAGATTGTATGTATTAGCCATGCTTTATTTAAACAATCTCCTGTTCATGACTACTCATCTTCAATTTTTCATTATTATGAACAAAGCGTACTAATAACCACCCTTGTACATCATCTGATTTTTTTTTCCTTAGAAATCTAAATCCTGGGTCCAAGGGTATGCTCATTTTGTTTCATATCAAACTGTCCTCCCCCAAAGTTTTACAAATGCACCTTCCCAACAACCATGTGGGCTTCTGTGGTGGCTCAGAAGGTAAACAATCTGCCTGCAATGCAGAAGACCTGGGTTTCAGTCCCTGGGTTGGGAAGATCCCTCGGGGAAGGGAATGACTACCCACTCCAGTATTCTTGCCTGGAGAATTCCATGGACAGAGAAACCTGGTGGGCTACAGTCCATGGGGTTACAAAGAGGTAGGACTGAGTGACTCACACTTGTGTATGAGTTCCTGTTTTCCCCCCCAGTCTGGCCAACACTGCATTTTTGTTATTCTTCTGAAATTTGCCAATCTGGTAGGTGTTTTTATTTTCATTTATTTGATTACTGATAAAGTTGAATATCTTTTAATAAGTTAAATTGGCTGTTTGTTTGCATGATTTCTTTTCTGTGCTGCTTGTTTGTTCCAAATTTTTCAATTGGAGTGTTGGGGGTTATTTCGTTTACTTTTTGGTTTTTATTTGTTTGGGGTCTACCGTAAGTTGTGAATTCAGTGGTTCTTTTTTTGGACAATTTCGCACAGCTTGTGGGATCTTAGTTCCCCAACCAGAGATCCAACCTAGGCCCTTGGCAGTGAAAGCTCAGAGCCCTAACGACTGGACCACTAAGGAATTCCCAAAACAGTGGTTCTTGCTATATGTTAGTTTTGATATTTATGTATCAAACACTAGGTTCTTCCTTTATGATTTCTGGCTCTGGTATCATGCAAAGAAAGTTCTTTCCTATCTGAATATAAAATGGAATACAAAATTTATATTTTCTACTAGCATTTTTTATGGGTTTTTTAAGTATTTAAATCTTTAATCCAGCTGGACTTTGTTCACCTATAAGCAATATTATATTTAATATGTACTAAATTTTATGATATCAAATGGCTTGAAGGATCTCTTTTTTTGAACTTCCTCTTTGATTCTATTTATCTGTGTATTCTAATGCTAATAGTACAGCACCAGCTTCATTTATCTTTGGTAGACTATTCATGTATATAACTTTTGAGGTGACATTTTTGAGTCATGTTGCAAACTTCCTTAAAAAAGTCCTTTGGGGATTAGTTAAAGGTTTTAGTAAATGTCTAGAAGTGTACAGGGAGAGTTTGCTTTTTTTTAATACTGAGTTTTCCTATTCAAGAACAAAATAATGTATCTCCATTTATTCTCATAAATTGGAACATCATCAGTCAGTCAGTTCAGTTGCTCAGTTGCGTCCGACTCTTTGTGACCCCATGGACTCCAGCACGCTAGGCCTCCCTGTCCATCACCGACTCCCGAAGTTTACTCAAATTCATGTCCATTGACTGGGTGATGCCATCCAACCATCTCATCCTCTGTCGTCCCCTTCTCCTCCCGTCTTCAATCTTTCTCAGCATCAGGGTCGTGCATCGTGCATCAACTCGTTTCATGTTTTATATTATACATATTTCAAATTCTTGAAGAGATCTCTAGTCTTTTCCATTCTATTGTTTTCCTCTATTTCTTTGCATTGATCACTGAGGAAGGCTTTCTTATCTCTCCTTGCTGTTCTTTGGAACTCTGCATTCAAATGGGTATATCTTTCCTTTTCTCCTTTGCCTTTTGCTTCTCTTCTTAGCTATTTGTAAACATCATAGTTTATTCAAATGAGCCCTGCACTTAGTTTTAAAATTACTTCTGGGTATTTTAGGTTTTGTCTGTTGGTTTTTTGGTTGCTCTTGTGAATGGTGTCTTTTTCTCTGAATAGGTTATTGGTGATATCTGAAGAAGCTACTGATTATGTTAACTTTGTAGTTTTACTTTACTGAACTGTCTTCTTAGTTCTAATAGCCTTTTCAGTTTCATGTATTTCTCATTCCTCTTTTAACTGTTTGGGGTTCTTAGGCGTAGAAGGGGAAGGAGTGAGAAGAAAAAGGGCCAGTCCATTTTACCCTCATTGGTTGTAATTACTACCAAATTATAACCGGTTGAAAAATAAATTGCAAAACCTTGAGATGCCTAATAAATCAGAGTACCCAAGCATTTGTCTAATGAATTGTAATGATTCTTGGAATTTGTCTTTCAGCGAGAAGCTCTTCCTGCAGATAGCTGAGATCATGGCCTCAGATGGCTGGAAGGATGTAGGTTATGAGTACATCTGCATTGATGACTGTTGGATGGCTCCGGAAAGAGATTCAAAAGGCAGACTTCAGGCAGACCCTAAACGCTTTCCTGGTGGGATCCACCGCCTGGCTGATTATGTGAGTGTATGGGTAATTCTCTTTTTCATTCAGGTGACTATAAGCATTTCTATACATAATCTTGCTCAAAACACTTGGAAAGTAAAATAGCTGTTACTATCCAAATTGTAAGGCTTATTGGGTGGGATTTTCATCCCATCAGCAGATCTGTGTTTCACAACAGTTCTTGAGGCCCATCTTGGAGAAGTTCTCTTTTTGCTGAAACTACTGAATTCTCTAGGAGAAAAAAGGAACTTGGTTCTTGACATGCATGCATATATTTCCATATAAATTTTGAGCAGTTATCACAATTGTACTATAGATTACAACTTTAGAAGATAGAAGGAATATGTTCTAGAGATTGTTAAGGAGTAATGGAGCCGAACACTAGTTTAAGGCAGTGAAGACAGATACTGAGTACAATTCAGTACTGTTGTAATAGGGGAAAGAGCCAAGTTCAATCCAAAATACACCAAAGATGAGTGGGGTTTTAAATAGCCAGATTGTGGGGGTCAGTGGATGAACAATTACTAAGAGGAGATATCAGGAGGAGGGGAAGCAAGCCAAGGACTTAGACATTAAGGGTGGGGCATAAGGAATTTGATCAGATATTAAAAGGTGGAGAGGGGAGGGTGAGTTTGCAGGATTCTTACTAAAACTAGACAGGGTAAGCTAAGGTAGAGGCCTGCTTGAGAGGGGGTTTAGAGGTGCCTAAGGTTCAGTCAAGGAAAGAGTCTTTGTCCAGATAAATCTATCATTGCCCTGAAAATGTAACTTTTAAGATCCCGTCAAACGAAGATCAGAGCAACTGACAGCTTTCACATCAGTTCTATGCTATTGTTACAGGTATAGTTTGAACTCAGCAGAACTGGGGTCTTTGCTCTTTATCTCCTGACAAACTAATCTGAATAATTTTATGGGCTGGGGGGCAGGGGAAAGCCCCCCGGTATCTACCTGGTGAAGTGTACTGGTCTCTGCCTCCAGCCTGAAGTGGTTCTCTCTATTTCATGATTGCCCTTCTAGCGAGGTGACTCTTTTCTCTCATTTCAGGTTCATAGCAAAGGACTGAAGCTAGGGATTTATGCAGATGTTGGAAATAAAACCTGCGCAGGCTTCCCTGGGAGTTTTGGATACTATGACATTGATGCCCAGACCTTCGCTGACTGGGGAGTAGATCTGCTAAAATTTGATGGTTGTTACTGTGACAGTATACAACATTTGGCAGAGGGTATGTTTCATCCACAAGATTTAGCCAAGAGCAAAAAGCAGAACTTTGAGGACAAGGTAGCTAAGCATCCAAAGAACTACTCCTCACTTTGGAAATATCCAGTCACAACACTGGAAATAATGATTCTCTGTGTGCCAGAGTTCCTGCCTCTTCTTTCAGCTTGTCCATACATTTATTCATTGATGCATGTAAAAGCCACATGTGCCCAACCACAGCTAATGCCGTGAACTTTTCATGTAAGAGAGCTCTGAGTTGACTCCAGATAATTCTTAACTCTCTGTCCATCACTGGGAAAAGAATCCCAGATGTCAAACAGTCACAGAGAGAAGAACATCTCCCTTCCTGCCCTTCTTCAATATAGCCACCATCCTGCACTCTCTCCTCAGAACAATCCCAGCAGTCTGGCTGGCACTACACACAGTGTAAGCACAGAACAGTCACCTCTCTGTGCTGCTGGTTTAAAATAGAAACGTGGCCCTTCCAGGCAGCTTCTATTAAAAATATACAGTCCCAGCTGGAAATCCCTTTCTTTATTTTACACATTGTTTTCTCATACAGGTTATAAGCAAATGTCCTTGGCCCTGAACAGGACTGGCAGAAGCATTGTGTATTCCTGTGAGTGGCCCCTTTATGTGTGGCCCATCTTTAAGGTGAGATAGTGAGCCCAGAATCCAGTAGAGCCTTGCTGATAGATTTTCAGAACTCAAGAGCAAAGGAGACGAAGGTCCCTGTCAAAGTCCAGCCTTACTTAACAGTCTCATCCTGCCATTTCTCCCAGGATCCATCCACTTCTCACCATCCCCACTGCTGTAACTGGAGACTAAGTCACCATCAACTGAGAAGCCAGTCATCTTTGATTGTTCATTTTTGTCTCATGGTTCACAACCTATCTGCAGCAATCCTTTTAGTACTGCCTACAAAATATATCCTGAATCAGCCCACTTCATTATCATGTTAACCTATTCAATTTCCTTCTATGAGCTTAACATTATATGGAATTATTTGTTGATTTACCTATTGTCTGTCTCCTCCATTAAAATGTAAGCTTCAGGAGGGCAGGGACCTTTTCTGACTTTATCAGTGTATCCCTACCTTATGGTAAGTGTTGAGTAATTACTTATAGAATGAATCCGTTACCTCCTTCTAATCTCTGCAAAATTCTCTAACCTCTTTCTAAACATCTTAAACCTCAGATAGCCCACCTGCCTATCTACAAACTTTTATTTCTAATTAAACATAACAAATTATATGCCTGGGATTCAAATTGCCTTATCATCTGCTGGCTGAGTCCTGTGTAATTTGGAACTTTTACTTATTAAGATTATTTTAGTTATTTTTTAATTGAAGGATAGTTGATTTATAGTATCATATTAGGAAATCACTGTATTTGCTTCTGATTATAAAAGTAATACATGTGCATTTTGGAAAAATTTGACCGTGAAGTATAGAAAAAATTAAAATCCTCCATAATCCCAATACAGTAGTCCCCCCCATCCCACAGTTTTGCTTTCCACGGCTTTGGTTACCAAAGGTCAACCACAGTCCAAAGTATTAAATGCAAAATTCCAGAAATAAACAATTAATAAGTTTTAAATTGTACGCATTCTGAGTATTGTGATAAAGTCTTACGCCATCTCACTCTATCCCACCTGGAACATGAATCATCCTTTTTGTCCAGCATATGCATGCTGTATACGCTACCCACCCACTGGTATCTGTATAGGAAAAAAAGGTAGTACATATAATAGAGTTTAGTACTATCTGTGGTTTCAGGCATCCACTCGGAGTCTTAGAATGCATCCCCCGCACGTAAGGGGGGACTGCTGCACCTAGTTACTGTTTGCTAAATTTCCAGCAAAAACACTGTTAGAACCATTGTAAGTTATATAGCCTACTTCTGAAGCAAACGTCTTATAATGAAACTCCATTATATTAATGATAAGGATTTAGCTGTCCTCATAGAGACCTTTAATCTGTAAACTAAGGAGGCTACAAGTGCCTTTTAAAAACATGATTGTTTTCCTATCACAAGAATGTTAGTAGAAAGTAAACAGAAGAGTTCTCTCTGTTTTCACAGCCCAATTACACAGAAATCCGAGAGTACTGCAATCACTGGAGAAATTTTGCTGACATTTATGATTCTTGGGAAAGTATAAGGAAAACCTTGGACTGGACATCTTCTAACCAGAAGATAATTGTTCCTGTTGCAGGACCAGGAGGTTGGAATGACCCAGATATGGTAAGAACCTGAGCCCTCTGGTTCAAGCTCCTGAAGTGGACCTGTTTCCTTCCTACTTGACACCCAGGATAAATCAGAAGGGAGAAGTTCCTGGGAGGAGGCTTTATGTGAGAGTAATCAGAGCAGGATGCCCTGGAAGGTGACTTGTCTCTATGCTGCTGCTAAGTCGCTTCAGTCGTGCCCGACTCTGTGCAACCTCATAGACGGCAGCCCACCAGGCTCCCCCATCCCTGGGATTCTCCAGGCAAGAACACTGGAGTGGGTTGCCATTTCCTTCTCCAATGCATGAAAGTGAAAAGTGAAAGTGAAGTCGCTCAGTCGTGTCCGACTCTTAGTGACCCCATGGACTGCAGCCCACCAGGCTCCTCCGTCCATGGAATTTTCCAAGCAAGAGTACTGGAGTGGGGTGCCATTGCCTTCTCTGTGTCTAGGTAACTTTAAGAATGTTTTATCTCGCTTGAATTCTTACTTCATTCTTTGTCCCAGTTGGTGATTGGCAACTTTGGCCTCAGCCGGGATCAGCAAATAACTCAGATGGCCCTCTGGGCTATCATGGCGGCTCCGTTACTCATGTCCAATGATCTCCGACACATCAGCCCTGAAGCCAAAGCCCTTCTTCAGGATAAGGATGTAATTGCCATCAACCAGGACCGCTTAGGCAAACAGGGTTACTGGCTTAGAAAGGTATAGTAAATAATGTTCTATGGGAAAAAGTAGGAATTGGCCAGGAACATCTTCTCTTGCTTTATCGTTTACAATTCATCCAAATGTTTATTTGGGGTGTGTATTTTAAGATGGTTTAATAGTCAAGTACCAAGTTTGTCTTGGACTGAAATGTGTTACTTTATGGAGGATATGCACTGATCTTTTAAGAAGGCATTTTTTAATGTTGATATCATAATCAGTAATGAGGCTCCTTTGTGCTACTTTTCTCTAGAAGTGCTCGATAATTCTAAGACATAATGCCACAAATAATATGGCAGCTTATTGCTAGTTACCAAACTATCACAACTCTTTTCCTTGCTTGCTTTTCAGGAGGACAACTTTGAGATGTGGGAACGCCCTCTCTTGAACTTAGCATGGGCTGTGGCTATAGTAAACCTGCAAGAGATTGGTGGACCTCGTTCTTACACCATCTCTGTTACTTCCTTGGGTCGAGGACTGGCCTGCAATCCCAACTGCCTGATCACAGAACTCCTGCCTGAGAAGAGGAAGCTTGGGATTTATGAATGGACTTCAACTTTAAAAACTCAAATAAATCCCACAGGCACGGTTTTGCTTAGGCTAGAAACAACAAGCTCAGCTCAGTTCAGTCACTCAGTTTTGTCTGACTTTTTGTGACCCCATGGACTGCAGCATGCCAGGCTTCCCTGTCCATCACCAACTCCAGGAGCTTACTCAAACTCATGTCCATTGAGTGGGTGATACCATCCAACCATCTCATCCTCTGTCGTCCTTCTCCTCTCGCCTTCAATCTTTCCCAGCATCAGGGTCTTTTCCAATGAGTCAGCTCTTTGCATCAGGTGGCCAACGTATAGGAGCTTCAGCATTAGTCTTTCCAATGAATATTCAGGACTGATTTCCTTTAGTATGGACTGGTTGGATCTCCTTGCAGTCCAAGGGACTCTCAAGAGTCTTCTCCAACCCCACAGTTCAAAGGCATCAATTCTTCAGCACTCAGCTTTCTTTATAGTCCAACACTCACATCCATACATGACTACTGGAAAAACCATAGCTTTGACTAGACTTCGTTGGCAAAGTAATGTCTCTGCTTTTTAATATGGTGTCTAGGTTGGTCATAGCTTTTCTTCCAGAGCAAGCATCTTTTAATTTCATGGCTGCAGTCACCATCTGCAGTGATTTTGGAGCCCCCCAAAATAAAAGCCTGTCACTGTTTCCATTGTTTCCCCATCTATTTGCCATGAGGTGATGGGACCAGATGCCATCTTAGTTTTCTGAATGTTGAGTTTTAAGCCAACTTTTTCACTCCTCTTTCACTTTCATCCAGGGGCTCTTCAGGTTTTCTTTGCTTTCTGCCATAAGGGTAGTGTCATTTGCATATCTGAGGTTATTGATATTTCTCCCAGCAATCTTGATTCCAGTTTATGCTTCATCCAGCCCAGCATTTCACATGATGTACTCTGCATATAAGTTAAATAAGCAGGGTGACAACATACAGCCTTGACGTACTCCTTTCCCAATTTGGGACCAGTCTGTTGTTCCATGTCTAGTTCTAACTGTTGCTTCTTGACCTGCATACAGATTTCTCAGGAGGCAGATCAGATGGTCTGGTATTCCCATCTCTTTTAGAATTTTCCACAGTTTATTGTGATCCACACAGTCAAAGGCTTTGGTATAGTCAATAAAACAGAAGTAGATGTTTTTCTGAAACTCCCTTGCTTTTCTGATGATCCAGCAGATGTTGGCAATTTGATCTCTGGTTGCTCTGGCTTTTCTAAATCCAGCTTGAACACCTGGAAGTTCATGGTTCACATACTGTTGAAACCTGGCTTGGAGGATTTTGAGCATTATTTTGCTTGTGTGTGAGATGAGTGCAACTGTGCTGTAGTTTGAACATTCTTTGGCATTGGCTTTCTTTGGGATTGGAATGAAAACTGACCTTTTCCAGTCCTGTGGCCACTGCTGAGTTTTCCAAATTTGCTGGCATATTGAGTGCTGCACTTTCACAGCATCATCTTTTAGGATTTGAAATAGCTCATCTGGAATTCCATCACCTCGACTAGCTTTATTCGTAGTGTTGCTTCCTAAGGCCCTGTTGACTTCTCATTCCAGGATGTCTGGCTCTAGGTGAGTGATTACATCGTCATGATTATCTGGGTCATGAAGATCTTTTTTGTACAGTTCTTCTGTGTATTCTTGCCACCTCTTCTTAGTATATTCTGCTTCTGTTAGGTACATACCATTTCTGTCCTTTATTGTGCCCATCTTTACATGAAATGTTCCCTTTGTATCTCTAATTTTCTTGAAGAGATCTCTAGTCTTTCCCATTCTGTTGTTTTCCTCTATTTCTTTGCATTGATCGCTGAGGAAGGCTTTCTCTCTCCTTGCTATTCTTTGGAATTCTGCATTCAAATGGGTATATCTTTCCTTTTCTCCTTTGCCTTTAGCTTCTTTTCTTTTCTCAGATATTTGTAAGTCCTCCTCAGACAACCATTTTGCCTTTTTGCATTTCTTTTTCTTGGAGATGGTCTTGATCACTGCCTTCTGTACAATGTCACAAACCTCCATCCATAGTTCTTCTGGCACTCTATCAGGTATAATCCCTTGAATCTATTTGTCACTTCCACTGTATAATTGTAAAAAATTTTATTTAGGTCATACCTGAATGGTCTAGTGGTTTTCCTTACTTTCAACTTAAGTCTAAATTTGTCAATAAGGTGTTCATCTGAGCCAGTCAGCTCCCGTCTTGTTTTTGCTGACTGTATAGAGCCTCTCCATCTTTGGCTGTAAAGAATATAATCAATCTGATTTCTGTACTGACCATCTGGTTATGTCCATGTGTAGTCTTCTCTTGTGTTGTTGGAAGAGGGTGTTTGTTATGACCAGTGTGTTCTCTTGGCAAAACTGTTAGCCTTTGCCCTGCTTCATTCTGTAAGGCCAAATTTGCCTGTTACTCCAGGCATCTTTTGACTTCCTGCTTTTGCATTCCAGTCCCATATAATGAAAGGGACATCTTTTGGGCGTGTTAATTCTAGAAGGTCTTGTAGGTCTTCGTAGAACCATTCAACTTCAGCCTCTTCAGCATTGTTGGTTGGGGCATAGACTTGGATTATTACTGTGATATTGAATGGTTTGCCTTGGAAATGAACAGAGGTCATTCTGTCATTTTTGAGATTGCAAGCTAGACTGCATTAAAAAGCTTCCTTTACAAGTGACTACCCTGCTTTTGTCCATCTTCAGCTGTTTTTATTTCCTTGAGTAAGATTTTCCACATTTGAGCCATCTGAAAACATTTTGGGGAGAAGCCTTCGAACCAGATATGAATAGCTGAGAAAGAATAGCTTAGTAATATTAATAAGTAAAATAATAATTAACAGACATACATCATTTCGTTGCATTTAACAAATACTGTGGGGGTTTGGGGTTGTTTTTTTCACAAATTTAAAGTTTGTGGCAACCCTGCGTCTGTCACAAGTCTGTTGACCCTATTTTTCCAACAGCATTTACTCACTTCATGTCTCTGTGTCACATTTTGGTAATTCCCGCAATATTTCAACCTTTTTCACTATTATTGTATTTATCATGGTGATTGTGATTTACTATGGCAAAAAATATTGACTCACTTAAGATTTAGATGCTAGTTAGCAATAAAGTTTTTTTTTTTTTAATTTTATATCCCGCGGCCCCATCCGGCCCTAGCCCCGGCCAGCGGCGGGCCCGCGGGAGACACCCATGCTGGGCCGGCGGCCGGGGCTCAGCACGCCGGCTCCTCCGCAATAAAGTATTTTTAATGCATCTGTTGTTTTAAACATAATGCTATTGCTAATATTTAATAGATTACAGTATAAATGTTGAGTTCTATGTGCACTGGAAAACCAAAAAACTGGTGACTACCTTTTTATCTGTTGCCTGTATTGGAACTACAGACCAGGCACTATTCTAGATGCACAAGGTGTACTGACCTCACAACAACCCTGATGCAGGTACTTAATCACTGTAAATTACAGCCAGGAATTTAAACCAAGGCTGGTGGCTCAACTGGTGACGAATCCACCTACAATGCGGGGAGACCCCAGTTCAATTCCTGGGTCGGAAGATCCCCTGGAGAAGGGATAGGCTGCCCACTCCAGCATTCTTGGACTTCCCAGGTGGCTCAGCTGGTAAAGAATCCACCTGCAGTGCAGGAGACCTGGGTTCGATCCCTGGGCTGGGAAGATCTCCTGGAGAAGGGAACAGCTATCCACTCCAGTATTCTGGCCTGGAGAATCCCATGGACTGTATAGTCCACAGAGTGCCAAAACGTTGGACACAACTGAGCGACTTTCACTTTTTAACCCTTACATCGCTACTTACTTGGATGGCACTAATTCTTAGCCTAAAGGCCAGTACTTTGGCCACCTGATGCAAAGAAAGAGCCAACTCATTGGAAAATACCCTGATGCTGGGAAAGACTGAAGGCAGGACAAGGGGGCGACAGAGGATGAGATGGTAGGATGGCATCACCAACTCAATGGACATGAGTTTGAGCAAACTCTGGGAATAGTGAAGGGCAGGGAAACCTGGCATGCTGCAGTCCATGGGGTCGCAGGGTCAGACACAACTGAGTGATTGAAATGAACTGAAAGAGAATATACTTTCTCAGTTGAAGGGAAAAAAAAAACCTAGCAGGAATACCCTTCATAATGGATGATTTAGAGGCAACCCATGCATGTGTACTCATTTGCTTCAGTTGTGTACTACTCTTTGCAACCCTGTGGACTATACCCCACCAGGCTCCTCTGTCCTTGGGATTCTCCAGGCAAGAATACTGGAATGGGTTGCTATGCCCTCCTCCAGGGGATACTCCCATCCCAAGGATCGAACCAGTGTCTAGTACGTCTCCTGCAAAGGTGGGTTCTTTACCACTCACTATGCCACGTGGGAGGCAATCCAACAGACCACATTACTGAATTTTTATGGGAGAATCTTGTCAGGAAACACCCCTACACACACACTTAACTTTCTAAATCTAGAAACAGTTGTTTTTATAATCTAGGTCCAACAAATGCAAATGGCTTTCTTTCACCAACAACAGTTGGTACATTATGACCTAAAATACCAAACATCTGGACAGAAGACCCCCTCCGCTCTAAGATGGATTGCCTTATCTTGAGGTCCCACAGTGAGGCAATGAACTTCAAATTGGGGTATGGAGGAATGAGTCGTTGGAGGATTTCCAACCTTCCTTTTCCTCTCATTGGTTTACCTAAAGACCAACCTAATGCTTCAGGCCTGCCCCTTCTCCACTTCCCCTTTTACCATTACCCTTTTCCCACATAAGCAAAAAAGCTATTCAGCTCACCCATCATGAATGCAGGACAGTACAAAAGGCAAAACACAATGTGCATGTTGTAACAATTCTTGGGCTGTCAGGTGCAACTTTTTTTCATAAAACTCGAGGACTATTAACTAAAATTGTCAGTTAATAAAATTGGAATAGAATTTGCAAATCCAAGACTTAATTCATCCACAGAAACCAGAAACTAATTTGGAAGGAAACACCTCCATCTCCAGTTACCAAAGCTTTTTTGCTTCACCTCCAGTTTTGCTGCACAAGAATGAGGAATACAAAAGCATACAGAGGATTCCAACTGTTAGGCATTTTACAACGTGAATAGGTCATTCCCCATAGATTCCACTGATTAAAATAACTTTTTTATCTACTTTAAAATTTGAGGAAGTTTAGGTGGGATGAGAGTAAGTCTAATACATATAAGGGCTTCCCTGGTGGTGCAGTGGTAACGAATCCACCTGCCAAGCAGGAGACTGGGATTCAATCCCTGGGTTGGAAAGATTCCCTGGGGAAGGAAATGGCAACCCATTCCAGTTTTCTTGCCTGGAGAATCCCATGGACAAGAGAGGAGCCTGGCAGGCTACTTAGTAGTAAACATGTGAGACAAATTATGTCATGCCTGGTGAACCCCATATTCAATATGGACATAATTGGTACTAATCTTGTCCTATGAGCAAAGTTTCAGGTCTCTACTTATATTCCATGATAACCAGTAACAGCTTTTTAACAATAAGTGCTGAAAGTACCAAACCCATCACAGCATCTGATGTGAGTTCAACCAGTCAGATTGAACTACTAATGAGTCAAGAATCCAAAACCATCAAGCATAAATAAGAGGATTTTATTGATGGCATTTTTATTGTCTTCATAATAAAACAAAATATGAAGCTCAAAACTGGATCACTTGGCCCTGCAATAGAACAGGAAAAAAAAGTGAGTTTTTATATTTTGTGAAGAATCTTTACTCCATCAAGAATAGTGTCTATTCCTAAAAGGATCACCATCCCTAATTAAAAACCAGTCTTTTCATTTCCCCCTTCTTACATTAAAACTCCAAAATCTATGGATCTTTGTTATATTGAGAGGAATGACTGATCTTAATGAGGGGCCACAAAAAATGAGTAGGCAGAAATCTTCACCTCTCAACATTCCAATACCTCTCAACATCTTCCCTGGTAGCTCAGATGGTAAAGCATCTGCCTACAATGCGGGAGACCCAGGTTCAATCTCTGGGTCAGGAAGATCTCCTGGAAAAGGAAATGGCAACCCACTCCCGTATTCTTGCCTGGAAAATCCCATGGATGGAGGAGCCTGCTAGGCTACAGTCCATGGGGTTGCAAAGAGTTGGACATGACTGAGTGAGTTCACTTTCTTTTCTTTCAACATTACAAAACCATATAGAAAAGATTGCACCTTTCACCCCATAATTACATACCTTTCTCTTCTTATCACCTCCCAGCTCAAAATGCTTGCATCTCTTAATAGCCAGCATTCTCTTTGATCTACAGTTGGGCTCAACACATTCAAGCCTCAGTACAATCTTCTTTGTAGTTTTAGCCTGGAAAAATAACTCAAAGCCTTCATAAATCCTGCAGAAAATCCTTCTTCAAAAATATGACTATGCTGGGTCAAGTACTACATAAAGCAAAGCTCTGCAAATTTTAAGAGTTGTGACAATTGTGAAAGTAAGTAGATGCTGTGGTGACCCAAGGAGGGTCTTGGAACGCAGAAACAGAAAAACAAAACCCTTATCATCCTTCCCTCCATGTTGTAACTATTAATGGATTTCAGTTCCTCCTGAGCAGTATAAACTGTTTCCCTTCCTACCCCATAGGGAGAAGGTATTTGCCTTACTCTTCCCCCTACCCAGTATACATGCCTCATCCAATCAGCAAATGACCCACAAGACCCCTATCCCACTCCTTGTACCCTGAGTATAAAAGTGGACTAAGGACCCCTGTTCAACGTCAGTTCTCCCTTGAGCTAGCCTGCTGTTCTAACAGTGTCTCCCATTCTAATAAACTTTATTTCCCACTCATTCTGTCTCATGTCTTGAAATTCTTTTCCAACCCACACCTGGACCACGACAGATGTAAGAGAAAATAGTGGCATTACTACTTGAAATCAAGTTCTCCATTCAAATCAAATACCATAGAGGCTTTCTTATCAAATGGGCCCTCATCATACCACCTTGGCCTTTTAGCAGTTAAGTATTCTCCACAGGCAAAAATGGGTCAACTGAGTCCATGCAACTATACTTCAAACAGCGTTTGCAACCCAATAAACAAGGTTAATAAGTATTAATTTGGGACTTCCCTGGTGGCTCAGACGGTTAAGCGTCCGTCTACAATGTGGGAGACCCGGATTCGATCCCTGGATCGGGAAGGTCCCTCCACTCCAGTACTATTGCCTGGAAAATCCCATGGACAGAGGAGCCTGGTAGGCCACAGTCCATGGGGTCGCAGAGACACGACTGACGATCTTCACCTTAAATCTACTCTTCAGAGACTACTAACAATTACATCGAGATTTTATATGATATTATGTAACTCAGAAAGTACACTTCCCACAAATACTCAACTTTTAAAGCCTGCTCCTGTAGTCAGATTCTATTGTTACTAGTTTGCAGTTCTGAAAAGGGCAAAAACATAGATGCAATGTCCCCATCTCCTAAACAAGCTATCCAAATGTGGAAATGGAAATTACCACCTTGAGATCAAACCATTTACTGTATCTAAATGAACACTGAAATCATTCCTGAATACTTTCTGGAACCAGGCTGAATGAGGAGCTAAGTGCCAAAAGAAATGCTGTTTGTGGGAAGGCTATGCTCCAAGCATTGTGTACTTTAAGGGGTAGACAAATCGGAACAGAAACTCAGACTGAGAACCACAGGTTATTTAGGAAGTCAGTGGCAGACCTAAATGGCTATTTTAAAGAACTTTTAAGACTTCATCAGGTAAGTAGCTGACTTCAGGCTTCTGAACAGAACTGAAACACAAAATAAGAGAAAGATTCTTACTGCAAGCGTAAGGACTCCTTAGGACATGACAACAGATAAGAACAGGACAAAGGAAAGGATTTACAGTTGTACTCAAACTTCAGTCCTTAGGAAAGCAGGTCTCATTCCTTGATGTTTGCCTCTTCACAAAGAGGAGGACAAAAAATATAAAAAACAGTGAGGCAGTGCAATACTGTACTCTGCAGTAAGACCTGGACTGCACTCCCAGCTACTAGATGTCTCCACTGGTAACTGAGGTAACTTCACTGAAACTATAAAAACACACACCTATACTCTAGATGTGTGTGGGCTAAAAACAAATGTAAAGTCTCTGCCACGGTCAGTGAGAAAAGCATATCAAACAGTAATTATTACGAACCTTTTTCCGGAAAATCGGCTTAGTCTGCCCACCATAGCCACTCTGTTTCCTGTCATAACGCCGCTTTCCTGGGAGAATGCAAGGTATTTGTCAGGGTTTATCAAACATAACCAATCAGAACAGACATGTGAAAAAGTCTTCTCATCGATTGTATCTTGGACTTTCCAGCAGAAATATCAATGCCCAAATGAGAAAGGGAAGGGAGACTGGGCTCGCGTATTCTATTACTACACAAATACCGCATTAAAACCAAATCACGTACAAACCATCTTACCCTGGGCATACAGAGAATCCTTGCCCTTCTTGTACTGTGTCACTTTGTGGGGCTGGTGCTTCCCACACTTCTTACAGAAAGTCCGGCGGGTTTTTGGAACGTTCACCTAGTAAATAAACCGTTGAGAACATACAGTGATATCAGACCACCGGCACAAAGCCCAACCCGACCCAGCTGAAGCTACGGCATCCCACGAGGACTTTCAAACTCCTCGCCAACATACAACACTGACTATAAGGTGGTCTAGCCCCATGTACTTCAAGTATAGCGGCCTCTGCCGAGTCCCAAACTAAAACAAAAACATATTCCCTCTACCGCTGCCTAAGTCTACCCCTTAGATCTCATCACTTCAATTCCTGGCCCCGAAGCTCAGTCCCTTTGGGCTCGACCCTGGCAACACTGTGTTCCTTTGGTACAACGAGTCCACGCAGGAGCCCGGACGCATCCCGAGACAACACCATCAACAGAGAGGCAAGGATTAAACTGGATGTTACCAGACCCCACTCCAAGGTCCTACCATGTTTGCGAGAGCGATACCAGCACAGAAAGAAAGAGACCGGGCCGGAAACGGAAGTATATAGGAGGTTTCTTGTCGCGCTTCCTCATGGGAGTCGGTGGGAACAACCATAGAGTCTCAGGCTCTGTGCACACCTCCCTCTGGCGTCTGAGAGGACTCAACTCAGAGCTGCAGGCGCAAGCTTAAAGAAGAGCTCCGGCTGAGGCTGATCCACTCTCTTCAACTTCCTCTCGCCCCACTCCAGCTTTGCAACTTTTCCTCACTTCCTCACTTTTGGCGGATACTGCTGCGTAGCAGCGTTAAGTGAAGGAAGCAGTGCTTCCAGATCGTCTGGCTTCCATGTGCCTATCCCCGAGGGAAGCCAGGACCAGAGTGAACTGGACGAGCCCTCCACCTTCACTTCGAGGTCACTGGGAACAACATCTTTCAGTGAACTGTCGGTTCACTGAAGGCTTACAGGGAGCCAGTGCTCTAGTTCATCTATCACATCGCTAGTTGTTGCATTCAACAAATGTTTATTGAATGCCTATTCTGTGTTGGGCACCATTCTAGCGGAGGGCGGGCAGGCTTAGTTGCTTCAGGTGTCCAACTCTTTGCCACCCTATGTACTGTAGCCTGCCAGGTTCCTCTGTCCATGGGATTCTCCAAGCAAGAATACTGGAATGGGTTTCCATGCACCACTCCAGGGCATCTTCCCAACCCAGGAATCAAACAGGCAGTCTCTTAGGTCTCTGCATTGGCAGGTGGGTTCTTTACCACTGGGCCACGTGGGAAGCCCTCATAAATGTATAATTACAGACTAAATACTTTGTAAGAAAGGAACAGTGCTCAGCATTAAACAGCCCCCATTTGTTTAGGGAGCAAGTTGGCTGCCCTAGGTTCTGCAAAGTGAGGATGAAATTGTTCAGCTCCAACAACAGCAATAACCAGGCCAAAAGATAGAACATATCCAGCAGCTCACTTCTCTGCACACCTGGCAGAAGGCATGTGCCAGGTTTCAAGAGAGTCCATCAGAGAAAGACTGAAGGGTTCTGGGCATTTTAAGTGAATTGTCCCATAAAATTCTCACAGCAATTCTAGGAGGTATTTGATACTATTATTCCCATTTTACAGTACAGGAAACTGAGGCCATAGGGTGTTAAACAATTTGCTTGATGCTGATAGTATTTAGTCTGGAGGAGGAAATGGCAACCCACTCCAGTATTCTTGCCTGGAGAATCCCATTGACAGAGGAGCCTGGCAGGGGTCTCTAACAGTCCATGGGATCTCAAAGAATTGGACACGACTGAAGGGACTTAGCACATACAGTAGTATTTAGTAGAACCAGGGTACAAACACAGGTGATCTGACTCCAGAGCTTGGGTTCCTTTACCATAATATAATATGATTGTTGTGGCCTGGTAATTATAATCAATCAATTCAGTCACTCAGTTGTGTCCGACTCTTTGTGACCCCATGAACCGCAGCATGTCAGGCCTCCCTGTCCATCACCAACTCCTGGAGTCCACCCAAACCCATGTCCATTGAGTCCATGATGCCATCCAACCATCTCATCCTTTGTCATCCCCTTTTCCTCCTGCCCTCAATCTTTCCCAGCATCAGGGTCTTTTCCAATGAGTCAGCTCTTCACATCAGGTGGCCAAAGTATTAGAGTTTCAGCTTCAGCATCAGTCCTTCCAATGAACACCCAGGACTGATCTCCTTTAGGATGGACTGGTTGGATCTCCTTGCAGTCCAAGGGACTCTCAAGAGTCTTCTCCAACCCCACAGTTCAAAAGCATCAATTCTTCAGCGCTCAGCTTTCTTTGTAGTCCAACTCTCACATCCATACATGACCACTAGAAAAACCATAGCCTTGACTAGATGGACCTTTGTTACAAAGTAATGTCTCTGCTTTTTAATATGCTGTCTAGGTTGGTCATAATTATAATAGCTAACATCTATTGAACACTTATTATACGCCAGGCATTTTCCTAACTACTTCACATACTACCTGCTTTTATCCTAACAACCCAGGTGATATATACCTTTATTAGTATTTAACAGGTGAGAAAAACAGGCATGAGACATTAAAGTTGATTTAATGGTATGACATTACCCAAAGTCACACCAGTGGTTATTATATGGAGCTGGAATTTGATCCCGGGTAGTTTCAAGACCACAGCTTTGTACCTCACCATGACATCACAAGGCGCAGCAGGAGCATCTACAGAGAATGATGAAGAGACAGAATTGGCAGGGACCCAGGAGGAGGTGTCGCTAGATTAGAGGCTAAGGAACCTTGACAGCCTGGCATCTCATGCTTGCATTACCCTCCAGGAACACCCATGAGTCTAGAGCTGACTCTCTGATCAGCTCTATTTTGTTGAACAGTGTCTGGGAATGAGATAAAAACATTACCACTGCCTACCAACATTTCCCAAAAGTTTCTTTGCCCAACAGCCAGTCTATAGGCTCAGAGCATTTCCTTCTTCTCCTCAGGCTCTTATGCAGTGTTACTGGCCTTCAAGGTGTTTCTAGAGATTTCTGACATTAGCAACATGGAAATATGAAGACCATGGACATGGCCTCTCTTAGTCTAATGGACTTTAGTTCTTTCTATCACACCTCATGTGGCATAGCTTTGGTTTAGATTCCTTCACCAATCCTGGTCTCTGGTTTGAACATTATCCTGCTCATTGATTTCCCTTAAGATGAGGAACTCAGAATTGAACACAGGACTCCTAGATGTAGCCTGGCCTCACAGTGTATGTGACTTGTTCACTTACCTACATCTAGACATTGGCACTGTTTTGGGTGCACTCCTTCTGTCACCTGGACAAGTGTGTGAGGGGAATGCACATGGGCAGAGTGAGGGAAAGTGAGTGTCTGTGACCAACCCTCAGGCAGACCCCTGGAGCAGCTATTCAGAGGTGACTAGTGAAAGGATAGAAATTGTCAATAAAATACATCGTGCAATACTGGCTGCCCCTTTATCTTGTGTGGATCTGAGGATTAACTAGTCAACTAGCCTACAAATACTTTTGAAAAATGTCTTGTTCCCTTAAAAATTCTGACAGATGTCTAGTGGGATTTATGATCTGTTTCTACATATAGCACCTGTGCTGTGCTGTGCTTAGTCACTCAGTCGTGTCTAACTCTTTGCAACCACACGGACTGTAGCCCACCAGGCTCCTCTGTCCATGGGGATTCTCCAGGCAAGGATACTGTAGTGGGTTGCCATGCCCTCCTCCAGGCAATCTTCCCAACCCAGGGATCGAACACAGGTCTCTTGCATTGCAGGCAGATTCTTTACCAGCTAAGCTACCAGGGAAGCCCCACATATGGCGCCTCAGTTAAGTTCAGTTCAGTTCAGTCGCTCAGTCGTGTCCGACTCTTTGCGACCCCATAAATTGCAGCACACAAGGCCTCCCTGTCCATCACCAACTCCCGGAATTCACCCAGACTCACGTCCATCGAGTCAGTGATGCCATCCAGCCATCTCATCCTCTGTCGTCCCCTTCTCCTCCTGCCCCCAATCCCTCCCAGCATCAGAGTCTAGGACAAGTAAATATGGCAGTGGCTGATATATCAAGATGGGCAAGCAGATCAGTCACCCGGGGCTCTTTGGCCATCATGGTCTATAGCCAGTACTATCTGCATGTCCTAGGAGAGCCCTCCTGGAGACGATCTCTGCTAGAACGTGAGCTAGAAGGTAGCTGAGGAAACATTTAGATTTCAAGCAACACATCTAGTTGTCTTTTATGAGACAAAAGAGAAAATTGTAAATGAAGAGTTAATCCCCGAGGCTGAATCTAAAATGGAGAAAATCAACATCCACAGAAAATGGGAAGGACACATGTCAGTGTGTGGGCTTACCCTCAGACATTTTTATCTGTAGGAAAAAAAAATGCTTTCTTAGAAAATGACTCAGCAGGGGGAAGTCTTGTCTCTACCTCTGTCAGGATCTGTACTTTGGGGTCCCTTCATCAATCGTCTCCATCCTTCATTGTCAAGTTTAACTGTGTGGCCTCGAGTCTCTGCCTTAGAGGACAAAAGAAGATAAAGACACCCTCCCTCTCCAGTCCCTTTGTTTTGTCTCCACAGATCTGCATTTCTCCTCTTTTCTGGAAGTCTCCGCTCCCTGTGTTGACCATCCCAATGGTCCTTTAGTGATGTCGTCCCTTTACGTTGGGGAGGTTGGCCTGAGGACGTGTCTGCTTAACCCAGCCCGGTCTAGAGTCTCAGTGGCCCCAGTCAAGTAGAGAAGAGTTCTTTCAGAGCAGACTCAACTAGTACTGTCAGAGGTCCCAAGCAAATGAAGGGCGGGGACTGCTGGGGGGGTGGGTGGAATAAGGACAGCAGCAGGGAACCAGATACCATGCTGCTGAGAAGAAGAAAAAAAAAAAAGACATTGGTTTAAGTCAGGAAACAAAAAAAGGGAACTGAGTGGCTGTGAAAGGGTGGGGTTTGCTCAGACTGTCCTTCCTCTCTGGACTGTAAGAATATGTCTCCAGGGCCAGTGTCTTCTGACATCGAGTCCCAACTTCCAAGTCCCGGCATCTCAATGCATCCGGGGAGCTGCCTGCATTAAAGTCAGAACTGAGGTGGGTCCGGGGCATGGCAAGGGCTGGACAGCAGCAGCAACTGCCTTTCCTAGGACCTTGAAGGTTAGGACCTTGAAGGTCAGAGAGAAAGCGTGGCTGGTGCCACGTAGTCTGAGGCCGGAGGAGGCTGATGGAGGCTGGGAGTGTCATAGCCCAAGGCCCTGGTAGTCCCTTCTGGTAATCAGAAAAGGCTGGAAGGGTCCTTTCTCGGGAGGTCATAGTTGGGTGGAGACAAGAAGAAAAAAAAGTGACATGAGGTGACCATCTGAACAGGTAGCAGATGTTGGAAAGAGGCAACTCTGCACAATTTGGCAGAAAAGTAAGCTTTCATGCCCATGGCTAAATAAGCCAGGATAAAAATAAACTGTTTGGGTAATATTGCCAGAAGACCCCAAATGGATCCTTGTGCCAATGAGACCTTTGGAAAAAGAAATTTTTAAGAGGAAGATTGTCTAAAAAAACTGGTCAAAACGCATATGCTTTTGAGCTCTGTAAGCTACGGACAGGGTCAACCAGAGTGGAAAGCCTCTGGCTGCACTGGGCCAGTATTGCTGGGATCAGAGCTGCCTTGTTGGAAGGACTGTGTGTGCCAACCTCGTGGTAACAGTGGGTAAGAGACTGGGCCAGAAGTCAGCCTCAGCCTCACGGCCCAGACAGTGTGGCCAACCCCTGAGGTCGCGGGGAAGCTTTTTCCTATTACCATTGCCTGCCATGTGCACGGCTCTCTTTATTTCTAGGCTCCATCATTTGCTTTTCTCCTTTCCTCTCCTCTCCATCTGTCTCCCCCTTCTCCTCCTCTTCCTCCTTCTCCTTTCTCTACCTGTATTCCCTCTTCTTTATCCCCTCCTTTATTTTGTTCATTACCAACCCGGAACAGAGTCAGTGCTTAATAAATTCGTGGGGAATCTCAGTGAATTCTTCTTGCCCCTTTCTTCCCCTGCTGTTTTCCCTTTGCCCTTTCTCCCTACTTGCCTAGTGCCTTCCCTATAGGATTGTCATGGGCAGTGTGTTATCCTATGTAAAGTAGTTAAAATGGGGCCCAGCAATAGTCAGTGGGCCTATCTCAGTGTTTGCTATTATTTGTATTCTGCCTGAGACCTGTCAGGGTCCCCAGAGGGCCTGCCTAGAACAAATACGTGGTGTCTAGAATAAAAGGGACGCTTGCTGGCCCTGACCAAGACATCCTTGGGTGAGTGTGGGACCTCCAAATGGAATTCCAGTCCAGTTTCCCGGTCACCCTGCTCTCCAAGCTCCCAAGTCTCTGTCTCGTGTTGTTTGTTTCTGAAGGTAGGGCAGCAGCAAAGCCCAGAGGCAGGGCTCTGTACAGCTCAGGGGTTATCTTCTGTGCTATTAGTTACATGCTGCTTCTGCTCCTTCCCTCATTTTGCAAGCCAAGCCTCTGACCAAGGGTGCTACGGCCTCTTGGAGCCTCAATTATTTGATAAAAAATGTCACCTACCAAATAAGCCACAAGATGCAAATACCCTAAATAATCTAAAGCATTCTACTGAAATGGAATCCCTTAGCATTAGCCCTACTGGTCTATTCTGACCCCTTCAGACTACTTAAACTGTCTACTCGCTTTCAAGTCCAAATTCCTGTGGCTTATGGCTAGCGATGTGTTTGTTTAGAATCTTTTGTAAACTCCTCATGGTGAGAACTAGTGCAACTTTCCATCCACTTCTAGGGTCTGGGTGCAATTTAAAATTATCATCAGTATGATTTACTATTTCCATTCGAGCAAATTTCCTATAGAGAGTTTCCTTTCAGCGGACTAGACCCATACCAGGAAGTGACTTAGGTATAAGGGGAAGACATGGCTTTTGAAAACCAGTCTGAATGTTCTCCAAAGAGTCATCAGACGCCTGCTGCTTTTTGCCGTGGATGCCATGCCAATATCCGATGGCTAGGACCTGGGAATAAGAGTGACGTAGAATTTTCAGGGAGGCAGTGCTCAGTAAGAAGTTAGAGACAGACCTTGACCTAATTCACTCCAAAACTGCTGGGTTATGCAAATGAAGCCATCAGGGGGAGGGGGAGAGAGAAATGCTCTGAGGACCCTGAAACAAATGGGCCACGTGTGACTTTCGGTTTCTCTGGAGGTTCATGTGCACTGGCTGAGGGTGTTGGGAGAGCATTTGAAAAGCAAAAGCCTTAATCCCAGGCTTTCCACCTCCCTCTCTGTGAGCAATTACCACATGCCCTAGGGGTAACATCAGTTAGCTGAACTTCCAGGAGAAGCTATTCTGGCTGCCCTGCATCCCCAAAATGAAAATGAATTATAGTCTATGAGCTCCTTCCTACAATTTATCTGTAATAGAAACAGAATAAAAAGAAACTGATTAGAAGTGGAGCGGAAAAGAGACAAAAGTATGGAAAAACAGGTTCTCCAAAACTGCTATTTGGAGTGAAAATCAGTTACAGTGTTTCTGGAAACTATTTTGTCAATATATTTCAAAATGTAAAAGGCACAAACTTTTTGACTCAGCATATGATGTTTATATAGAGATCCTAACAACATGGGAAAACATCTGGAATAATGTTAAACAAGAACTTTAGATATTTTGTGGACAACATATGTTGGGTGAATGGATGGATGGATGGATACTTAGGTAATGCTGCTGCTGCTGCTGCTTAGGTAATAAGTATCTAAGTATAAGGATAAGAAAAATAAGCAAACTATAAATATTAGGTGCAATATGATCTCAAATATAGTCAGAAAAACACAGAGAAAAACAATGGAAGGAAACATGCCTAAAGATTAATGTGTCTGGATAATGAGCTTGTAACTGGTGATCCCTGTACTTAAAATGTTTTCTGTAATGAACTTGTTTTACTGTGATATTGAGGGAAAAATAATATATTTAAACCAGGGAAAACAAAAGCTAAATTGAAAAAGAAGGCCAAAGGGTCACACAAATCCAGAGTGAAAGACGGACATGCTAGCAGTCACCCTCAGGGCAAAGGAGCAATGCTGAAAGGATCACCACCAACCTGTTGCTCAAGGTAAACTTGCAGATTGGTTATCTGGCTCTCCTTTCATCACTTGGCCGGAATCTATTGTGTCTAGTGCAGGGCAGAAGAGCTGACAGAGACCCAGAAGTGTCCAAAACCATAGAAGAAAATTGTACAATGTTAACAACATGAAATGCTGAAGAAGAACCAGAGTGCTGAGACCTCTTAGAAATGATTGCAGTAGATGAGAATTTCCTAGGTTAGCCAGCAGCCAGAAAACTGATTTTGCTGGAAGTCTTCATCAAAAATTTGGTCACCTGTAGCAATGACCCTGAAACATCATCAAATAATTAGCTTTCACTGGGACCTGAACAGACCTTCTTGAGGACTTAATAAGAGTAATTATGGCTCTTTGTTGCTATGGGTATGATTTTTTTTTTTTTTTAACCGATTACCGCCGGGACGCCCCTTTGTGCGGTGAGGCCTCTTTAACGGTTGCGATTCCCTGGGTATGATATTTTAATGACAACTTCTCTTCTGGTTCCAAGATGGGGAAATTCTCAATCAAAATCTCAATCAAAACCTGAGAGATGCTTCTTGGACCTGAGAAGAGATTTTTAGTAGGCCTATCAGATATACTCTACTCTACTTAGAGGCCACTGATAATTCTACCAAATTTCATAGAAAACGCTCAGGAAGATTGAACTAAAAAAAGAACAAGGGATTACATGAAGTGCACAGTCCAACACACAAGCTGGACTGGGTTTGCCACTTTGGCTTAGTAACTGAGGATTCATTCTGAGAGTGGAAAACTATGACCACAGGTACAAGAATGTTCATGGTAGCATTCTTTATAATTGAAAACAAATAACCTAAGTATCCATCAATAGGAGAATGGATAAATGTGATGTATTCATCAAATAGAATACTTGATACATATCAAAATGAATTAAAATGTATGAACTAGAGCTGCCAAGGTAAAAAAAAAAATCATAAAATGTTACATTGAGAAAAAAAGCAAGTTGCTAAAGAGTATGTAACACATAAATTCAAATGTGAAACGTGTAAACCAATGCTAAATATCTCTTTTGCATACTTACTTAGTATTACCTATTACATAGTAATACCTACTATTACCTATTACATAGTAATAGTAATATTAGTAATAGTAATATTACCTACTATTACCTATTACATAGTAATAATATAAAAACATGCCTAGGAATGCTGATTGCTAAATTCCAGATATTAGTAGCCTGTAGGGAGGGAGGGGACTAAAACTGTGGACGAGCACACAAGGGAGTTTTGACTGTATGGATAGTATTCTAGTTCTTAAAAAAAAAACAGAAACAAAGTGGCACAATGTTAGGATTCTATTAAGCTAATGGTGAGCAAATGAGTGTAATGTTATTCTCTTTTCTTTCTGACAAAATGAGTGTAATGTTATTCTCTTTTCTTTCTGCCTATTTGCAATATTTCATAATATAAAAGAAAGTACATTCAAACAAAGTTTTATATGCAGAGTAAGCAATAACAACCCTAGAACAAACAGTTGGTATTCCGCCTAAACTCTATGCTTTTATCCCTTTAACAATGAAAAATCCTGAAGGAAAAAACAGCTGGTGAATCTAAAAATCGACCAGTTAAACAAGATCTCCTTAGAGAGGATTTAAAGGAAAACGTAAGAAAACCCTGGTGGCACTGAGAAGAGTCCTCATGTGGGAAAAAGTACTGTCGTCAGTTAAATAGGACAGACCATCCTTTCATGTGTAGAGGAATATTGCAGAGGAAAGTGCCCCTGGATCCTGAATTCTTTCTTACTTATCCCCACACTTAGCACCATTTCCTCCTTTGTCTAATGTTCTTAGAAGATGGAGAGGGTTCTGTCCCCAGTGCTCTTTGATGATAGCCAAGGGCAGTGACTGGAGAAGGCAATGGCACCCCACTCCAGTACTTTTGCCTAGAAAATCCCATGGACGGAGGAGCCTGGTAGGCTGCAGTCCATGGGGTCGCTAGAGTCGGACACGACTGAGCGACTTCACTTTCACTTTTCACTTTCATGCACTGGAGAAGGAAATGGCAACCCACTCCAGTGTTTTTGCCTGGAGAATCCCAGGGACGGGGGAGCCTGGTTGGCTGCGGTGTACGGGGTCGCACAGAGTTGGGCAGGACTGAAGCGATGCAGCAGCAGCAGCAAGGGCAGTGACAGAGTGCTGAGGTGAATGACATCACACTTAACTAAAGGCAAAAAACAAAATTTCCTCTGGGAGGCAATGAGGTACAACAGAAACAGCAAGGGTGTGGAGTCACAAATAGATAGATCCAGGCAAGTCACATAACCTCCGTGAATCTTGCTTTCCTGTTTGTCATAACGAGTAAATGAAAGAATGTGTGCAAAATGTCTGATGATGGACTGCACTAAGAGAAGCAGGAGTTTCCTCCCATTCCCCTGGGGAGAAAAGGGAATGGCTAGAATCTTGCTGGGCAATTAAGTAATGCTTTAAAGGAGAAATAAACACAAAATGCAGCTTACTGGATATTTCTGTCTTAGTAGTTATTTGAACTATGACTGACTGTTTCTAACTAGCATCTTCTAAGACCTTTCCTAATCATAGTCAGGCTGAGCCGTTTTCTGATTTTTGCTCTGATGTTGTCCCTAATAATCAGCAAAGATAGGAATCAAAGGTGGTTTACTTTACCAATTCTGCAAGTGCTATTTATATTAATTCCTTGGCATAGGGCGGTTTGTAAAATGGCTGAACTCTTACTACTAAGCATTCTCTTTTTGAATTCTACTGCTCCATAGGGCGGAGAAGGCAATGGCACCCCACTCCAGTACTCTTGCCTGGAAAATCCCATGGACGGAGGAGCCTGGTGGGCTGTAGTCCATGGGGTTGCTGAGGGTCAGACACAACTGAGCGACTTCACTTTCACTTTTCACTTTCATGCACTGGAGAAGGAAATGGTAGCCCACTCCAGTGTTCTTCCCTGGAGAATCCCAGGGACGGGGGAGCCTGGTGGGCTGTCGTCTATGGGGTCGCAGAGTCAGACACAACTGACACAACTTAGCAGCAGCAGCAGCAGCAGCTCCATAGAGAGACTAGAGGCCGTACAACATGGCCATGTGAAAATCCTGCATCTGTAGATTAATAAAGAGAATATCATAACACTGTAACTTTATGTTTTAAATAAGAGCCATGTGTGTCTATTCTTTTTTCTCCTCTTTCTTTTCCTATATGAAGTGTGTGTGTGTGTGTGTGTGTGTGTGTGTGTGTAACATTCATGTCACTTCCGTTTCCACCCCACCCCCACCACTTGAGTGAGGTGCAGGGTCAGCCCTCACTGTGCATCTTTTGTGGTCAGTTGACTCTGTGGGCTGCTGAAATTGTTAGAAAAAAATTAGGACTTTCCATAATAAGTACCCAAAGAAGCTGCAACTATCCTCTAAAGCAAAGTGTCCATTACACACCAACCTTCAGGAAGATATAAAAGCAGATGCCTCTCCTTTCACCATTAATGGACCAGTGGTGACTAAAGAAGAGCTACCACATTGTCAAACCATGTGTGTCTTGAATGGATCACAAGGAATAGGGGGAAACAATCGAAGAGGGAGCAATCGGGTCGTGGAAATCCCAGCAGTCCTCCAGCTCAGTGATCTACAGGTAGAGGCCATTTCACTCCACGCTCAGAGGGGCGATGGCTAGTGAGAGGCTTACTTCCTCATACTTAGACCAGCTCTAAACCCTACCCCAACACAGATACTTGAAAGAGAGGAAGGCTTCCTCTTGTACAAACTGGATTTGTTCTGAAAAACAAAAAGAACAGAGGCAGCTTCCAGAAGGACCTGTCTTATGGGAAATAAGAGGAGAGGCCAAGGCTGAAGCAGATGCTGTGTCCGAACAGGGAGTGTATTCACCAAGAGCTTGCAACAAACCTAAAGGTAAAATGAAGGGTGTGCTTTACTCAGCTAAAAGAGGAGCAGCTGGACGTGGTTTGTTCAGATGATCCAATTTACTGGTCATGTTACTTGATTTCTTTAGGGTATTACTTTCTTTTTTCTAAGTTGAATCTTTGGTTGTGAATAGGTACTTAATTGGGATTCACCATGGGAACAAACATGATATTAGTACAGGATCTCGATGAGTTGGTAGTACCTGAGAGCCGACCATTATTAGTTGGTTATCACTACTTCTGAGTAAATGAAAAATCTTAATGTTACAAGAAATCTCTTTGGGGATTGAGCTGGATCTGAAGGCTACAACTCTAATCAGTTTGTCAGTCCTGTGAGAGATGATTTAAACCTGGGAATCAGGGAAGAGAGCTGCGTGGCAAGGTGTAGGGAAAAGTGTACTCCTTGGCCCAATTTTCTCAAAAGATCATTTATAAAAAGTTGAACAAATCTATCACCAGAGAACAGTGGCATCCAGATGATGAACAAGTAGCAAAGTGATCATTCTGAACATCCCTGGTGTTCCTGTAATCTATTTTTGTCTCCTTAGTACAATAATAGAACTGTCTACACCACAAGAAAGAGCAAAATAATGGTGTGGATAGCCTCAGACTTCGATACAAACCATTCCCTTGCTTTCCTCGTGTGAGAAGTAACTTATGCTTGTCAAGTAGGAAAAAACTACTGACTTTATTCTGCCACCAAAAGCATAAGGAATTTAGTTAAAACAAAACAAAATCTATCCCCTTCAGGAAAAGAGCTTACCTCCAACAAAACTGGATGGGGAAGGGGCTGATCATTTGGCGATTTTTTTTCAGAATTTTTTAGTGCTCTGTTTTTGTGTCAGTATTTATGTCTTCACTTTATCTTTCTAATGAAAGTTGTGGATTAGTATTACAAGATAGTGCATTTAAGTGAATAACTGTGTGTTTTGTTTGAATTTTTTTAAAAAAGCCAAGGATGACTGTGTAACTTTCTTTGCCTTTGTATGTTTCAGTTACCCAAACTGAATCTTTCTGAATTATTGTTAAGTTTGGAGAGACTAAACAAGTTACTTTTCATAAATGATTAAAGACGGCATCTCTGAGTTGATGATCCTATCTGAAAGAATGAATCTAAGCAAAAAGGAAGGGAAAAGCAAAAACCAAGCAAAACAACTGCCTCTCAAAAATTGTTTTTCAATTTTAGAACAAAGCTCAGCCAGAGCTACAAAGGATGGGCAAAATCGGTTGGGTGGCAGTTAGTATATGTCCACAACTGCAGGTGCAGCCTCCATATCCTTATTAGACCCCTTGGTTACAGACCCCAGTGGGACAAGGTATGAAAAATTACACTCACTGTCTAGGAAACTGGGAACTGAAAGTCCAATATCTGCCTCAGTGGAGTTCTGGCACCTGCATTATACCTTCTGGGGATATTGGGGCCAACAGCTGCACCAAAACTTTTTATTGTTCACAGAGTCTGCACATTTAGTAAAAGGGTCGTTAGGGTAGAGTTGCTTCTAGACATTACCAAGCACAGGGTACATGTCATTGATATCCAGAGCACTCCATTGACTTATGCAAGAACCCAGTTTATATGAACTCATGATGTAGAACCAATCACCCCAATTCAGTGTGCATCCATTATACCTGAAAACTGGCAGAAATGAGGGTTATGGAAGGAGGATGTCAAGGTAAGATGGTTCTTTGTTAGCTTTGAACATTTCTATTCTATTTGAAAGTAGGTGGCTAGGCTGAGGGGGAACCAGGAGGGATGAGGAGGATCAATGTGCTGGGTCCTCAAGAACTTTCATTATCAATAGCACCCAGTGAGCTGCAGAAAGAAGCGATGGCTACAGTGATACTGGAGAGCATCTTTCTGAAGCGATCCCAGCAGAAAAAGAAAACATCACCTTTAAATTTCAAGAAGCGCCTCTTTCTCTTAACCGTGCAAAAACTTTCCTACTATGAGTATGACTTTGAACGCGGGGTAAGTTTCTCTGCTGTGAAACCTGAGTTTTAAGGACTTGGCCTTAAATCTGCCGTGGTGAGGATGTAGATCCTTTTTGGTTGGAGTTGGGGGTGGAGCAGGATGGAAGGGACCTAAGTACACTTCAAACTCAGCAAAGTATTTCCTAACCCAGAACTGGGAAGTCATACTGGAACAAAAATTCAAAGGTGCTAAGAAGCTATCAGGGAAATCTTACCATGGATTTTCGAAGTTGGTGAGCACTCATTAAATGATTGTTGAGAATGAAATCCAAGAGTTGGAAATTGTTTCCTTATTTTTTTATGTTAAAAAAAAGCACACAAAGTCAACCACTCTTCTATAGTATTTGCTCTCCATCTGGTAGTCAAAAAAGATCAGGTTAATAGATCTGGAAGTTGTTTGGGTTTGGTTTGTCTGTTCATTTTTTCAAAATGACAGGTCCTGATACAGAGTGTGGGTGTCACCTCACTATGTTGAATGATGAAATAGCAAAATCTAATCATCTGGTTGCTTAATCGCTCTTAACCTTTCTCCATTTCTTCCTCATTCTCTTTATCAGAGAAGAGGCAGTAAGAAGGGTTCAATAGATGTTGAGAAGATCACCTGCGTTGAAACAGTGGTTCCTGAGAAAAATCCTCCCCCTGAAAGACAGATTCCGGTGAGAAGAGACCATTGTTAGAACCAGGCATAGGGGGTGGGGTAGAGTTCAGAAACTTGGAACACTTCAATTCTCTGTAAATAAACTGGTGATATTGTGCAGTGTGGGACACATAAAGGTCCCTTATACCAATATGCTCTTCACTCCACCACATATTGGTTATGCTGAGTCTCAACGTCTTTTTCCCCAGATGCAGAACAACTCACTTAACTGGAAAACTTGTGACACCAATTTTAAGATGATATCACATCAAGTGTTCAAGCTGATCAGAGATGATTGGTTTTACTCCCTCAGTCACCAGAATCAGATTTACAGACTTGAATTAGTCTGCAAGCCAGAACCCCAGGGCTCTGAGTCTTGAGATTCTCACTGCTTCTCTCATTTCCCTGAGGACATAAAATCTACTGGTTTCCTGATTTTTTAAATACGATTTTTTTCTGATGACAAGAGTAAATGCATGTTTATTACAGAAACTCTGCAAAATACAAAGAAAGCACATAAAGAAGATAAAATTATGCATAATCTCATTAGTCAGCTAAAACAAGTATTAACATGCTCATGTACGGACTTACTGATGTTTTTCTCCATTAACAACACATACACTCACACTAATATGTATGTTACATATTTAAAACACAGAATCATACTAAACACCTTGCTTTGCCATTTACATTTAAAATTTTCCCCAGGACAATAGGTAATCTTTAATAATATGATTTTAATGACTATATAGTGTTCCCTATCGTGGATATATTCTAATTTGTTCAACCAGTCTCCTATTACTAGACATTTAAATTGTTTCCAATTATTTTATATCAGAAATCATGTTGAGGGGAACATTCTTGCATACATCTTTATGTATCTTTGTTATTCTTTATAATGACTTCCTAGGAGTAATATTTTGTTCTTTTCTTAATGAAATCTGTACACTTTGGTTATTTTTATAGTTTTATTCTATTTTGTAGAAGTAGAATTTGAATATTATATATTCCCACAAGCTGAATATGAGAGTATCTATTCCTCTACATTCTTTTCAACACCAGATAATTTAAATATTTGCTAATTTGAAAGCCAAAAATGATTTAATTTTTAAATATTTAGTTGCTGACTTATTTTCTCATTTTTTTTGCTACTCAATTATACATCCACAGCTCATTTATACTTTTTCCATTTGTGAATTGCCTGTTGAATTTTTGGCCCTTTTTTCTATTGAAATATTTACCTTATTCCTAGTACTTTTTAAGAGATCTAGATATATTAACTTTATATGTTGAAAATATTTTTCCAGTTTTTCATTTATCTTTGAATTTTTTTTTAAACCATACTAGGTTTTAAAGTCTATGTCATCAAATTAGCTCATCCTCCTCTCAATGGTTCTAACTTTTAGCATTATATCAGAAAGGCCTTGCCTCTCACAAAATTATATAAATATTCACTTTTTTCTGTTATTCATAGTTTCATTTCTTTCATAAGCTCTTGAATCCATCGAGAATTTACTCTGGTGTATGGTGTGAAATAGCTACCTTAACTATTCTCCTACCTCTGCCAATATTAGTGGTTAAATGTTTGTCCCAGCATCATTTATTGAGTAACCTCCCTTTCCTCAGTAATTTGAGATTTTTTTGAATGAGGGTGTGCTGGATCCTATGGCTATGTGTCCCCACTGGAATATAGGAAGCCATCACTAAGGATTAGTATTGTCCATGCAGGATAGTCTTGTGGAACCACTGCAAAAGACTCCCAGTACCTAAGGAAATCCAGAAAAGAGTAATGCATCAACCAATAACTATGATTTTTTCTGTCATTGCAGAGAAGGGGAGAAGAGTCCAGTGAAACTGAGCAGATCTCAATTATTGAAAGGTTCCCTTACCCCTTCCAGGTGAGGTATTTTCTCTCATCAGCTCACAAGGGGACCTGTAATGTAATCATTAGGGATGGCATAGGCTGAGGGTGTTTGCTTTTCTATTTCCCAGTCAAACATAGTTTCTTTTACTCTTTACACCTCAAAGAGAATCCATAATGGCACTAATTCTATTATGGTGTGTCTTGTCTATGATAACTGTGTTGAGAAAGATGCTGTTTGTTGAGTGAGCATTTCACTTCCTTCTGGTTCTGCCTATCTATCTAATGGTGGTCATGTGGGTTGAAAAGACAGAAAAGGGGAGGGAAGGAGTAGTATTAGGAAGTTCAGTGTGGGGAAGCCTTATTAGATTTACATATAAACTTAAATTCTATTCAAGTCTGGGATAACTGAAGAGCCACATAGACATCTGTTTGACAGATGCAATGTAAGCCATCAGAGAGAGCAAGAGCTTCAGATTCAGTCAATCTCTGATTTGGTTTGCTTATGTCCTTAGAACTCTGTAGGCTTCATACCGTGAATAAAGCAGTCTCTGCAACAGTGAAAGCCAGAAAAGGAAGTGGAAAGTCTCAGGGGAGGGGGCTTTCTGTCATGGATTTATGAGCACAGCAAGACTAACAAGCAAAAAGAAAAAATGTAAAAGGATCTTGTTCATGTCCCTGACTATAACAAAGTTTACAAAACCTGTAAAGGGAGAGGTGTTTTAGACACAGTTTTTGCTACCATTGTTTTTCACTAAGTTGATGTTGTGACTGGCCTGGTGGATAATGGTAAATAGCAGATAATTCAAAATTAATTTACATTTGACTTTAGAACCTACCGTGACGTCTACTAAATCTGTGAGGGTTGAAACCATGTTTTATATGTTTTGTACATCTCCATAACACCTAGCACAAAGTCTTGTACATGTGTAGTGTTCAAAAACTACTGACTGATTTGATGATGATGCTTAATATACTTCACTCTTTTTGAAGTAGGTCTGTAATTCCAAACTTAGTTTATTTTGGCTAATATTGGCTAGGGGATGCCACTAGGCATTGGGGGGAAAATTAGCCATGAGTTAAAATTTTCCTCATATTGATGAAGTTTATAATTCATATGTACTAATCAAGATTTGTTATATAAATCATTACTTCAATTATCTTCTATACAAAGTTTAATAAGATCATAAAATATCTTTCATTGGATAAACACAAAGATTATGAACTAATTTTACACACAAATTGAAACACAATTCAGGAGGACCTAGGAGAACTCACAAAGCTAAGAGTTTCTTAATCCTACATCCTTGGATATGAATTGTTCAGGAATTCTTCGCATGACACCAGCCCCACTGCTCACTGAAGATCCTGCCTTTTTGTATTCTACTGTCATTATACAAAGTTGTAGCTTAAGATTAGTTCCTTCAAGGTCTTAATTTTTTTTCTAACTCCTAACTGCTGAAGTCTGTGTGTCCATTGCCCCAGGTTGTATATGATGAAGGGCCTCTCTATGTCTTCTCCCCAACCGAAGAACTAAGGAAGCGTTGGATTCACCAGCTCAAAAATGGTGAGAATTACTTGGAAAATAAACTAGTTTCCAAAGGGAGGGAGGGAGGAAGGAAAGAGAGAAATTGAGAGAGAGGGAGAAAAAGATAGAGAAAGAAAGAAGGAAAGAAAATGGGGACAGGGAGGAAAGGAGAGAGGGAGAAGGAGAGAAGAAAAAAGAAGGGATGCAAGAAGGGAGGTGAAAAAAGAAAGGGGGGAAAGGGAAGGAGGGAGAGAATGAGAAAGGAGAAGGGGGGCAAGAAATATTTCATTTTCTTCAATATTAGTGATACAACTGACAATAGTATTCCTCCATATTTGATGAAAGATCAGGTGCTAGACTAAGAGTTTCAACCCAGTTCTACCACTGTCTCTTTAATGCAATTCTGTAATTATAGGCTCCTCCATTTCCCTACTTATAAAAAGGTCCCATTCTTTACACCAATTTACAATAGTGGTGTGGTATGGCACTCAATGGTTATTTCAATATTTTGAATCATAGATATGAAATATCTGGTTCCCAAAAAATTAATATATGATAGTGAGAGTGCTTAGGGACAGAGTAAAGACCCTGGTTCCAAGTCTTCTTCTACCACTGATAAGCTGGGTGACCTCTGGTAAGTAGGCCAATAAGCTTCTTTGAGGTTCAAGTTCTTTTTCTGAAAGAGAAAAATGATGATGATGATGATGATGATGATGATGTTAATAATGATGATGATAATAATGATGATAATAATAATGATGTCCATGGTACCTTCCTCTGGGAGGTAATGTATGTGAAAGCACACGGCAACTGTAAAGCACTGTACAAGAAAGCACTGTACATCTTTTCATTGTTGGTAAATATTTTCCAAAGAGCTATTTTCTGTTCCTTGCTTTGTGAGGACCTCAATTAAACATAGTTCAGTTTTTCACATAGACCATATAGTGTGCTCAAATAAACTCGACTGTAAATGCTTACAGTACAGGATGCATGCACACATATTTGTGTGTATATATAGCCACATGTCAAGTGACTGAGAGATTAACTGGTTGAGTTGACATCAGGAAAGGCTGCCTAGAGAAACAGGAAGGATGGCAGACTGATAACAGCATGGTTCGGTTATTGCATGACAGCCCTTTGTCTTAATAAACATGTAGATTCTGATATTTGGTGGTTGACTACACCAGCTTTGTTCAGTCCCTTGAATGCAAGTCTGATTGGCCAATACAAAAATCACCAGATCTTTCGAGCCAAAAGAGGAGAAAGAAACAGAGGGGTCATTTACTTTGTTCTTTTTGTGTGCCAGACACTAAGCTAGATATCTTGTAATCATTATCTCATTTAATTCTCACAGCAACCTTGGGCTAAAAACAACTAACACCTAATGAGCATTAACTCTGTACCAGGCTCTATGCCAAGTGCTTCAAACATACTAGCACATTTAATCCTGTCAATAAGCTTATTTAGTATGTATTATACCCCTAATTACAGATGAGGGAACTGAGCTCTAAGAGGTTAAGTAAGTTGCTCAAGGGCACATAGCTAGTGAGTGGAGCCTGGGTTCTTACTACATCCCTAAGTCTATTTGACGCTAAAGCCTAAATTCATTGCAGAGTTTTGTGCTGCCTGGTTCTCAAGCCCAGAAATTGCACCTGTAATTGGCTGCAAGATATTTTAAGAGTAAGGCCATGTGGACATTACAAATAGGCAATATCTTGCACCACGTAGTTCAGTTCCTGGCATGTTTTGAAGAGGTCACCTTTAGCCTTGAGGGTACAAAATGTGCAAACACTTCAGTAATGCTTATTATGATCCAAGATCTTAAGTCCTTTATGTACGTTAACTGATTTCTTCTTCCTATCAGCTACATGAGGCAGTTAATTTCACCATCCTCATTTTAGAGACCAAAAAAAAAAAAAAAAAGAGGTGTAGGATGTTAAGTAACTGGCCCAAAGGCACTCAGTTAGTAAGTGGCATGGTCAGGCTTTGAACTCAAGCTCCAAAGTCTGTGCTCTAAACCAAGATGCCACCTCCAAGGCAGAGAAATACACGCAGAGGCTGAGCTGGAGTTCCAAAGGGCATATATATTTGTACTTCTTTGGTTCTCTCCACAGTACCTTATACATCGCCTTGCACACAGAAGGCGGCCAACGAATAGATGTGTTAAATGATTTTTCTGCAGAACAACCACCACCAACTTGGAATCCACACTGATGGGCAGCTAGGATTTAGTTTGGATATAGGGGAAGGTGGGACATACTAGATGAGCGAGAACCAAAAGGGAAAAAATGTGGTATGTATAAGTTAGTAATTCCTTTAACACTTCAAACACCAATTTCAAAACCAGTTGTAGGTTAGCTCAAAAATATATAGAGTGCCCACTATATTCAATTTATGAGTAATGACTGAGGATAAGACTATTCAACATGTAAATTTGTTTTATTGACTCTCATATTAACCTTACTATGTTGATTATGCCCTGCTATTAAAGTTTCATAGGTAAGTAAAATTCCAGCAGTAAAAACAAAACCAAAACAAACAGAAACCACTACTACTTCAGTTGGTTCATTGGTTCAATTTTGCCTCCTCTTCCCTTGTGTTTTACTGAAAGCATTTTTTTTTTTCATTTACTCCAGAATCTACTTGGGCTGACAAGCCCCAAAGTAGCTGCCTTGCAACAAACACCACAGTTGTTGGGAGATTTAGATGCAAATCCTAAAGATCTCAGAATAGCCCCAGATGCTGGCAATGCCAATAATGAGATACTCTGGAAACTGTAAAATCCCACTGTAGTGATGTTATCCCACTCTGGAGTAAAATGCACCAATTGCAAATCACTAACATGAGAAGGGAGCCTCATGGTATACAGGCTACCTCTGTAGCAGTATTGGCTGTGAAAAGGCACAAGGGAGCCTTCTGAGGTACTGGATCTGAGTGGTGGTTAAATGGTTTTACACAAATGTGGCTAGATGGATACCTCAGATTGCATGTTTTATCATATATTAGCTATACCTCAATTTATATATTTATATGTAAGCTATACTTCAAGGGCTTCCCTGGTGGCTCGGATGGTTAAAAAAAAAAAAAAAAAACTGCCTGCAGTGCAGGAGACCTGGGTTCTACCTCTGGGTTGGGAAGATCCCCTGGAGAAGGAAATGGCAACCCACTCCAGTATCTTGCCTGGAAAATCCCATGGACAGAGAAGCCTGGCAGACTACATGTAGTTGCAAAGAGTTGGACATGACTGAGTGACTAAAACATTCACATTCATACCTCAATTTAAAAAGTAGGATGCCAGGTATCTCATATTAAACTGCCATCTCTTTTCAGTGGTACTTTTCATGCAAACCTTGTATCCTTGAGCCCTGAGCTCTCTCCTTCCATTTCCTTGAACATGGCAGTGGACACTTCAGTATTACAGCACCACAGACACTTGTCTTCATTTGGTCAAGCTCAATAGAGCCTATCCTAACTGTAGCTTCAAAAATGAGCAAAAGACCTGACCTCACCAAAACGAATGAGTGACATTTGTGAAACTCCAATGATGTATACGGAGGGTAATCAATCACTTATGCCCCAAACAGAATTTGAGCCATTATCCTGATAAAAATGGATATGAGAGATCAGTCCATGATATACTTGGAATGTGCATCAACCATTAGTGTTTCCTGGCTCCATGCACTGGTGAAGTAAGCAGTTTTCTCCTAGTTCTCCCACTTGGATGCTGTCATAATCAGCTTGGGATGCCACAACAAAATATCATAGATCAAGTGACTTAAACAACAAACATTTATTTCTCACAGTTTTGGAAGCTGGGGAGTCCAAGACCAAGGTGTTGGCCAGTTTGGTTGCTGGTGAGAACTTTCTACCTGGCTTGCTGACTGGTCACTTTTCTCACTGGTTCTCATATGGCAGATAGAAAGAATTTCTCTCCAGTCTCTTCTTATAAGGGTACTAATCTCATCTTGGTGGCTCAGATGGTAAAGTGTCTGCCTGCAATGCGGGAGACCCAGATTCGATCCCTGGGTCAAGAAGATCCTCTGGAGAAGGAAATGGCAACCCACTCCAGTATTCTTGCCTGGAAAATCCCATGGATGGAGCCTGGTAAGCTATAGTCCATGAGGTTGCAAAGAGTTGGACATGACTGAGTGACTTCACTTCTTTAGTTCACTTCAATCTCATCTTGAGGTTCCACTCTCATGACCTGAGTACGTTCCTAAGGCCACATCTCCTAATATCACATGGGGGGGGCATCATTATATGAATTTCAGTTCAGTTCAGTTCAGTCGCTCAGTCGTGTCCAACTCTTTGTGACCCCATGAATCGCAGCATGCCAGGCCTCCCTGTCCCTCACCAACTCCCGGAGTTCACTCAGACTCACGTCCATCGAGTCAGTGATGCCATCCAGCCATCTCATCCTCTGTCGTCCCCTTCTCCTCCTGCCCCCAATCCCTCCCAGCATCAGAGTCTTTTCCAATGAGTCAACTCTTTGCATGAGGTGGCCAAAGTACTGGAGTTTCAGCTTTAGCATCATTCCTTCCAAAGAAATCCCAGGGCTGATCTCCTTCAGAAGGACTGGTTGGATCTCCTTGAAGTCCAAGGGACTCTCAAGAGTCTTCTCCAACACCACAGTTCAAAATCAGCAATTCTTCAGTGCTCAGCCTTCTTCACAGTCCAACTCTCACATCCATACATGACCACTGGAAAAACCACAGCCTTGACTAGACAGACCTTTGTTGGCAAAGTAATGTCTCTGCTTTTGAATATGCTACCTAGGTTGGTCATAATTTTTCTTCCAAGGAGTAAGCATCTTTTAGTTTCATGGCTGCAGTCACCATCTGCGGTGATTTTGGAGCCCCCAAAAATAAAGTCTGCCACTGTTTCCACTGTTTCACCATCTATTTCCCATGAAGTGACAGGACCAGATGCCATGATCTTCGTTTTCTGAATGTTGAGCTTTAAGCCAACTTTTTCACTCTCCACTTTCACTTTCATCAAGGGGCTTTTTCGTTCCTCTTCACTTTCTGCCATAAGGGTGGTGTCATCTGCATATCTGAGGTTACTGATATTTCTCCCGGCAATCTTGATTCCAGCCTGTGTTTCTTCCAGTCCAGTGTTTCTCATAATGTACTCTGCATATAAGTTAAATAAGCAGGGTGACAATATATGAATTTAGGGGGACACAAACATTCAGTTTGTAACAGACACTGCCTTTGCAATTCTAAGTAGTTGGAAATACAAGCTCTGCATTAACCAACAGAAGAAGAGTGTCATCTTCAAGGGACCTCTTAATTATTTGGAAATGTAGGGTGGGTTCTTAATGACTGTGCTGGAGGTAGGGGGGTAGGAAGTCCTATAGCCTCTCATTAGCATATTAGGATAGCTTAATTTATCAGAGCAGCTAGTTGTTGATTAAGAATTTTGAAATGTCTACTGGTGCCGAAGCCTGCACCCAAGGTTCTTCAAATCCCTCAGTGATGGGCGTGGCACAAGGGAAGGGTGGGGCGGGCAGAGGGTAGGAGTAATCAGTTCTAGCTAGGAAGAGTATCTGAAACATTGTTCAGAATTGCTAGAGTTCAGTTCAGTTCAGTTTCTCAGTCGTGTCCAACTCTTTGCAACCCCATGGACTGCAGCACACCCAGCCTCCCTGTCCATCACCAACTCCTGAAATTTACTCAAACTCATGCCCATTGAGTCGGTGATGCCATCCAGCCATCTCATCCTCTGTTGTCCCCTTCTCCTCCCGCCTTCAATCTTTCCCAGCATCAGGGTCTTTTCAAATGAGTCAGCTCTTCGCATCAAGTGGCCAAAGTATTGGAGTTTCAGCTTCAACATCAGTCCTTCCAGTGAATATTCAGGACTGATTTCCTTTAGGATGGACTAGTTGATCTCCCTGCAGTCCAAGGGACTCTCAAGAGTCTTCTCCAACACCACAGTTCAAAAGCATCAATTCTTCGGCACTCAGCTTTCTTTACAGTGCAACTCTCACATCCATACATGACTACTGGAAAAACCATAACCTTGACTAGACAGACATTTGTTGACAAAGTAATGTCTCTGCTTTTTAATATGCTGTATAGTTGGTCATAGCTTTTCTTTCAAGGAGCAAGTGTCTTTTAATTTCATGGCTGCAATCACAATCTGCAGTGATTTTGGAGCCCCCCAAAATAAAGTCTGCCACTGTTTCCATTGTTTCCCCATCTATTTGCCATGAAGTGATGGGACCAGATGCCATGATCTTCGTTTTCTGAATGTTGAGCTTTAAGCCAACTTTCTCTTTCACTTTCATCAAGAGGCTCTTTAGTTCTTCTTCACTTTCTGCCATAAAGATGGTGTCATCTGCATATCTGAGGTTGTTGACATTTCTCTTAGCAATCTTGATTCTAGCTTGTGCTTCATTCAGCCCGGCATTTCACATGATGTACTCTGCATATAAGTTAAATAAGTATGGTGACAGTATACAGCCTTGACGTACTCCTTTTCCTATTTGGAACCAGTCTGTTGTTCCACGTCCAGTTCTAACTGTTGCTTCCTGACATGAATTCAGATTTCTAAAGAGGCAGGTCAGGTGATCTGGTATTCCCATCTCTTTCAGAATTTTCCACAGTTTATTGTGATCCATACAGTCAAAGGCATTGGCATAGTCAATAAAGCAGAAATAGATGTTTTTCTGGAACTCTCTTGCTTTTTCGATCATCCAAAATGATGATGTTGGATGTTGGCAATTTGATCTCTTGTTCCTCTGCCTTTTGTAAAACCAGCTTGGACATCTGGAAGTTCACGGTTCACGTATTACTGAAGCCTAGCTTGGAGAAGTTTGAGTATTACTTTACTAGCATGTGAGATGAGTGCAATTGTGCAGTAGTTTGAGCATTCTTTGGCATTGCCTTTCTTCGGGATTGGAATGAAAACTGACCTTTTCCAGTCCTGTGGCCACTGCTGAGTTTTGCAAATTTGTTGGCATATTGAGTGCAGCACTTTCACAGCATCATCTTTTAGGATTTGAAATAGCTCAACTGGAATTCCATCACCTCCACTAGCTTTGTTCGGAGTGATGCTTCCTAAGGCCCACTTGACTTCACATTCCAGGATGTCTGGCTCTAGGTGAGTGATCACACCATCGTGATTATCTGGGTCATGAAGATCTTTTTGTACAGTTTTTCTGTGTATTCTTGCCACCTCTTCTTAATATCTTCTGCTTCTGTTAGGTTCCTACCATTTCTGTCCTTTATTGTGCCCATCTTTGCATGAAATGTTCCCTTGGTATCTCTAATTTTCTTGACAAGAGCTCTAGTCTTTCCCCTTCTATTGTTATCCTCTATTTCCTTGCACTGATCACTGAGGAAGGCTTTCTGATCTCTCCTTGCTATTCTTTGAAACTCTTCATTCAAATGGGTATATCTTTCCTTTTCTCCTTTGCTTTTTGCTTCTCTTCTTTTCACAGCTATTTGTAAGGCCTCCTCAGACAGCCATTTCGCTTTTTTTGCATTTCTTTTTCTTGGGGGATGGTCTTGCTCCCTGCCTCCTGTACAATGTCACGAACCTCTCTGTCTGTAGTTCATCAGGTATTCTGTCTATCAGATCTAGGCCCTTAAATCTATTTCTCACTTTCACTGTATAATCATTAGAGATTTGATTTAAGTCATACCTGAATGGTCTAGTGGTTTTCCCTGCTTTCTTCAATTTAAGTCTGAATTTGGCAATAAAGATAATAGAAGGCCTACAGACTTTTGGTTGGCTTTATTATTGTTTTAAAATCCTCTACAGACAATGTAGCCCCTTTTAGCTTGCACTCCATCTGATCAGCTCCCACCACTTTGCATTTGGTGCAATGGTGAAGGGATATGCTGAAAAAGTGAGGGGTGAGTGTGTGGGCAGGAGATACTGGTTAGAAGTCTTCAAATCCATGTTTAGAAAAGCATCAAGATGGCACTTTAAAAAAAAGAGAGACAGCACTTTTTCTTCATTTGCCTGTAAAATGCACCTGGCCACCAGTAGCTTCTAGGCCTCCTCCAAAGTCTTGAATGAGTAGAGTGTGGCTAGCAAGCTCTTAAGGACTTAAGGTGATCTCTACAAAGGAAGGTTTTATTTTGTTTTTATTTTTATCTTTTAAAAAAAGTTATGCAGGGCTTCTTTTTAGCATCAAATGCTGAAATGAGTATGTCCTCAAATATGCATATTCTTAGGCTAGCCTAGATCTTTGGCCCAAGGCTAGCTATTGTCAGTTATTTCCTTTGCCTTTGCTTCTCTGTCACCTGGCAACAGGATCCCAGGATGACTTGTCTAATCAACTTCTGGTTAAAATTCTTGCAATACCACAGTATTAAAAACTATAAAATGAATTCCTCTTATCTGAAACCCACCCTGTTGTCTTTTCTGAGAGATCTTTTGGGCCTCACAAACCTGTGAGGGAAATAGAACTGCTGTGTTTGTCTCCCTCAAGGAACTCAACCCACCTCAGTGGCCCTAGGAAGACTGAACTATGTTTATTCTAGAGACAAAATCACCTTCCTTTGATCCTGAGCTGTGTTCTGTTGACTGTTTTCTGAACACAGAAAGTACGAGGCAGGAGTTTTCACGAAGATAAATAGCTCTCAAAGAGCACTCCAGAAGCTGAGGCATTGGTATATTGAGAGCTGGAGTGAGAGCTGGCTTGTCACATTGTTTCCCTTTTCTGGGAAAGACCACCAGAGTCAACACCTGCTTTACAGGAAGATTGTAATGGCTGCCGGGAAACCATAGATAACATATTTTGTTCTGGGCCTCTGGAGACATCAGATATTCTTATCGCTTTAGTCACTGGTTGGGAGATAGTCATCGTAACAGAACCACTGAAGAGAATGACACAGAAACTCTCCACGTGAGCCAACTGGTCCTGTGTTTGCTTCCCTTCAGGGTGGCTGAGGACGGGGCAGTTGTCTGAAGCTCATCACTATACTCAAAGAGGAAAACATGCCTATGGTAGCTTCTCCCACAAGTCAAATGTCACCTCTCTCTCTCTCTTTTCTCCTCTTACAGTAATCCGGTACAACAGTGATCTGGTACAGAAATACCACCCTTGCTTCTGGATTGACGGGCAGTATCTCTGCTGCTCTCAGACAGCCAAAAATGCTATGGGCTGCCAAATTTTGGAGAACAGAAATGGAAGTAAGAGATCTGATCAGTATAATCTCTCCCTCCTTTGACCATATCCATCACTTTCTCAGGGTTCTAGCAAACCCAGGTTTGTACATTTTGGCCAGTGTACAAAGGAGCCTGGGAGAGGGGATGGGTGGGAACCAAAATCCAGCTGATGCTCTGTTCTTTCTAGCTGGGAAAACTAGCACTGGGCTGTAGCCATCAAGACTTTTCATAACTTATGTGAAGGCACCAAATACAAGAGTAAAGTTCCTGACCAAACCTGTCCCTGGGCCCTTCCCATATATGCACTCTGTAGCTATTATCACTGGTTTCTTACTTTGCAGGCTTAAAACCTGGGAGTTCTCACCGCAAGACAAAAAAGCCTCTTCCTCCCACACCTGAGGAGGACCAGGTATACAGGGAAATTGGGTGCTGCTTCAATGGAAACTTAGTCACACCCAGAAAACAGACCAGAGTCTTAGAATTCTCCCTGGGATATGGCAGTGTAAACTGGTATTCTTCTTGAGATAGGGGATTTGGCCTTCTAAGTAGGACTTCCTCTTCGGTGGAGAGACAGAGGCTTATTAGGAAGCTCTTGGCAACCATTTAATCAAATCACTTGTTTAGAACAAAACAAAGCCTGATTTTTTTAAATGAAAAATATTTTCAAACATAAAATTGAAAATTTTTAACAGTGAATGCCCCCCCAAAAAACTGAATGCCCATATACCCAATATCTTGATTTTACCACTAATATATTACTTTAAAACTTGATTTTGAGTGTTACTTTTGGAGGTCTAGAAAGGCTTTTCTCATATATTGTAGGTAAGCAAGGCAGGAATTCTCATTATGTTCATTTTACAAACAAAGAAAAGAAGATTCAGAACCACTTAGTGGGTCCATGTACTAGTTTAGTGCTAGTTTTCCAGATGGTGGCTGTACACGGTTTTTGCCCAAGAAGCTTTATGAACACTGATGCCTGGGTCCAACCCTCAGAGATTTTGACATAATTGGTCTTTTGAAACTGCTTGGGTGTTGGGATTATTAACTGCCCTCAAGATGGTTCTGATGCGCATTCCATGCTGAGAGACCCTGCAGGGGTGCTTAAAAATGGTTGTTGAGTTGAATGTTGAATAAACCTTTTATTTTGCCTGATTTGGGTTAGAATGGTTGGGGAACAATAGGAGAGTGCCTGATATCTAGCCAATCTCCCCAACTGTTTTTCCCTAACAACACAGATCTTAAAAAAGCCACTGCCCCCTGAGCCAACAGCAGCACCTGTCTCGACAAGTGAGCTGAAAAAAGTTGTAGCCCTTTATGACTACATGCCAATGAATGCAAATGATCTACAGCTGCATAAGGGCAATGAGTATTTTATCCTGGAGGAGAGCAACTTACCCTGGTGGCGTGCCCGGGATAAAAATGGGTGAGTTCATGTCCGCTCTCCCTGAGCCTTGTATGCATCTACTTTGTGCTTAGTCACTCAGTCGTGTCTGACTCTTTGTGACCCCATGGACTGTAGCCCACCAGGCTCCTCTGTCCATGGGGATTCTCCAGCCAAGAATACTGAAGTGGGGTGCCCTCCTCCAGGGGATCTTCCCAACCCAGAGATTGAACCCAGGTCTCCCAGATTGTGGGCAGATTCTTTACCATTTGAGCCACCAGAGAAGCCCAAGAACACTGGAGTGGGTAGCCTATCCCTTCTCCAGGGGATCTTCCCGACCCAAGAATCAAACCAGGGTCTCCTGCATTGCAGGTGGATTCTTTACCAGCTGAGCTGCCAGGGAATCCCTCCCACCTACTCTGCTACTGCTAAGTCACTTCCAACTCTGTGCGACCCCATAGACGGCAGCCTACCAGGCTCCCCTGTCCCTGGGATTCTCCAGGAGAGAACACTGGAGTAGGTTGCCATTTCCTTCTCCAGTGCATGAAAGTGAAAAGTGAAAGTGAAGTCGCTCAGTTGTGTCCGACTCCTAGCGACCCCATGGACTGCAGCCTACCAGGCTCCTCTGTCCATGGGATTTTCCAGGCAAGAATACTGGAGTGGGATGCCATTGCCTTCTCCGCCCACCTACTATACACACATGCAAAATCCTGCATCATAACTCCACTACTCAGTATCCTGATCAGAAATTGTTCTTCCCACATCAAAGGGAATATGCTCTCCCTCCAAGTACTTCCCAGAGCACAGCTCTGCACGTGGCCCCCTCCCTGAGCCCACGTGTTGTGGAGCATATGTAATCAGTGCTGCAAGTGCAGAAGCTACACACTTCACTGGCCTAGCTGTGCATTGGCAACATGATCCTCTTTGAGGGCAGGACATTTTATATACCATCATTTGAGACTGGTTCTGAGCCCCAGGATACAAGGTAACCAAATCTGTCTCTCACCCAGATTGGGGAGTTTTGGATGATCAACCCTGTTGTCTCCTCTACAGGCAGGAAGGCTACATCCCTAGTAACTATGTAACTGAAGCAGAGGACTCCATAGAAATGTATGAGTGAGTATGCTTATGTTCCCAGCACAGAATCTTCACAATACAGTATAAACATTTTTCATATTTTCAACAAAATTTTGATATCAAGATACTTATTAAAATCAGCATCAACTGGGTCAGATGATGCCACCAGTTCAAGTGATAGTGCCTACATCTTACCCTTATCCCAAACATCCTGTTGATGGAAGCTGGAGAGGTCACCATACCCCCTCCTCTCCAAATCCGAAGAACTACTGAAAGGAAAACACAGCCTGATAGGAAACACCTGAAAGGGTGAAAAAAGGCAAACTGTTCTGGTTGCCCATTCTCCTGAATCACGGAAGTGGGTTGTCTTCGAAGGCCCTGACCCTCATCTGTTCCCTGCAAACTTCTGCCACTTGCTCTCCATTTCCACAATTCTTCAGCAACAAGCAGGCTTTGGGAAAGGGATATAGTGTGCTGTGCACATGATAGGCACTCAGTAAATAGCAGTTGAGTGAACTGACTGACTCAATGGCATGGGTGAGCCACAGACAGCACTCTTAACAAGCCACTCAGGCCATGGCCTAGAAGTCAGCCAAGCACTCTCCCTTTCCAGGTGGTATTCCAAGCACATGACTCGGAGTCAAGCTGAGCAACTGTTGAAGCAAGAGGTAAGTGTGTGACCACAAGTAAATGGCAGTCTCTTTGCACTTCAAGCAAGGATCCTGAATTGAGGGCTTGCTGCTGTCTGCACCTCCAGGCAAGGCAGTGTCAAGGCTCTCATTTTATGGGGTCCCAATTATACTTTGCAGGGTCAAAAGCAATGAGGCTGCAGCTCAAATGTGGAACTTGGCAGTGAAATCAGGGTTTCTATTTTGTCTTGGGTTTGGGCAGTTGGGATGCTGGTGGCAGTGCCATTTCCTCCTGATGGTCAGCTTCTTTTCCCATCTTTTCAGGGTAAAGAAGGAGGCTTCATTGTTAGAGACTCCAGCAAAGCTGGAAAATATACCGTGTCTGTGTTTGCGAAATCTACAGGGTGAGTGTTACTGTTTTAAGGCTCTGGGGACAAAGAACAGGGGCACCCATCCAACAGTTCCTTAATGAAGTGCTTCTCCCATTTCCTCTGTCGCTTAAACTCAAAACTCACCTCACTTCACTTCTTGGGTCCTTTGGGCCCTTGTTTCCGAGTTGCTGACTCAGCGTCCACTTCTTCAGGGAACCTCAAGGGGTGATACGCCACTATGTCGTGTGTTCCACACCTCAGAGCCAGTATTACCTGGCTGAGAAGCACCTTTTCAGCACTATCCCTGAGCTCATTAACTACCATCAGCATAACTCTGCTGGTAAGTACCAGGGAAACCAGAGAAGAAGGGTGTGACAAGTAGCAAGAGAAGGAATTTAGGACAAGGTGGTTGGGTGAAACATTAAGCCTCATAGGGTAGTGAGACTTAGCTGTGAAAATGAACCCCTGTGATGCTGGATTGAGGTCAAGCGAAGAGGTGGTCAAAGGCAGACCTTACACCCAGTAGGGACTGACTTCCTATTTGGTGATTGATGCTCAGTGCTAAGGAAGGACATAGAAGAGACTGGTAATTAATCAATCAGCAATATTCATTGAACTAGTGTCTACTCCATAATTTTCTTGTTACTAGAGAACACAAAAAACTATTACTTTAGGTTCTTGCCCTTAAAGAACATACAGGTTCAAAAACATCAGAAGAGAATTTCTAAGCAGTGTAGACATTCTAAAAACTGGGAGATTGGGGAGAACATGAATACATGGGAAAAGCTTCATCAAGAAGGCTTGCAGCTGTCCACCATGTCCAGGCAAGGCAGTATCAAGGCTGTCATTTAATGGGGTTCCAATTATACTTTTCAGTATCAAACGGAGAAGGAGGATGTGAGTTAAGCCTGGACTGGGAGGTGGGGATATATTTAGCTGGGGAGCATACTTCAGTTAGCATTTTATTTTTTTTGTCCCTGAAAAACATTTATAAGAAGAGAAACTTCCAGAAAAATTCAGGTTCATGGCAATCTTTTGGGATTCAAGATGTACTAGAAAGATGAATACTGAAAGTGTGAGGCATTAAGTGTGCAAGGCATCTCACTCCCTGCTCTGCACCAGCAGCATGACCCTCTCTGTGTGTTTTAGGACTCATATCTAGGCTCAAATATCCAGTGTCTCAACAAAACAAGAATGCACCTTCCACTGCAGGCCTGGGATACGGTAAGTGCTTATTTCTCTAGGGCAGGGTGGACCAGCCAGTTGCAAGCACTACTACATCTGGCAGACCCAACCAGACCTCGCCATCCAATCATTCTTGCAGTGCAGTGTTCCATCCCAGCTGCCACAAGGAATGTTAACACATTATAAATGTTAACACCTATAAATGCCGGAGGCGTTAGTTTCTGCAAAAATCTCCCAGTCAATAATGTGTTATGCTATGCTATGCTAAGTCACTTCAGTCGTGTCCGACTCTGTGTGACCCCATAGACAGCAGCCCACCAGGCTCCCCTGTCCCTGGGATTCTCCAGGCAAGAACACTGGAGTGGGTTGCCATTTCCTTCTCCAATAACATGTTAAGACAGAGCCAAATCAAAGTTATCTAATGAGTTTTCTCCCTCTGGTGGCTCCTACTGAGACTGCAAAAACATAGATTCATAAAGGTTTGTTTTTTTTTTTCAATTGTGGGGAAAATATCATAAAGGGATTTTTTAAAGTTGTCTAGTTGATCTTCTTGCTCTATGCCTGACTTGTACCAAAAATTCCCAGACTCCTTCAACCAGTAATCCCCTGTCCCTGAGATTTACCTGAGCAAAGATGAATTAGTACCCCTGAGAATTTCCCTTTTACTGCTTGTCTATTTCTACCCACAGTAGGGATTCTAATCTATTGTAGAAATTATACATACATGACTCAAAGAATCACATCAAGGCGTTGTCATTATAGGATCATGGGAAATCGACCCAAAGGACTTGACCTTCTTGAAGGAGCTGGGGACTGGACAATTTGGAGTAGTGAAGTACGGGAAGTGGAGGGGCCAGTATGATGTGGCCATCAAGATGATCAAAGAAGGCTCCATGTCTGAGGATGAGTTCATTGAAGAAGCCAAAGTCATGATGTGAGTTACAGTCCAAACTCAACTCTCCATCCAGTCTAGGAATTACAAGGATGGTTCCCACTGTGGTTTAGGGTGATTTATAATAAGGGAGATTTGGGACCTGGGCCTGAGGTCAACCTTTGATTGGTGTGAGTCCTAACTTGCTAAGGTACTCATTTCTCTTTGATACTGATGGAGAATAGTATTGCTCATAGGTGGGTATCATCTTGATAGCATTTGAGGGTAAATGTAGAGAATGAGACTTTCAAAAGGAAGACATTCTAATGTACCCTTAGTGTTCACTCAGCCCTGGACTTGTTCCCTGGACTTGTTTCCTGTTCTATCGATGGCTCCAAATCCTGGTTCACCCTCACATGTTAGGCGCTTTCAGAGTTTAGGGTAGGAAAAAGGTTATTATGATTTCTCATTTGACACTCTACTCCAAGGCCAACTCCTTTCCTCCTCAGTTCCTTTCTGAATGATATTCAGAGTCAGAAAGGGAGGACTGGTTCATTGCCTCTCCTGTAGGAATCTTTCCCATGAGAAGCTGGTGCAGTTGTATGGCGTCTGCACGAAACAGCGCCCCATCTTCATCATCACTGAGTACATGGCCAATGGCTGCCTCCTGAACTACCTGAGGGAGATGCGCCACCGCTTCCAGACTCAGCAGCTGCTGGAGATGTGCAAGGATGTCTGTGAAGCCATGGAATACCTAGAGTCTAAGCAGTTCCTCCACCGAGACCTGGTAGGATCTCAGAAGGCTTGGTCTGGGTCCGAGGGATGAGGGGGTGGAAGTAGCACAGGAAGACATATCATCCATGGCTGAGGAAGGTGGCTGGAGCCGTGATTTCAGTTTTATCTAGAAAATACTAAAAGTTTGGTGAGCCTCTAGCCCAGTGGTCAGCCGGTCAAGGAACTCCAGCCTCAACACCATAAGTTCTGCCACAGTGGGAGCTGGAATGCTCACTCCCAGCCCCTCCTACTATGACAAGGAAATGGTAGGAGTCCTCCAGGGGCAGAAGGGCAGCCCTCATCCTAATGAAACTGCTTTTTAGCACAGAACCATCATTCTGGTTATATGAGAATCACAAACTGGGTGTCTGTTGGTGCATTTTTCAATGTTATATTAATATATTAGTTAGCAAACACTTAAAAACATTTCACATTAAAGAACTGAATTTACAGCTTCTCATGAAAATTGACATCATCTTGTATCATCAGACCCATATTCTCATAGGCCATCTTAACTGTCGGCCTATAAAATATGGGCCTGGTATTACAAGATGGTCTAGCTGCTCACAGGAAAGTGGCTGACCTCCCTTAGACCAGACACTTATCTGACATCTCCACCTACCCACTTCACTCTATCACTTCCCCTGCCTGGCCTCCCGGGGCATGTTTATTTCAGCCATGCCAAGGCGGAAATAGCCCTAGTCCTGTTGGTAGAAAAGCAGAAAACAAAACACACTTGCCTTCCGTCCTCCCTTAATTCTCTCGACATTTCAATGCACGAAGGGTTGTCATGGAATTATCAATGTGAGTGAAATCATGCTGCAAGTCCTCAGTGCTTTACTTATGACTTTACTTATTATGGGGGTTGCTCTATATGTGATGGAAGCATATCAAAATTCTTCAGTGGCATCAGCTGACTCCTGTTAGGTGGGAAGGTGTCTCTAGATAAAGGAGATGAGGCTTCCCTCCCCTGGTGGGCAGAAGCTTTGTGCCCTTAACCTGTGCACCAAGGACAGAGTCTCACTGGTATCTGTTGCACTACAGGCAGCTCGAAACTGTTTGGTTAATGATCAAGGAGTTGTTAAAGTATCTGACTTTGGCCTGTCCAGGTGAGTGCAGTCTTTTTCACCTTTCCCTTTAAAAGTAAAACTGGCACAGTACAAATGTGAGGTGACACTGTAACTTTTAATCGTCTCCCTTTCCCCCTATAATTCTAGTTTTTTCCACCATCTTTCTATACCTTTTCTTTCTCTGAATGGTTTAAGTCACTTTTCATCCGTCTGTTTTATTGTTATAGCCCTCTCTTCTCCTTTCTCCTTTGCTCTTTTTTTAAAAAGCTAATTTCCCCGATACTCTGTCTTATTCTGTTAATCCTGTTGACTTTACTCTGTCTCCTTTCCTAATGAGCCTAATTGCCATTGTTGACTGCAGAATTGAAGGAAGGGAAGGATGGGAAAAGAGAAAAGAGGGAAGGGAATACCTATTAAACCTTATGCCACTTCATCCTTGCTGTATCTATACTGTCAATCAGGAAAGCTAAGTTGGATATGAAAACAGGAATATGTTAGTAATGGCATTTGTAAAAGACACTGTAGTATTTAGCCTGAAGTATTTGTGCAACTCTTATGGCTCTGCCAAGAAAATTGAATCAAATATCAAACTCTCCAAATTGTAACAGCAACAAGTCCTGAATCCCTTGCAGGTATGTTCTGGATGATGAATATACAAGCTCAGTAGGTTCCAAATTTCCTGTCCGGTGGTCTCCACCAGAAGTTCTTATGTACAGCAAGTTCAGCAGCAAATCTGACATTTGGGCTTTTGGTGAGTGGATACGATTACATGGATTATACAGCTCAAAGGAAAAGGAATGCTGTTGGGAAGTTCACACTCTGCAACCTGCACAGAGAGACTGTTATTTGTTCTTGCTTTCATTCATCTAATCCTTAGGGAATCGGGCACCACAGGGGTTTCTGGGGATTAAAAACAGTAAAGTAGACACGATTCCTGCCTTCTTAGAACTTAGAATCTATTGAGGGAAACAAACAATTCATTCAGTATTCCACAGCTTCTGAATACTAATTATGTACCAGGGACTCTGCCAGACTCTATAACCACAAAGACAAATAAGATGCTGTCTCTCTCCTAGAGGAACTAATGGTCCAGGGCAATCCTGATTACCTCCAGTGTACTCAGTACTATAGCAGAAGTTTGAACAAAATTTTTAAAAAGCCCAGGGGTGGGGTGGGGGGTGGAACCACCTGAATGTAATGTTTGAAGTTGATCTAGGAACACTAGGATCCCTCTTACCCAGAAACAACACATTTTGTTTTTTCATTGTCTAGGGGTGCTGATGTGGGAAATTTACTCTCTGGGGAAGATGCCATATGAGAGATTTACTAACAGTGAAACAGCTGAACACATTGCCCAAGGCCTACGTCTCTACAGGCCTCATCTTGCTTCGGAGAGGGTATATGCCATCATGTACAGCTGCTGGCATGAGGTAAGTGTTTTAGTGGGACCTCTTAAATTATTTCCTTGAACGTACTTTCCCATGTACCTGACCAAGCACCGACACCCTACTCTCCCTCGCCATATAGCAACTGAGCACACACAGATAGCTGTACACATTCTCAAACCCCAGCCTACATCCCAATCCTTTCATGACCAGAAGTTTTTCCAGGCCCACTCCAATTCTCACTAGAGGATCATTCAGTTCAGTTCAGTCGCTCAGTCATGTGCGACTCTTTGCGACCCCATGAATTGCAGCATGCCAGGCCTCCCTGTCCATCACCAACTCCCGGAGTTCACTCAAACTCATGTCTGTCGAGTCAGTGATGCCATCCAGCCATCTCATCCTCTGTCGTCTCCTTCTCCTCCTGCCTCCAATCCCTCCCAGCATCAGAGTCTTTTCCAATGAGTCAACTCTTCGCATGAAGTGCCCAAAGTATTGGAGTTTCAGCTTTAGCATCAGTCCTTCCAATGAACACCCAGGACTGATTTCCTTTAGAATAGACTGGTTGGATCTCCTTGCAGTCCAAGGGACTCTCAAGAGTCTTCTCCAACACCACAGTTCAAAAGCATCAATTTTTTGGCACTCAGCTTTCTTCACAGTCCAACTCTCACATCCATACATGACCACTGGAAAAACCATAGCCTTGACTAGGTGGACCTTTGTTGACAAAGTAATGTCTCTGCTTTTTAATATGCTATCTAGGTTGGTCATAACTTTCCTTCCAAGGAGTAAGTCTTTTAATTTCATGGCTGCAGTTACCATCTGCAGTGATTTTGGAGCCCCCCAAAAATAAAGTCTGTCACTGTTTCCCCATCTATTTCCCATGAAGTGATGGGACCAGATGCCATGATCTTAGTTTTCTGAATGCTGAGCTTTAAGCCAACTTTTTCACTTTCCTCTTTCACTTTCATCAAGAGGCTTTTTAGTTCCTCTTCACTTTCTGCCATAGGGTGGTGTTACTCCAATACCATCTCGGCTTTAGGGAGAGGGGTGTCATGGGGCCATGTCACCTAGCATAAGTAGGCAGCCAGAGGCATTCAGACAAGTGTATGGACATTAAAAAAGAAAACTAATTAAAATTTGTGTTCATTCCTTTGGGAGTCATTGGCCCTTTCTTCTGCTTTACTAACTGCACCCTTTCTCTGGCTGTGGTCCTAAATGAGATTTTTTTTTACATGCTAACACCTGAAAGGGAACTAAAATAGGTAGTTCTCGTGGTTTTTCTTTTTTTTTTTTTTAAATACAGTGCATTATGGGATATGTGGGTAGATGTGGTATTTTGAAAATAAAGAGCCTGTCCCACTATTATTAAAATCCTTTGCTGCTCTCACCTTGGGTTCTTCACGGGTACCTACACCATTTTCAATAGATCCTTGGCAACCTTAATTTGGCAAACTAAATCTCTAGTAGGAAATGAGTGCTCAGCTCTTAGTTCTGCCCCATTAGTAACAGGGAAAGACTGACAGTGTCTAGCAAACACGTATGTGAATCTGGAGCCATCTTTGTGGGGTGAAAAGTAGGCATTTGGATCAGAGCATGGCTCTTTTCCCTTTGACAAATGACTCAGGTCAAAGAAAGTGTGGCGAAAGGGAGAACCCTATGAGCAATTTCCCTTCTCTCTCCTGTGCTGGGCAGGATTGAGGGTAACTGACTCTGCTGCTCCCTCCCAACTAGCACATCCTCACTCTGCTAGTTAAGTATTTCAGATAGGCACTTTCTCCACAGCCTGTTAATATAGTCATGAAACTGGAATCACATCAGAATCTCTGTGGAACTCTTAAAACTACAGATGACTGGGCCTTACCTCCAGAGATTCTGACTAGGTATGTCTAGAGTGGGCCTCAGGTATATTTTTTTAAACTTCCCAGGAAATTCTGATACTCAGGTTTGAGAATCACAGATTCAAAGGAACAATAAGTTGATGACTTTTGGGTTCTGATGGATTGAGACTTTTCTTGCATGAATATATCTTGAATCACTAAATACCTCAGAGGCTTATGGACCATGGCTGTCACAAAAGGCCTTAGTCTGGAGGCCAGATGGTAGTAATAAGAGGTCCCAGGTGCTTAGGATGCCTGCCCAGTGAAGCAGCTCCTGCTCTTGACATGTTCGTTCCTTTGTTAACTTTGGCTTTAGGATGGTTGAGACCAAACAAAAATTATCACAGCTTATAGGATTTCAGTTCAGTCAACCACTTAAATTTGTTTGGTAGCCACTTGAGGGTCCAAAATAAGAATGCATTGGTGTAATGAATTTGGCTTTAGTTTCAATCAGTGTTTGTAAGAATAATTTTCAAAATTTCCTCCCCACATTAATAACCCGATTTACTAAAGATTTAAAGTGCACAAGCACTTTATGGAATACTTCTATTTCTCCTCTTTCTCTTTTTTTGGATAATCCACAGGGTATGCTACTGGGCATATAGCATAAATTTCATAAACATTTGCTGTTTACTCATTGTGTTTCCCTTGAATTCTGGACTCTAGCCCACTATAACGCTCCATTTTTTTCTTTGGTTTTAGAAAGCAGATGAACGTCCCACTTTCAAAATTCTTCTGAGCAACATTCTAGATGTCATGGATGAAGAGTCCTGAGCTCACCAATAAGCTTCTTGGTTATACTCCTCTCCTCCACAATCTCAATTTCACTTTCTCTGAGGAAATCCCAGGCCCTTTGTGCCCTTGCTGAATACACAGAGGCCCCTCTCCATATATAGGAATGCCTTTCTATCTCTTCCCTGGGATACTATTAATACCTTCTGAGCAAAGGCCAAGGAATTTTTGTGCCTGGTATTTTCCCCCAGAGAGGAAATTTCCCAAAAGTATTAAAACAGACTGAATGTGGGATTGAATCATTTGGAGGGAGGGAGGGATGTAAATAGCCTCACAATGGGGGTCCAACAGCTCTTTGGGTAGGCAATAGAGCTGGGGGGGGGGAGGTAGAACTTGGCAGGAATAAAATGGTGTCATAAAAATGGAAGGGGAGGGTGTTTTGATAAAATAAAATTACTGGAAAGCATGAAGGTTTCTTGCTATTTCGATTAATCATGCAGCCTTCTGGAAGCGCCCTATCTCAGTGTTCCGGGAAACTGCTGTGTGGGATTGGTGTGTCACATTTCTACTTTCGGAACTCCATGGGATTCTCCACATTTAATCCCTCTGTGTTAGTCGCTCAGTTGTATCTGATTCTTTGCGATAGGAGGGACTGTAGCCCCAGGCTCCTCTGCCCCTGGAATTCTCCAGGCAAGAATACTGGAGTGGGTTGCCATGCCCTTCTCCAGGGGATCTTATCCACCCAGGGATGGAACCCAGGTCTCCTGCATTGCAGGCAGTTTCTTTACCATCTGAGCCATCAGGGAAGCCCCTTTAGGCCCTCTGGCTCTTGGTAGATTCTGCTTCTGAATCAGGTGGTGGTGGTGGTGGTGGTGGTGGTTTTGTTGCTAAGTCGTGTTCAACTCTTGCGACCCCATGGACTGTCGCCTGCCAGGCCCTTCAGCCCATGAAATTTTCCAGGCAAGAATACTGGAGTGGGTTGCCATTTCCTAATCCAGGGGATCTTCCTGACCCAGGGATCAAACCCTCGTCTCCTGCCTTGTAGATGGTCCGTTGTATTGCAGGGTGATGCTTTACCGCTGAACCCCCAGGGAAGCATCTGAATCACAGACAGCGATCACAAACCAGAGCTCACACCCTGGCATGCGGTAGGCATTAGATACCATCGGAATAAATCTGACAGGTGAAGACAAAATCTGCCAGCGCCACTTTTTGCTACGTCAGGCGGGGTAAATTCCATTAAAGAACTAGAGCCAGGGGCCCAGGACAGCAAAGCTACGGACCCAGCAGTCCCTGCCGAGCACCAGCGCGGCAGCGGGGAAAGCGTGGGTCAATTTGGAACCCGACTGGGGCGGGGCTGTTGGGCCGGTAGCGAACGGGCCACATGGTCCGAAGTAACTTCCTTTTTTTAACCTTTCTTTTTGAAATAACGTCTCAACAGCGCCACGGAGCTGGGCGGACAGTCCTGAGACCTCCGGTCGCAGACACGGCGCCGCCGCAGGGTCGCGTACAGGGCGGAGCGAGGCGCGTGGACAGCTGGAGTAGAGCCCAGAGCCCGAGACGGGGTGGGGGCGGGGGCGGGCCCCCGCACAGGGCCCCGCGCCCGCGCAGTGCGCGCGCGGGGCGGTCCCAGAGGCAGCGGGTTGTGGTTCCGGTTCCGCCGCGGAGACACGTGAAGGTCGGTGAGTTGGTGTGGAGTTCGTCTCCGCACGCGTGACCGCGCTGGGATGGATTCCTCCTCGTCTTCCTCCGCGGCGGGTTTGGGCTCGGTAGACCCGCAGCTGCAGCATTTCATTGAGGTGGAGACTCAGAAGCAGCGCTTCCAGCAGCTGGTGCACCAGATGACGGAACTTTGTTGGGTGAGGAGCCTGGGGCTGGGACCTGGCCACTGTACCTACTTGCCTGTCCTTGCCTCGCGCACTCGCCCCGACGTCTAGAATTCGGGGAAGGGACAGGACCCGGCAGAACCCCTTGGTTTCCTTAGGTTCCTCAGGCCAAGCCGGGAGGGGAAAAGGGTGACTCCGCTTCTCAGGGGGGTGTCGCTCCGGACCTCAGCTTTTTTAGTGCAGAGGATTGGGTATTGTAGAAGATTTATGCTGTTGTCTCAACCAGAACTGTAGGCATTCAAGGTTGAAGCTACCTAGTGCTGGTCACCAGGACTGATGAGCGCCCCCACTATTGGTATTTAATGTTTGGTATCCTGAGTCCCAGAGAATCAGTGAATCTCCCATCCCTGCACTCCTCAGAGTTTGCCGTAATTACTTAGTTGCTCTAACCGTCCCTGCCGAGGAGTGACTCTAACCCACGAACCAAAAAAGTGGAGTAATCTCTACCAACATACACACTTTTTTGCCTTCTTGTTGGATTGTTGTGTAATACCAAGCCGTTTCAGGTCTGAAGGTTGAGGAACTGAGTATGCCCTGTTAGGGGACTTTGGCAAAAGGGTAGAAGGCATTTATTTGCAGCTTGGAATCAAAGTGTTCTCTGGCTGCCAAGGACAGCATAACTACTCTGCCTTGACATACAAAATTCACAGAATTCAGAAGCCAAAGATAAATTTCCTTGGAAGTGGAAAGACTGAGGCTTGTGTACACAACAGAATAATGAACGAAATTCATTTGAACTATAAACTTATGGTATCGCTGGACTCTGACCCTCAACAAATGATTACTTAGCTCCCATCTGCCTTGAACTAGAGCGGTTTGATTCTTTTAAATATCTGGTTCGTTACATTTGGACCAGGCAGTCGTGTGGTTCAAGACTCCTTTAAGAATCTGAAAGCAGTGGGCACTTTAGGAAAATTCATACAATTTTCCATTCGTCTTGAGAGAGAGGATTCAAGAGCCTCTGGCTTAAGTAGATATTATAGAATCTCCAGTCATAAATATTTTTTTTTCCTTTGGTAGCTTTTATGGTGTCTTGCTGCAATGATCTGTCCTTTCACCCATTTATCCCGCAGTTAGTTTAAAGGCATTTAATGTAAGCAGCATTGTAGAGTTGTAACCAAATTCAGCAAAGGGTTAACTTCCCTAGTATTTTCCTTGCATTTTGTCATTTGTCTTGCTCTGTAATATCTCAGCACCATCATTTTCTGACTTACTATCTCTGTGCCACAGCTTCCCTCTTTGTAAAATGAAGATTAATAATAAACTGAATCTGTTCCATAGGGTTGCTGTAAGAATTTAAGGCTGTGGAAAATTGCCACACAGTAAACTGCTGAATGTGAACTGTGATTAACATATCAGATACTGTTTTTAGGTGAAGTTTTTCCTCTAAGCAACAAGAAGCTCCACCTCCTTTTTTTTTTTTTTGCCAAGTTCCCTTTGTGATTCTGTATCTTGTCCTGAGCAGGAAAAGTGCATGGACAAGCCTGGGCCAAAGTTGGACAGTCGGGCTGAGGCCTGTTTTGTGAACTGCGTTGAGCGCTTCATTGACACAAGCCAATTCATCTTGAATCGACTGGAACAGACGCAGAAATCCAAGCCAGTCTTCTCAGAAAGCCTTTCTGACTGACCTCAGCATTACCTCTTTGGAAAAGGAAGGTAGTTCAAGAGATGAAGAGCAGTTGATGGGGTAGTTGAAGAAAAGGCTATGGGGGAGTTGGCCCCCACCTTTGTCACTCTTGGGACATCTTGTCATCTGAGAATGAACAAAGACCAATTTTTGATGTGGGGGATTTGAGGGTCAGATGTATTTGGGGTTGTGTTTTTTTAATGCTAATCTTGTGAAACAATTGACAGATGAATGAAAAACTCTACTAGATGCATATTGCTGTTGTGGGATGATGCTTTTCTTGTAGTCCCATTAACTGCTTCCTATAATTTTAATAGTGGAATTGCTCTATAATTTGATACTGGGACCAGATAGGTAATAATCTGTTATTTGTGTGGATTCATTTCAGATTTTTGGGGAGATCAGTATACATCTTTGTGTCTCTCAGAAATGGCAGCAGTAGGGGAAGAGTAATTTGGTACTCAACTGTAGGCCTCCTTATCCAGTGTTTAATTATCAGTGCTGGAAAAAATATATTTCAACTTTCTAGATTCTCTGTCTCCCTTATACCATGATTCACTTAAATATCTATATGACATATGATCTCGAGCTAGTACAGGTTGCCTGAGAGTCTAGAGGCCTTTAGTTAAAGGAATCTAGCCAGTGAACGTAATTTTCATACTAAACTGCCACAAGGAAGAAGTTAACTTACCCTGTGTATCAGGGTTCAAAAAATTTTAACGATGTGCCTCAATGAAAAAAATTAAGATTTGGACCAGTCAGAAACTAACAGCAGTATCAGGTCGAGGTGCATGCCTAATGTAAATCAGTGTAGTTTCCATTTACTGCGTCTTTTAATGACTGAAATAAAGGCTACAAGATTCAAGTCTGTGACTGAGAAGGCTTTCTATTCTGATTATCACCTGCACCCTGGAGAGATTTGGATCCAAGTGGGCTGGTTCCAAGGCTGAAATGTAGTCAGCCTGGGTACCTGTTCTGTGCAAGTTATGGCACGGTATTACAGCAACCCCTGACCTTTCTGAGAGAAAAGAGGACTTTGAAATGAGATGGAGGGGAAGGAGTTCAGTACTGATGGTCAGTTCCCTGAGTGTAGTGGAAGAGATTCTCGAGACTGGATTCCATTCCTCTTACTTCACATCCTAGTGGAATGGAATGTAGACCTAAATTGGAACTCTTGCTGGGAGCCTCTAGTGCCAATCCATGAAGATTGGGAAATACACATTTCTAGAAGCCTCTAGTCCCTGCTTAACTTCCCACCATATAGGCACTACAAGGAAAGTTTGAAAACTCTAGAAAACACAATAAAATAAACATTTAAGTACTTATTCTGCCACATACCGTTTTGGGGACCAGGATGTCAGCAGTGCTCAGAAATAGTCCCCGCCTTCATGTAGCTTCTGTTTTCGTGAGGGGAGACAGGCCACAAACACATCCATGTGTCAATATAGAGTGCCATGCAGAAGAAGCAGAGTAAGAGTGTCAAGGAATGTTTGTGGGGCATTGTTATTTTAGCTAAAGATGGTAGGAGAAGGCCTCCTGGGGGAGGTGACCTTTCAGCAGAGACCTGAAAGAACTAAGTAACCAAGCCATGTAGGTATCTGAGAGAAGAACATTTCAGGTAAGGGTGATGCCAAGTCCAAAGGCCCTAAGGAGGGAACACCAGTGTAGTAGAAGAATCTGAAAGTCAGTGTGGCTGAAGGAAAAGTGAGTAAAGTGAAGTCGCTCAGTCGTGTCCGACTCTTTGCGACCCCATGGACTGTAGCCTATCAGGCTCCTCCGTCCATGGGATTTTCCAGGCAAGAGTGCTGGAGTGGATTGCCATTTCCTTCTCCAGGGGATCTTCCTGACCCAGGAATCGAACCCGGGTCTCCTGCGTTGCAGGCAGACGCTTTACTGTCTGAGCCAATGCAGGATAGTAAGAAATACATCAGAGACTGATTGAAGATGGGGCCTGGGGACGTGTACTGATCTTTTTTTGTTGTTGTTCAGTCACTAAGTTGTGATTCTATGTAACCCCATGGACTGCAGTATGCCAGGCCTCCCTATCCCTCACAGTCTCCTGGAATTTGCCCAAGTTCATGTCCGTGTCCCACTGGAGGAAGGAATGGCAAACCACTCCAGTATTCTTGCCTGAAGAATTCCATGGACAGAGGAGCCTGGTGGGCTACAGTCCATAGGGTCACAAAGAGTCGGACACGACTGAACAACTACCATACACATGTATTTTTTTTACTGTATCATTTCTTATTTTACTGTATCAATATTTCTTATTCTTCATTACCTTTGGACACAAACCAGTTTGTCTGTTCTTACAAAGTAGTATTGCTTGCTCAGCTAACATACATAGTAAGAAAGTGGGTCTGTCATATTCAGGCAGTACACTTGAGCACCAAGTATATGTTCGCTGCTGCTAGACACAAGGGGAAAGAAAAAGTAGACCATTTGCCCACATCCTCTTGGAGGTTAAGTCCAAGAGCAACAATTTGAGCTCTTGTTTGTCAGTCTCAGAAATTTATTTCAGAACCTTGATAGAAAGGGTACTGTCAGCCGTAATGACATCAAAGTCCTCATTTCAAATATTGAGGGTAGAAAATTCAAACCTCAACTGTAAAACAAGAGGACTGGATTAGTAGACTTTTCCTTAAGCGAAAAGGAATCTTAAGATATAAAATAGAAACACAAAGCTGCTCTGGTGGTGGGGGTATCTGGAGGCCTTCTTGACTCCTCCCCCTCCCTGTGCAGCAGCTCCCCCTGGTGACTAAGGCACTGTCTCTAGGGTCTACCCAAGCATACTGTGAAAACTGGAACCATACTATCCCTAAGGCCCTTGCACAGGAATGAGCATCAGGGATAACTGATACACGGAAATCAAGCAAGAACTTGGTATTTATGCTAACAAATCATGAGGAGTATGAGTTAAACAATTCAGTAAACCCCATGTAAAATAGCCTTTACATGGAAAGCAGTCGACAGCCCTTTTTTAATCCATTTTCCCTTAGTACAAAACTTGGGCCTAGGGAGATTTTAATTCAGTCCTCCCAGTAGGGCTTCTTTTAAGGTTCCTTATACTCTCAGCCTCATTTTTTTGTTGTCATTTTGCTGGACTCAAAAGAGATTGGTGGAAAAAAAGTCTGGTAACTTTCATTTTCATTCCATGGAGGAGTAAGGGTATTGTTTAGATTTATTGATCATAGACAATAGGGGCTTCCCTGGTGGCTCAGATGGTAAAGAACCTGCTTGTAATGCAGGAGACCTGGGTTTGACCCCTGGGTCAGGAAGATCCCCCTGGAGAAGGGAATGGCAACTCACTACAGTATTCTGGCCTGGGAAATCCCACGGACAGAGGATATAGTCCATGGCGTCACAAAAGAGTTGGACACAACTGAGTGACTTTCACTTCATTCACAAAAGACAATAGGTATGGACCAAAAGGAATATCTTAAAAGGTATATAGGAAAAATGGCCAAGAGCTGTGGAAATGAAGCCACAGGAGGTACCACTAAAGTTGTTGAGGGCCATAGGCTACCATTTCTTGAAAAGAGGTCATGACAGCAGTAGGGAAAAGGAAATACTACATGGAATGACTGCATAGTTACTGAAAATACCCAAGGCCCTGTTCAGATAGTTTATCTGAATGCTTATACAAAGCACAAGACAAATAGTATCCAGCCCAGGGCTGGTTTTGTGATTGGCTTCCCTAAAAGAAAGGGTCGCAAAAAGTCAGACATGACTGAGCGATTTTCACTTCAAGGCAATGTCCAAACTTAATACCTGACACAGAAAGTGAGCCAACAGAAGAGCAGATTAGAATACACACGAGGAGGTTACTCTGGCCATCCTGAGGTTCCACTATGAAGACAAGCAAGTAGAACTACACACAGGGCAAAAAAATGTGAATGCTGCAATACAAGAATTACTATTGTTAGCATTTATATAAGAAATGCTAAAGCAACTTGACAATTAAATCATTGCATTCTTAACACCCTAACAAGTGAGCAGCATTTGAGCAATTAGCTGTTTAATGTATGAATTAAAATTAGTGTATCTAGAGCTATGTCTTGGAAAAATCACTCAAAAAGGAAAGCCTATACAATATAATTACGCTACACAGAAATGCATAGAAGGGACAATTAGGGTATGGCAAATCAGGATTCAGATGTACTGACCAGGAATTCTAGATGAACAAAAGGGACAACAGAATTTTGAGATGAACCTGCAGTATAATGATAATAATAGCTATGCTTTATTGAAGTTATGCATACTATTTGCCACACATTGTACTAAGTATTTTATATTGGATCATCTTTTAAAAACAATTCTGAGTGAGAAGATCTATTGTACTCATTTTACAGATGGAAAAGCTGAAGTTTGGAGAAATTGCCTTATTCAAGGTTACACAGTTAGTTGGTTGTAGGGCTAGGATTTGAACCCAGGTAGTTTGCCTCAGAGAAGGCAATGGCACCCCACTCCAGTGCTCTTGCCTGGAGAATCCCATGGACGGAGGAGCCTGGTAGGCTGCAGTCCATGGGGTCGCTGGGAGTCAGACACGACTGAGTGACTTCACTTTCACTTTTCACTTTTATGCGTTGGAGAAGGAAATGGCAACCCACTCCAGTGTTCTTGCCTGGAGAATCCCAGGGATGGGGGAGCCTGGTGGGCTGCTGTCTCTGGGGTCGCACAGAGTCGGACACGACTGAAGCAGCAGCAGCAGCAGCAGTTTGCCTCGAGCTCATAGTCTGAAATACTATACTAAGCTGCCTCCTAAAGTGTTAAAGATAAGAAGTAATGTTCCTCTAGATGATGGGGCCAGAATGCTGGGAACATTTCATTCTAGAAATAGCATGGAAGAGTGGAAAGAGCCTAAGTTTTAGAATTAGGCAGAACTGGGTTCAAATCTTACCTCGGCCAGTACCTGTGTCCCATTGGGGAAGTCACTTAACCTTGGATCCTCAGTTTCTTCATTAAAAAAAAAATTAGATGGTAATGCCTGCCTTACAGGGTTGAAAAATGAGATTATATGTAAAGTGCTTGACACACTGTAGATACTTTAGATATTATTATTCAGAACTGAGCATCTTTTTACAATTTTAATTATTTTTTATTTTTTGGCTGTGGTGAGTGGCATGCAGGATCTTAGCTCCCCAACCAGGGATGGAACCTGGGCTCCCTGCATTAGGAATGCAGAGTTTTAGCCACTGGACCACCAGGGAAGTCCCAGAACTGAGCATCTTTGATAACCTAGCAGAGTTGTTGTCTGGGAGAAAAAGAGAAAAGCAAGGCGTCACTTTGTGAAGCTCGTTGATGAAGTGATAGAGCTAAAGGAGACTGTAATGTTAAGTTTGAGTTTTATCTTGCAACCATTGGATAGCTGTTGGAAAATTTTAAAGTGGAATAATATGATATTTGTGCTTGTTTCATGACAGAAGTACTAAATGCATGGTTTTAAAAGTTTCAAACAATATAGAATTGCTTAGAATAAATGAAAATCCTCCCCTTACCCTCTTATATACATTTAGAAAGATCATTTTTGCAGCTCTGTGGTAGTTGGATTAAGACTGGGAGAATAGTAAGTGTATTTATTTTGCTAGTTCAGGCAAGAGGCTGGAGGATTGAATTCAGAGTGAAAGTGGGGATGGACAAGAGGGCACATTTTAGAAATATGAGAGCTGTGAGAGGAGAAAACTGGAGTAAAGTAGAGAGCATGATAGGGAAAGAGGTAGGGGATAGAAAAATATGCCAATGAGATGATGCCTTGGGATTCAAAGGGGTGCAAAAATGACTGGGAAGAGAGGAGGATAATAGAACTTACCTTACAGGAAGCAAGTTATACAAATGGTCATTCTCAATGTCTGGGTAACCCATGGAATTTCTCTCTGCCCCCAAATTTAAGGGACAAGTAAACTTTTCAAAGGAAAAGTTAGAAGCAAGCTAAGAGGAAAAAATATACTAGTTGAGTTTTAACTCTGTATTCTGATAAGGAAGAATGAGTAGAAATACAACAAGGAAAAAGAAAAAGAAGAGGTTGAAGAGTCAGCCATAAAGGCATCCCTCCAGGGGTATTGGTTCCAGGACACACACCCCCACTCCTGCAGAAAGTAAAATCTCCAGGTGTTCAAGTCCCTTATAGAAAATGTAGTATTTGCATATAATTTATACACATCCTCCTATATACTTTAAATTATCTCTAGATAATGTATAATGCACAATACAAGGTAAGTGCTATGTAAATAATTGCCAGAGTGCAGGAAATTAAAAGTTTTGCTTTTTGGAATTTTTGGATTTTTTCCGAAATATTTTCAATCTGCAGTTGGTTAAAATCCACAGAAGCAGAACCTGTGGACATAGAGAGCCTACTGTTAAACTGTACTTCAGACCTGGGGCTTCCCAGGTGGTTCAGTGTTAAAGAAATAATCTGCCAATGCAGGAGACGTGGGGTCAATCCATAGGTTGGAAGATCCCCTGGAGTGGGAAATGGCAACCCATGCCAGTATTCTTGCCTGGAGAGTCCCATGGACAGAGTCTGGAGGGCTACAGTCCACGGGGTCGCAAAGAGTTGGACACGACTTAGTGACTAAACAACAACAAACTTCGGACCTATAGTTATTTCCTTATAGCTTAAACCATTTGCTACATAACATGACTGACCTGTGCACTAAAACAGTATTATTCAAATTAAAAATCTCAGGTGGTCATGATATTGCTGGATGTACCTTGATACTACAAAAGAAACATCAGCATGGCCTAGTTGCTTTTCTGAACACCTATGCATCATTGTTTGGCTGCATACACCACCAGGTCGAAAGAGTTGATCCCTTCTTTTCAAGCATTTTTTTTCCATTCCCTCAGGCAGATTCCAGGGATGCTTTATTTTCTTCTTCTTTTTTTTTTTTCTTAAAACTGCCAACACTTTGAGGTTCTTTTCCCCATCAGATTAGTTATTATTCCTATTTCACCCCATTCTCCATAAGACAAGCACATCTTAAGGGTTTTCTTATAGATATTAAGAGTTTTGCTTTGAATTACCATGGGAGAATAGCCATGGGACAACACACAGAATAAATATGGGTAATTGCAAAGGTTCAGAATTTTACAAGTTTTAACAGTCAACTCTGATTCATATTCTCTTCCTTACTGATAAGGTGATTAACAAGCTCTCTCTTGGTCTTTATTCTTTAGTGGGCTTCCCCAGTTCACACAAAACTCACAAGCCAAAAAAGAAAAGATTATTAATTTTTTCTACATAAAAAAATATCTGAACAGCAAAAGCTTCCATAAGCAAAGTTAACAGGAAAACAAATGGGGAATAAATATTTGAAAAATTTCAACAAAGGACTAATTACCTTCTCTGGTGGTGCAGATGGTAAAGAATCTGCCTGCAACATGGGAGACCTGGGTTCGATCCCTGGGTTGGGAAGATCCCCTGGAGGAGGGCATGACAACCCACTCCAGTGTTCTCGCCTGGACAATCCCCACGGACCTAAGAGCCTGGCAGGCTACAGTCTGTGGGGTCGAAAAGAATCAAACATGACTGAGCGATTAACACTACTAAATCTATTCCAGAAGTCTGACTTCTAAGAATTCATCCTACAGATAACACTTACCATGTACAAAATGAGGAACCACTTTATATATTGATATGGAATGAGCTCCAATACATATTGTTAAATTAAAGCAGCAAGATTCAAGTCACAATATGCTGCAATTTGTGCAAAAGGGGGGATTAAAATAGATGTACACATTTGTTTGAATAAGCATAAATTATCTCTTGAAAGTGAAAGTTTTAGTCGCTCAGTCATGTCCGACTCTTTGCAACCCCTTTGTAGCCCATCAGGTTCCTCTGTCCATGGGATTTCCCAGGAAGGAATAATGGAGTGGGTAGTCATTCCCTTCTTCAGAGGATCTTCCTGACCCAGAGATCGAACCCAGGTCTCCTGCATTGCAGGCAGATTGTTTACTGTCTCAGGCACCAGGGAAGAAGGATATTGTTAACATTGTTTTCAGGGAGAGGAACTGGATGGTTAGAAGGTAGGAGTGACAGGGAGACTTTTTACTATGTATCTTTTCTCTGTGCCTTTTGAATTTTGAATCATGTGACTATATTCCCTATTAAAAATAAATACTATTTTAAAGATAGAATTTCTCCCCACTTCAGAACTCTGAAATGTATACTAAGAAGCAGAGAGGTGATAGAAACAACTTCTAGGAATAAAAATCCTATATCAGCTACAATAATTTCAGATGCCCATTAGTTACAAATGGATTATTTATATATCTAAAGACATCAAATAGGGATGGGATAAGGGTGGGGTAAGTAAGACATTCACCTTGTGTGCAAAATTTAAAGGGATGCCAAAAAACTCAGTGATCAGAATAAATAATGTAATAGTTTAAAAATTAGTGCAAAAATCCATGATGAACAAAAATGTAAAAAATTTAAATAAAGACAATGCCATACCAAGCCATACTGGACTGTGAGGAAAACGGGAGAATGTGGACCCCATGTACATGTTTTTGTGTGTTCTTGAATGATTAAATTTTTTCCAAAAAATTAAAGCAGTTGGAAAAATTGAAAAGTAGATACATTAAAACTCACAGCATTGTCCCTACGCTAGATTTTAATTTGAAGGTGACGGTGAACCTCTAAAGTATTCCTGAAGTATTTCAATCTTCTTGTAGGAAGATTACAATCACACCAGTGACAAAGTCCAAAAAAGGGTAAGACTGAAAGTAGGGACCTGATAGATTAAGTTAGAAATGTAATTGCAAGGTAGATTGGGTAAATTCTGATGACTAAATAAGAGGAGCAAGGGACTTCCTTGGTGGTCCAGTGGTTAAGACTCTGCACCGCAAGGGGAATGGTTGGATCCTAGGTCTGGGGACAAAGATCCCACATGCCTCAGAGTGTGACCAAAAAATACTTAAAATTTTTTAAAAAATAAGAGGAGGAAAAGGGGAAAAATGAGAAAAGAACAAGAAATTTTTTTAAAAAGATCAAATAATTTTGAAAGAGAATTCTACAAGTTCAAAAAAAGTTTTAATATTAAAAACTCAATGAATAGATTAAACCATAGATTGGGCACAGTTAAAGAGAAAAAGTGGTAAACTGGAATACAGATGTACAAAATATAACACAGAGAGATAAAGAATTAAAAATATGAAAGAGGTAAAGAGACAAAGAGGACAAATGGGGAAAAAAGTAATATTCAAAGAAGTAATGGGTAAGAGTGTTCTAGAACTGATGAATTAATGATGTGAATTCTGACTCAGGAAGTGTGAGTCCTGAGCAGGAAAAATACAAACTAAATTCACATCTAGACCATTTCTTATATCTTAGAACATCAAAACAAATGATCCTAATGATAATACTCTACATTTTCTATGTGCCAGGATTGTTCTGAACATTTCACTCAAAAGACAATCATTTTAATATATTGGGGTATTTTTCTTCCAGTCTTTTATCCATGCATGTTTATGTATAAAAACAAAAATTTTGAAGAAAAATATACTACACATATAATTTTGTATTCTAGTTTTTTACTCAGCATTTTTCCATAAGCATTTTCCCATGTCATTAAGCAGCAGTAGCAATAAAGGCATAAATAACAACTAACATTTTACTGTTGTGGTTATGAACATGGGTTTTTGAAGTCAAGCTTTCTGTATTTGAATCCCAGGTCACTACATACTAGCTGTGTGGCTTTGGATAAGTGACCCATTCTCTCTCTGCTCCCATTTTCTCATCTATGAGAACCTACATCCTAAGAGTTATTGTGAGTTATTGTTTACTAAGCTATCTGCCAGGCACTGTGCTAGACACATGAATAATCTCATTCAGTACTCACAGAGTTCCTATGGGTTAGAACTGTTATTGCCCCTGTTTTACAGATGAGAAAAGTAGGGCTTAGAAAGACTGTTAAGTGATTTGCCTAAAGTCACACATCCAGTGATGGTGCTTAAACTTGAATTCAGATGTCTCCAAAAACTATTATCTTGATTGTCATGCTACACTCTTCTTCAATATGTTTGAATGGCTTCATAGTATGTAGGGATCATAAAGCTCATCACAATATCCCCCAAATGTTGCACATTTAGATCTTTTTCACTTACTTCCTATTACAAATAACCCAGTGAAGAACATCTTTGCCCATAAAATATTGTGTGCACTTCAGGTAAACTGTTTAGGGTAGTTATTCTGAAGTGGACTTAGACTAAGTCAAAAAGTTTGAACATTTTAAGGCTCTTAACAAAGTTGGCAAACTGTTTTCCAGAAAGGTTGAAACTATTTACATATCCATAGGTAATTAACAAGAATAAAGTTGAATAATTTTTTTTTTACATATTGACCACCTACTTAAATGCTTTGCCCATGTTTCTTCAGAGATGTTCATTTTTCTAATTTGTATGCTATATAGTTATATATTATGTGAGGGGTATATATTATATAGGCTTCCCAGGTGGTACAGTGGTAAAGAATCTGCCTGCCAAAGCAGGAGATAGGAGTTTGATCCCTGGGTCAGGAAGATCCCCTGGAGGAGGGCATGGCAACCCACTGCAGTACTCTTTCCTGGAGAATCCCATGGTCAGAGGAACCTAGTGGGCTATACAGTTCATGGGGTTGCAAAAGAGTCAGACATGACTGAGCAACTGAACAACAGCAAATTTATTCCCAGGATGCCTATCTTATTTGGGTAATTTTCCTAGCAAAGTTGCTCCATCCTCAAAATAGAGTAAATATTCAAAGACTGGGACAATCTCTCTTCTACTTCCTCCCTCCCCTTCTTCGTTCCTTCCTTTTAAAAAAGTTTCTTCCTTATAGTGCAGGCCTTGAGAAGTGAGATTCAACTGTAACTCTAGGCCAAGGCAACAGGAGCTGAAGTTAAATTTGGTTTTGCTTAGCCACACAGAAATGGATCTGAATGTAGGGCAGAGACAGAAATATACTCTTGAGATGATTTTTTATTATGTAAAAGTAAGTAAATGTATATCTATGCTTATGTAACTATGTCTGTGTATGTGAATGTGCATGTAATTATGGGAGGAAATGAGGTTTTACTGAAAATATCTGGGAAAAAGAGAAACCCTGAATGCTTGTTGGCTTATTCTAAACCTGACTGTGATCCATGAAAAAAAAATTGTTTTTAATCTGAGCATTGAGTTAAATATAATTCCAATAGGTTATACATTGAAGAATGCTTACTGAATATTAGTCCAACCCACATTCCTTCAGGTGTGTAGCCACTATGACCTAAATAAAGGCAGAAGTATTATTAGTCTATTAATTCTAAAACAGTATAATATAATAAACTTATATTGCAACTATTTATATTTTTCTTCAGGTGAAAAGAGAATTGAAAAATGTAACTTGTTTATAAGCTTTAGTAAGGAACTTGGATTTTTTTTCTTATTAATATTAGTTAAATTTCTTTTATTCCATTTGTGAAACAAGATATTCACCTGATTTTTAAAAAGCTCAATTGTTTTTTCTGATTATTATTAACATGCATATTAATTGCAAAAATAAATCAGAAAATACAGAAAAGTGCAAGGAAGAAAATGTGCTAATGGAAAGAAAAAGAGAAGAAAAACTAAACAATCACTTTAAAGATGTTGGGATTACTCTAATAGAACTGCTGCTGGTCACTTTAATAAGGCCTATCTTCTATAAGACAGAGTTTCCTCCAGTGAAAATACTGGAGGTGAGAACCAAGACGAGGCCCATGCAGAAGTCAGAGTAGCCAGACCCTGTGTCCTTCTAGCAATGATTCTCTGTTGAGATAAAATACTGAGATGGGCAATTTCTCTTGATTAAAACATAAATCCTGTGTTTGAGTTACATCTGTGAAAAAATGGCAGATTAGGAAACGTCAAAAATCCTTCCCTTCACAAAAAAGCAAATTGTCAAACACTGTCAAAATCAACTTTATAAGAACTCTGGAAACAAAAGTTTGTAGCAACTGTAGCTGTTGAGTGACATCACCAAAAATGGCAGAATAGGGAACTCCAGGGTTGTATCTACACAAAAAGAAATAAGACATCAAAATCTGTCAAGTTTTGCAGAATTCTAGAATCTAATTAAAAAATACAACAAGCAGTGGAAAGTTTAGTGAAGAAAAAAGTGGCTACATTGCAGTAAGAGTGCTCTGGTGCTTTCAATCACCTGCCTACCAACTCTTCACTCCCCAGGTCAGTGGTGGCAATGAAGAATGACGTCCTGCACTCTTGGCTCAGGTTGATATTGCCAGAATGAGCAATACACACCTTGTTCCAAACATTATGGGTTTCCCTGGTGGCTCAGATGGTAAAGCATCTGCCTGCAATATGGGAGACCCAGGTTTGATCCCTGTGTCAGGAAGATCCCCTGGAGAAGGAAATGGCAACCCACCCCAGTACTCTTGCCTGGAAAATTCCATGGATGGAGGGTCCTGGTGGGCTACAGTCCATAGGGCTGCAGAGTTGGACAAAACTGAGCGACTTCACTTTCTTTCTTTCCCAAATATCGTGATTGTTTGTTTCAACCTGACTAGTGGCTGTCTGGTATAAGGACCTGACTTTATTTCACCTGAATTAGAGCATTCCCATGGCTTCCTCGGTGGCTTTTGCCAAAAGCATTTAAAAGCAAAAGTGTTATCTGGAGTAGCCCAGGGAAAGGGATGACAGTAGGGATAGGAAATAGCTTGAAAAGCCTGGAAAAAAGAAGTTCAGAAAGGAAATGTTCCAACAGTTCTCATATATACCAGCGAATTGAGAAAGCTACATGTATACCAACAGCTGGACTCATGTTCAAAAAAGACCATGAGAAGATCTAAGCTTTCACCTCTACCTGATCTTCAGGATTTGTGCAAACAGGAACCGACAGTTAAGGCAGAGTTCTAAATGTAGTGGCTAAGCATTTATACAGTCCCCAAACACATAGCCAATCTACAAACATTGGGAGAGTACTTTTTTTTTCTCTTTTTTCCTTTCTGTATTTCTTTTCTTGACTCCAAACAATTAAGCAAATTCTGTCAGAATACTAGTTGACCACTCAGTTAATGGAATACAAACCTGACTGGCCACATTACACACTACAGTAGTTCCCCCCATACCTATGAAGGATATGTTCCAAGACCCCTAGTGACGAAATCCTATATATACTATGTTTTTTCCTATACATACATATTTATGATAAAGTTTAATTTATAAATTAGGCACAGGAATCCCTTAGAAGAAATGGAGTAGCCATCAGAGTCAACAAAAGAGTCCGAAATGCAGTACTTGGATGCAATCTCAAAAACAACAGAATGATCTCTCTTTGTTTCCAAGGCAAAACATCACGTAATTCAAGTCTATGCCCCGACCAGTAACATTGAAGAAGCTGAAGTTGAATAGATCTATGAAGACCTACAAGACCTTCTAGAACTAACACACAAAAAAGATGTCCTTTTCATTATAGGGGACTGGAATGCAAAAGTAGGAAGTCAAGAAACACCTGGAGTAACAGGCAAATTTGGCCTTGGAGTACAGAATGAAGCAGGGCAAAGGTTAATAGAATTCTGCCAAGAGAACACACTGGTCATAGCAAACACCCTTTTCCAGCAACACAAGGGAAGACTCTACACATGGACATCACAAGATGATCGACACCAAAATCAGATTGATTTTATTCTTTGCAGCCAAAGATGGAGAAGCTCTATACAGTCAGCAAAAACAAGACCGGGAGCTAACTGTGGCTCAGATCATGAACTCCTTATTGCCAAATTCCGACTGAAATTGAAGAAAGTGGAGAAAACCACTAGACCATTCAGGTATGACCTAAATCAAACCCCTTATGACTACACAGTAGAAGTGAGAAATAGATTTTAGGAACTAGATCTGATAGAGTGCCTGATGAGCTATGGAATGAGGTTCGTGACATTGTACAGGAGACAGGAATCAAGACCATCCCCAAGAAAAAGAAATGCAAAAAAACAGAATGGCTATCTGAGGAGGCCTTACGAATAGCTGTGAAAAGAAGAGAAGCGAAAAGCAAAGGAGAAGCATCTGAATGCAGAATTCCAAAGAATAGCAAGGAGAGATAAGAAAGCCTTCCTCAGCGATCAATGCAAAGAAATAGAGGAAAACAACAGAATGGGAAAGACTAGAGATCTCTTTAAGAAAATTAGAAATACCAAGGGAATATTTCATGCAAAGATGGGCACAATAAAGGACAGAAATGGTAGGAACCTAACAGAAGCAGAAGATATTAAGAAGAGATGGCAAGAATACACAGAAGAACTGTACAAAAAAGATCTTCACGACCCAGATAATCACAGTGGTGTGAACACTCCCCTAGAGCCAGACATCCTGGAATGTGAAGTCAAGTGGGCCTTAGAAAGCATCACTATGAACAAAATTAGTGGAGGTGATGGAATTCCAGTTGAGCTATTTCAAATCCTGAAAGATGATGCTGTGAAAGTGCTGCACTCAATATGCCAGCAAATTTGGAAAACTCAGCAGTGGCCACAGGACTGGAAAAGGTCAGTTTTCATTCTTATCCCAAAGAAAGGCAATGCCAAAGAATGCTCAGACTACCGCACAATTGCACTCATCTCACACACTAGTAAAGTAATACTTAAAACTCTCCAAGCCAGGCTTCAGCAATATGTGAACCATGAACTTCCTGATGTTCAAACTGGTTTTAGAAAAGGCAGAGGAACCAGAGATCAAATTGCCAACATCTGCTGGATCATGGAAAAAGCAAGAGAGTTCCAGAAAAACATCTATTTCTGCTTTATTGACTATGCCAAAGCCTTTGACTGTGTGGATCACAATAAACTATGGAAGATTCTGGAAGAGGTGGGAATACCAGACGTCATGACCTGCCTCTTGAGAAACCTATGTGCAGGTCAGGAAGCAACAGTTAGAACTGGACATGAAACAACAGACTGGTTCCAAATAGGTACAGGAATAGGTCAAGGCTGTATATTGTCACCCTGCTTATTTAACTTATATGCAGAGAACATCATGACAAACGCTAGGCTGTAGGAAGCGCAAGCTGGAATCAAGATTGCCGGGAGAAATATCAATAACCTCAGATATGCAGATGATACCACCCTTAGGGCAGAAAGTGAAGAAGAGAGAGAGCCTCTTGATGAAAGTGAAAGAGAAAAGTTGGCTTAAAGCTCAACATTCAGAAAACTAGGATCATGGCATCCGGTCCCATCACTCCATGGCAAATAGATGAGGAACCAGTGGAAACAGTGGCTGACTTTATTTTTCTGGGCTCCAAAATCACTGTAGATGGTGATTGCAGCCATGAAATTAAAAGATGCTTACTCCTTGGAAGGAAAGTTATGACCAACCTAGACAGCATATTAAAAAGCAGAGACATTACTTTGCCAAAAAGGTCCATCTAGTCAAGGCTATGGTTTTTCCAGTGGTCATGTATGGATGTGAGAGTTGGACTATAAAGAAAGCTGAGCACAGAAGAATTGATGCTTTTGAACAACTGTAGTGTTGGAAAAGAGTCTTGAGAGTCCCTTGGATCGCAAGGACAGCCAACCAGTCCATCCTAAAGGAGATCAGTCCTGGGTGTTCATTGGAAGGACTGATGTTGAAGCTGAAACTCCAATACTTTGGACACCTGATGCGAAGAGGTGACTCATTGGAAAAGACCCTGATGGTGGGAAAGATTGAGGGCAGGAGGAGAAGGGGATGACAGAGGATGAGATGGCTGGATGGCATCACTGACTCGATGGACATGGGTTTGGGTAGACTCCGGGAGTTGGTAATGGACAGGGAGGCCTGGCATGCTGTGGTTCATGGGGTCACAAAGAGTTGGATACGACTGAGTGACTGAACTGAACTGAACTCAGAACAGTGTGTAATTTAAAACCTATAAATTGTTTATTTCTGGAATTTTCCATTTAATATTTTCAGATCATGGCTGATTATGGGTAGCTGAAACCATGCAAAATGAAACTTAGCATGCTGCTGCTGCTGCTAAATCGCTTCAGGTTTGTCTGACTCTGTGCGACCCCATAGATGGCAGCCCACCAGGCTCCGCTGTCCCTGGGATTCTCCAGGGAAGAACACTGGAGTGGGTTGCCATTTCCTTCTCCAATGTATGAAAGAGAAAAGTGAAAATGAAGTCGCTCAGTTGTGTCTGACTCTTAGCAACCCCATGGACTGCAGCCCACCAGGCTCCTCCATCCATGGATTTTCCAGGCAAGAGTACTGGAGTGGGGTGCCATGGGGGCACTAATGTAGAGATTTTACAAAATAGTTTAGAAATGTTATTAAACAAACACAAGCCACAATAGGGAGCAAAGATACACCCTGAGGAAGGGGAACAATCATATTTCAAAAGTTACCATATTGTAACATTCAAAATATCCAATTCTCAGCAAAAATTACAAGACAGGCAAAGAAAGAATGGCACATTCACAGGAAAAAAAGAGAAATTAATAGAAACTGTCACTAAAGGAGCTGAGACCAAGACTAGACAGTTTAAGACTTTAAATCAACTGTGTTAAATATGCCCAAAGAACTTAAGGAAACCAAGAACAAAGAAGTAAAGGAAACAGTAGAACAATGTCACATAAAGCAGAGAATATCAATAAAGAGATATAAATTATAAAAAGAATCAAAAAACTTCTGGAGTTGAAAAGTACAATAACTGAAAAATTTCACTAGAGAAGAGAGTTTTTAGCAAGATTTGAGGAAGAAGAATCAGTGAAATTGAAGATAGATTAATTCGTATTATCCATTCTGAAAAGCAGAAAAAGAATGAAAAAAAATTAATAGAGCCTAAGAAACTGATGAGACACTATCAGTCATACTAACATATGAAAAATGGGATTCCTGGATGGAAGGAAGAGAAAGAAAAGGGAATAAAAAACATTTAAAGAAATAATAAATGACCGATAACCTCCAAAATTTAATGAAAGACATGAATCTATATAAACACCAAGAAGCTAACAACTTCCAAGCATGGTAAATTCATGCGATCCACACTGATACACATTATAGTCAAATGGTCAAAATACAAAGCCAAAGAGAGAATTTTGAAATATCACCAAAAGAAGTGACTCATAATGTGCATGAAAGCCTCAATAAGATTTCAGCCTATTTCTCTTCAGAAGCCATGAAGGCCAGAAGACAATGAGGTTATCTATTCACAGTGCTGAAAGAAAAAAACTGTCAAGCAAGAATCCTATATGTGGTCAAACTATCATTCAAAAAGGGGTAGAAATTAAGATATTTCCAGATAAGCAAAAACTGAGAGAGTTTATTACTAGTAAACCTGTCCTACAAGAAATGCTAAAACTCATCCTTCAGGCTGAAATGAAAAAAGACTAGAGCATAACTCAAAGCCATATGAAGAAATAATGAACAACACAAAGATAGCTACAGAGGTAAATGTATAGGCCAGTATTATTGCATTTTTCATTTGTAACAAAGATGGAGGACAGGGCTATATAGAAGTAGAGTTTTTACATGCCATTTAAGTTACATTGATATCAATTTAAATTAGATTATTATAACTTTAGGATGTTAAATGTCTTCCCCATGGTAACCACTAAGAAAATATCTATAGAATGTACACAAAAGGAAATGAGAAGGGAACCTAAATGTGTCACTACACAAAATCAACCAAACACAAAGGGAAATGAGGGATAAAAAAGCTTTAAGACATATAGAAAACAAATAGCAAAATAGCAGAAATTCTTTATTTTTCCTGAGGAGTAAGGGATCTGAGCTCCACACCAGGCACTCTAACTCTGATCCTGCACAGGAAAGAAAAGACCCTCAAAGTCCTGGCTTTGAAAACAAATGGGTAATAATCCAGGAAAACTGTAAAACTACAGAGAACAGAAACCCACTCTTGAAGGGCTTATGTGTAACCATAGCCCTGGCACAACAGGAGGGTGCAAGCAACCCACATAGGGGACATCCCTTGAGTGCCTGGCTCTGGTGACCAGGTGGGACTGAACTTCTGGGCCCCACAGACATCTACGTAAGGCCATTCCTTCAAGATTGTGAGAGGTAACCAATTTACTAATGCATAGAAACAAACGCAGCTACTGCTGCTGCTGCGTCGCTTCAGTTGTGTCCGACTCTGTGCGACCCCATAGATGGCAGCCCACCAGGCTCCCCCGTCCCTGGGATTCTCCAGGCAAGAACACTGGAGTGGGTTGCCATTTCTTTCTCCAATGCATGAAAGTGAAAAGTGAAAGTGAAGTCGCTCAGTCGTGTCTGGCTCTTCGTGACCCCATGGACTGCAGCCTACCAGGCTCCTCTGCCCATGGGATTTTCCAGGCAAAAGTACTGGAGTGGGGTGCCATTGCCCTCTCTGAAACAAACGCAGAGAGTTGAGCAAAAGAAGAAACAGAGATTGTTCCAATAAAAAGAACATGACAAAATCTCAGAAAAAGCACTAAACGAAATGGAGATAAGCAGTCTACCTCATAAAGAGTTCAAAGTAATGGACATAAAGATGCTTACCAAACTCAGGAAAAGAATGGACAAACACAGTAAGAACCTCAACAAAGAGACAGAAAATGTAAGAAAATACCAACAGAACTACCAAGTGACCCAGCTATTCCACTTCTGGGTATTTTCTGAATGGGACAGAAACACTAATTTGAAAAGGTACAAGCACCCCCGTGTTCACTGCAACATCATTTACAGTAGCCAAACTAAGTGTCCATCAATGTATGAATGGATAAGGAAGATGTTGAATATATATACAATGGAATACTACTCAGTCACAAAAAAGGTTGAAATCCTGCCATTTGTGACAACATGGATGGACCTTGAGGGTATTATGCTACATGTATAAACATATATATTCTGAGATTTCACCATGCTACTCAGAACAGTGTACAATATATACATATATATTCTTTTTCAGATTCTTTTCCATTATAGATTATTATAAGATATTGAATATAGTTCCCTGTTCTATATAGTAGGTTCTTACTGTTTATTTTATGTATAGTAGGGTATATCTGTTAATCCCAGGTGCCTAATTTATTCTTCCCCTCCCTTTCTCTTCTTGTAACCATAAGTTTGTTTTCTTTGTCTGTAATCTACTTCTGTTTTGTAAATACATTTCTATCATTTTTTAGAGTCCACATCTAAGTGATATAATGATATTTGTCTTTCTATGACTTCACTAGTAGGATAATCCTAGGTCCATCCATGTTGCTGCAAATGGCACTATTTCATTCATTTTCATGACCAAGTAATATTCCATTCCATATATATCAACATTTATGTTGCTTGTTATTTATGTCTTGGTTACTGTAATAATAGTGCTACTATGAACATTGGGGTGCATGTATCTTTTCAGATTTAGAGTTTTCATCTTTTCCAAATATACTCCCAGGAGTGGGATTGCTGGATCATGTGGTAACTCTGTGTGCATGCATGTGTGCTCAGTTGCTTCAGTCATGTCCAGTTCTTTCTGACCCTATGGACTGTAGCCTGCCAAGCTCCTCTGTCCATGGGATTCTCCAGGAAAGAATACTGGAATGGGTTGCCATGCCCTCCTCCAGGGGATCTTCTCAACCCAGGAATCAAACCCGCATCTCCTGCATTGCAGGCAGATTCTTTACCTCTGAGCCACCTGGGAAGCCCCGTATGATAACTCTACTTTCAGCTTTTAAAGGAACTTCCATGCTGTTCTCCATAGTGGCCACACCACTTTTTATTCCCACCAACAGTGCAGGAGAGTTCTCATTTCTCCACACCCTCTCCAGCATTTATTTTTTGTTTTTTGCTTCCTTTTATTTGTTTTTTGACAATAACAGAAAATCTGACATTTATTGGTAGTGAAAAACCAGGATAATATTTAATAGATTTAATTCTCATTTGAAAAATTCAGAAAACTGAGGTTTCCCTAAAGGAAAACTAATCATATTCAGAATGTTTTTTAAGCATTCTGTTGAATTCCTTGAATTTCTGCTTACAACTCTGTCCTTGGGGAGTACAAGTGGAACTAGCAGATGATAACAACATTTATTATTTGTAGACTTTTTGATGATGGCAATTCTGGCCAGTATGAAGTGGTACCATGCTCATTGTATTTGTGATTTTCAGTTCTCTAATAATTAGTGAGTTTGAGCATGTTTTCATGTGCCTGTTGACCATCTGGGAGATGGTCTTTGGAGAAATGTCTATTTAGGTCTTCTGCTCATTTTTTATATTGAGCTTGGAAGTTGTTTTCATATTTTGGAAAATAATCCTTTGTCAGTCACATTGTTTGCAAATATTTTCTCCTATTCCATAGGTTGTCTTTTCATTTTGTTTATGGTTTCCTTTGCTGTGCAAAAGTGTATGTGTTTAATTAGGTCTCATTTGTTTATTTTTGTTTTCATTTTCTAGGAGATGGATCCAAAAAAATAAAGCTGTGGCTTATGTCAAAGAGTGTTCTGCCTATGTTTTCCTCTAGGAGTTTTATAGCATCCAGTGTTACATTTAGGTTTTAATCCATTTTGAGTTATTTTTGTGTATGGTATTAGAGAATGTTCTGATTTCATTATTTTAAATGCAGCTGTCCAGTTTCCCCAGCAGCACTTATTGAAGAGACTATCTTTTCTCCAGTGTATATTCTTGCCTCCTTTGTTGTATATTAATTGATATGGTCAGTTGATTTTCCACATGAGTGCCAAGACCATTCAATAGGGGAAAGGACAATCTCTTTGACAAATGGTTTTGTGAAAACTGGATAAGATGTCCACATACAAAAGGATGAAGTTGGACCCTTACTTTACACCACATATAAAAATTAGTTCAAAATGAATCAAAGACTTAAATATAAGACACAAAAATATAAAACTTGTAGAAGAAAACATAGGGGAAATCTTCATGATATTGGTTTCAGTAACAATTTCTTGGATATAACACCAAAGGTACAGGGAACAAAAGAAAAAATAAATTATATGCCATAAAAACTAAAAAAAAAAAAATTGTGTGTCAAAGGATTCTATCATGATTATGAAATAGTAATCCACAGAATGGAGGAAAATATTTTCAAAGCATATATAATAAGTGATTAGTTTCTAGAATATATAAAGAATGTCAACAACTCACCAACAGCAAAAGATAAAAACCAACCAACTCCACAGAGTGTACATATCTCAACATAATAAAAGCCATATATGAAAAACCTACAACTAGCATTATACTCAATGGTGAAAAGCTGAAAGCATTCCCCCTAAGATCAGGAACAAGATAAGGATGTCCACTCACCACTTTTATTCAACATAGTTTTGGAAGTCCTAGCTACAGCAATCAGAGAAGAAAAATAAGTGAAGGGAATCCAAATTGGAAAAGAAGTAGTTAAACTATTACTGTTTGCTGATGATATGATACTATACGTAGAAGATCCTAAAGATGCTACCAGAAAACTACTAGAACTCGTGAATGAATTTGGTAAAGTTGCAGGTTACAAAATTACTACACAGAAATCTGTTGCATTTCTATACATAACAATGAAAGATCAGAAAGAAAGTCAAGAAGCAATTCCATTTACCACAACATCAAAAAGAATAAAATACCTAGGAATAAACCTACCTAAGGAGACAAAAGACCTGTACTCCCAAACTGTAAGATGCTGATGAAAGAAATTGAAAAAGACATAAACATATGGAAAGATATACCATGTTTGTGGATTGGAAGAATCAATATTGTCAAAATGACTATACTGCCCAAGGCAATCTACAGATTCAATGCAATCCATCTCAAATGGCGTTTTTCACAGAGCTAGAACAACAACAACAAAAAATCTCAAAACTTGTATGGAGGCACAAAAGACTCCAAATAGCCAAAGCAATCTTGGAAAAGAAACACAGAGCTGGAGGAATCAGCCTCCCTGAATTCAGACTATACTACAAACTACAGTCATCAAAACATTATGGTACTGGTGCAAAAATAGAAATATAGATCAATGGTACAGGATAGAAAACCCAGAAATAAGCCCATGCACCTATGGTCAATTAATCTATGACAAATGAGGCAAGACTACACAATGTTGGAAAGACAATCTCTTCAAATGGTGCTGGGAAAACTGGACAGCCACATGTTAAAAAAATGAAATTAGATCATTCTTTAACTCCATACACAAAAATAAGCTCAAAATTAATTAGAGACCTAAATGTGAGACTGGACACTATAAAACTCCTAGAAGAAAACGTAGGCATAATATTCTCTTACATAAATCACAGCAACACCTTTCTCAATCCATCTCCCAGAATAATGGAAATAAAAGCAAAAATAGACAAAGGAGATCTATTTAAATTCAAAAGCTTTTGCACGGCAAAGGAAACAACGAAGAAAATGAAAAGACAACCCACAGATTGGGAGAAAATATTTGCAAATGATGTGACCAATAAGGGATTAGTCTCCAAAACTTACAAACAGTTTATGATGCTCAACAGCATCAAAACAAATGACCCACTAAAAAAAATGGGCAGAAGACCTGAATAGACATTTCTCCAAAGACAACATACAGATGGCCAACAGTCATCTGTCCAACACGGCTAGTTATTAGAAAAATGCAAATCAAAACTGCAATGAGATATCACCTCACACTGGACAGAATGGCTATTGTCAAGAAATCCACAAACAATAAATGCTGGAGAGGGTGTGGAGAGAAGGGAATCCTCCTACACTGTTTGTTGGTGGGAATGTAAATTGGTACAGCCACTATGGAGAACAGTATGGAGGTGCCACAAAAAACTAAAAATAGAGCTACCATATGACCTTGCAATCCCACTCCTGGGCATAAATCTGGAGAAAAACATGATCCCAAAGGATACATGCAATGCAGTTTTCATTGCAGCACTGTTTACAATAGCCAAGATTTGGAAGCAACCTAAATGTCCACCCACAGAGGAATGGATAAAGAAGATGTGGTACATATATACAATGGACTATTACTCAACCATTAAAAAGAATGACACCACACCAGATAAAAATAATTAGGGATTGGGAGAGAATGTGATTATTTATTTAAGACAAGGGACCTATCAACAGCGATGGCACCCCACTCCAGTACTCCTTGCCTGGAAAATCCCATGGATGGAGGAGCCTGGTGGGCTGCAGTCCATGGAGTCGCAAAGAATCAGACCCGACTGAGCGACTTCACTTTCACTTTCATGCACTGGAGAAGGAAATGGCAACCCACTTCAGTGTTCTTGCCTGGAGAATCCCAGGGACAGGGGAGCCTGGTGGGCTGCCGTCTATGGGGTCGCACAGAGTCGGACACGACTGAAGTGACTTAGCAGCAGCAGCAGCAGAACAGCCAGTAAGGTTCACAGTTGTTAAGAGGTGGATGGAAATTGGGTCTGAGTTTCCTAGCAGCCATAAAAAGGAAAGTTAATTACATAATTCACACTGTCCATAGGATTCTAAACACGCGATTACTTAACTATCTCATTTATGGAAAATAATTTTCCTTTGAATTATTATTAAATATTTTGATATAATGCCATCAATAATTTTCTACAGGAAATAAAAAAACTAGTTTCATCGGTCCATTTTGTATTGCAATCCTCAATGTACCCCCACCAAATAACGCTAAAGTTCAGTGGCTGAATTCTCAAAGGGACAAAAACGGTTCTGCGTAGATCTGAAGCTCTGGCAGTTTAGCTTCACTGAAGGAAAAAATCTCGTATCCAGAAGAAATGAGGATACAACAATTAGTTTTCTAAAAATATTTATTTCTTACCATGAAGTTTAGATAAGTGAAGGCAACAGAGGCCTCATGGCTATAATCTTCTAACAGGAACCCCATAATATTTCTAATATTACCCCTGTGTCTTTAAGGGGGATACCTCTGACATCATTTTAGGAAACCCTGGCGTCTGTTAGATCTCATGACGCAACAGGAAGCCATTTTAACAATCTCAACGACATAGACCACAGAGCTCCCTGAGGCACGTCCCCTCAGTTTCTCGGAATTTAATCCAAAATCAGGAGTAATGAGCCTCCAAGATTCCCAGATTCCTGCTGACCATGGAGCTGAAACTTCTGGCGATCATGGAGCCCAAACTGCTAGTGACCAAGGCATCCAAACTCCTGCTGATGACCCTCCCGGTGATGCCGCCATTGCTGCCACTGGCACCCAGGCTGCTGTCCAAGCCTCAATGGAAAACTTACCCCAAGAGAAAGGTAAGATGTTTTTTCCTCTAAGAATCTTTGCCAGAAACGGACTATTATAAGTTTGAACTCCGGTGACCACAAGAAAAAATAAACGGACTACCTGCTATCTCTTGTAAAAACGACATAGTGACCTCGTTGAGAAGGGATCAGTTAATTCCGTAGTGACCTCGTTGAGAGGGGATCAGTTAATTCCGTTAAAGTAGCTGGGACTCGGATTCTGGTATTTAATGGGTTTGTGCGGCAGTGTATTTGTCACCAGGCGAGGTCACCTCTCTGAGGGACAAATCCGTCGAACCCAATGGATTTTGCAGTGCAACCGATTGTGCCAGCCCTTGTACAGATATCACTGTGTACTGGCAAAACTCCCACGGCCGTTCCAAGGGTCGTCCCTGGGTCAAGGGTGTTTGTTCTGCAGCCTTGTTCCGTGAGGCCCCAGAGCGGCTGTTACCCCGTGGTGATCAGAACCCTTCGTGCCGCCCCTCCCAGGCACGCGGCGAGCTCGCCGCCGCCTCGAGGCCACCCTCCAGTACGCTGGGCTGGCGGTGGAGGAGGCGTGGCGAGGTGGGGAGGGGTGGCGCGCGAGGCTCCTACCTGTGGCTACAAAGTCAGCCGGTCGCCTGCATCCCGCCAACGCTGGACGCAGCCTGGGAGCCCGCTCGCCCTCTGGAAACCCTCTGGGCAGAGAGGCGGTCCCAGTGCCAATCAGCGGAGGAGCGGGTGAGTCCGCCGATCGAAGGGCGCATGATGGGCACCAAAGGGCTTCGTGCTGTGCTACCCTTCCAAGCTGGCCTGGGGTGACGCTAAGGCTTAGGGCCCCTTGGACCCGAGAGAGATTTTCTAGGGAAATGGGATCAAAGACTCGGAGCCGCGCTCTGCCCTTGGGAGCTTAGTGCCCCCCTTGGGTAAGGATGGAGTGGTTATTGCCTCCAAACTGCAGCCAGCGGCAATGAACTTGAGAAAGTACCAGCTTAGGCTTGTGCTGAGTTATGCTGCTGGGAGCACGCGATCAGGCACTCTCCATCTAGCTATAATTCTAATTCCAATTCTAATTCTGGTGAAATGAGGTGGAGCTGGTGAAATGTGTGTGTGTGTGTGTCTGTGTGTGCTCGCGCGTGAGAGAGAGAGAATGGTGAAGAGCGGTCCTGTTAATTTAATTCGGTATCAAAGAGTGCTTGCTGCAAAAAAGTGGATGCTTTTCTTGAAGATGATACAACCAGTTCATTGTATAAAGTGAAAGTGTGTTAGTCATTCAGTCATGTCTGACTCTTTGCAACCCGATGGGCTATAGCCCGCCAGGCTCCTCTGTCCATGGAATTCTTCAGGCAAGACTACTGGAGTGTGTAAGCCATCCCCTTCTCCAGGAGATCTTCCCGACCCAGGGATCGAACCCGGGTCTTCTGCATTGCAGGCGGATTCTTTACTGTCTAAGCCAAATTTTCAGGTAGCAGATCTTTAAAAAAAAATCATTAAAACTCATTTCAACTAAGGGTGATTACCTTCTTTGAAATGATTCCAAGTTCTTACATTCTTTCTTTCATAAGAGAGGAGTTGCCAGGAAGCACTGAAATGAACAAAATGCCCTAGTCTTAGTTCTGCTGAGAAATCTAAAAGTTACTACTGATCTGATAAAATCTTGCTTAGCAGCTAGTTCTTCTGTACTTCTGCTACTTCTGTGAGTCTGTACTTCTGCTCCCTATCATAAATGTTTGTTGCTTTTATATTAGGCAGTGTACCCAGTTCCAAGATTTTTTAAATTAACTTTTCCCCTTATCTTTACATTTAGTTTTTGTATTTATGAGTTGCATGTGTTTGTATAACTGTATGAAGCAGGAAAAAGAGAGAAATGACTATCACAAATCATCAGTCCCTTTTTTCCCCTTTTTCTTTCTCTCTCCCTCCCCCTTCCCTTGCTGTCTCATCCTGGATGTCTCATCTCAGTTCTTGATTTCTCTTGTGCTCCTGTGCTATTCTGGTAGTTTCTGAAGTCAACCTAAAGGACTGAAACCATAACTAGTGAATGATTTACCTATAAAAGGGTCTCAGACTCACTTGTTTTTGTTTTTTTTGGTTTTTGTTGTTTTTTTTTTTCCCTTTTTCTCTATGTTAACTGATAATGTTAAATATTCTTTGTCCCCTCCTTTCCAATGTCTTCTTTAATTGAAGTATAGTTGATATGCAGTACTATATGTTACAAGTGTACAATATAGTGATTGACAGTTTTAAAGACTATGTTCTGTTTATTATTATAAAATATTGGGTACATTCCCCGTGTTGTACAATATATTCTTGTAGCTTATTTTTTTTTTTGTAGCTTATTTTTATACCTAATAGTTTGTACCTCTTAATGTGCTACCTCCAAATTTCCCCTTCCCTTTCCCTCTCTCCACTGGTAACCACTACTTTGTTCTGTGTATCTGTTAGTCTGCTTCTTTTTTGTTATATTCACGTGTGTGTGTTTTTTTTTAAAGTTCCCATTGCTTTTAAGTGAGATTTAAATAGAAAACTCAGAACTCAATTAATGGTTTACAGAATATTAGGAACTGTACATTATCTGGAGCTTTTTGTCTAACTTAAAAGTATAAGATTTCATAACTTGGTGTATAGCATAGTGTCCTTAGAACATAAGAAAACTTTGTCAGATTTCATATATGTACATGGCTTTATTTCCATTTTTGAGAAAAAATTCCTCAGAAGTAGTGTGGATCCTGAAACCCAAAATGCAAGCTATTACAGATGTATCTCAAATAGAAGTTAAAATAAGATTTTAAAAATGAAGATTAACTTGGAGATTATTCACTTTACAGAAGGTGTATTTTATATGTGTGTTGCTGCCAAGTCGCTTCAGTCGTGTCCGACTCTGTGCGACTCCATAGATGCCAGCCCACCAGGCTCCCCCGTCCCTGGGATTCTCCAGGCAAGAACACTGGAGTGGGTTGCCATTTCCTTCTCCAGTGCATGAAAGTGAAAAGTGAAAGTGAAGTCGCTCAGTTGGGCCCGACTCTTAGCGACCCCATGGACTGGAGCCTACCAGGCTCCTCAGTCCATGGGATTTTCCAGGCAAGAGTACTGGAGTGGGGTGCCATTGCCTTCTCCTTATGTGCGTATGAAGTGAAGTGAAAGTTGCTCAGTCGTGTCTGACTTGTTTGTGACCCCATGCCAGGCTCCTCTGTCCATGGGGTTTTCTAGGGAAGAATCCTGGAATGGCTTGCTATTTCCTCCTCCAGGGGATCTTCCTGACCCAGCAATTGAACCCACATCTCCTGTGGCTGCTGCATTGCCAGGTGGATACTTTACCACTTGAGCCACGAGGGAAGCCCATATTTCATTGTGTGTGTGTGTGTGTGTGTGTGTGTGTAGCTTCCCAGGTGGTGCTAGTGGTTAAAGAACCTGCCTGCCAATGCAGGAGACATAAGACACACAGGTTCGATCCCTGGGTGGGGAAGATCCCCTGGAGGAAGGCATAGAAACCCACTCCAGTATTCTTGCCTGGAGAATCTCATGGACAGAGGAGCCTGGCAGACTATGGCCCATAGGGTCCCATATCTTTGGACACGACTGAAGCAACTTAGCTCACATGCTCGCAAGATGGCTTTTAGAAATAATCAAGATATATCAAATAAGGTGTTTCCAAGCTGTATACACATCATTCCAGTGAGGGTTATTAGCAAGATATCGTATAATTTAACCATTACTACCAGAAGTGGTCGGTAGAGGGAGCAAGAGGAATTTTTAGTAACTTTCTGTTGGTTTTATTTCTGTTTTCAAGAACTCGAAAAAAAAGAGATGAGTAGCAGCCAGGATGAACCTCCTCACGAACTTGAGAACCAGTTTATATTGCGTCTGCCTATGGTAAGAAACCCTTGTATCTCAGACCAATTATCTTCACTGCATAGGTATTAGCTTTGCTTGGATTCTTAAATATTTCTGTTTATTTAAGATAGGCTATAAAACCAAGAACATTTGTTTCCCAGGAGTCATGTTCTATTGGCAGTTCTATCCCAGCAGGTACTCTTTTAAGCAGTATTTTTTTTTCATCCTGCACATGCCACTTATTTTCCTGGTTGAATTCCTGGCAAACGGGTAGGACGATGATGGACTCAGTCACTTATCACTGATGCTAAGAGCTTTGATCACTGGACAGCCAAGACAGGACTCTTCTAAAATAGAGTTCTTTTCTGTCACCTCAAAAGGGGCAGTCGAGTGGTCAGCACTGTCTCCTCAGATTCATCACCATGCGAGGCTGTCGAAGCTCACCTCAACATTGTGTTAGGGTTTCTTCCCCTGTTGATACCTGTGTTCAAGTGTTATTTAGTCTAAGAAAGGTATATTAAGGATGGGCTTCAGAAAGGTATTTCCTCACTTAGGGTTAATTAATATACCCTATAATTAGTCAGACATGACTGAGCAACTGAACAACAACAACAACAAATATATCCAGTAAACTGCAGCTAAGCCTTCCCTTAGCAACTACCACTGAAGGAACAGTGAAAACCAGGAATGTACAGCTAGGAGAAGGCATTATCTGTAGCTACTGAGAGACAATAGTGAGATTAGAGTCAACTTCTTCCTAACTTGACTTCACAGTGCACAGTATCACATGGTACATGGCACTCTTCCTAAAGTTTGAGAAGTTTAAGGTTTTATTTAAAGGAGGACTGTCTCTGACATATCTTTCTATTAGCTGCTAAGTTGACGGTTGATCCTTCTGATTTTTCAATTTACCTCCTTTTTAGGAACATGCTTCCACTGTCAGAAAGATGGTGCATTCTGGAAGTTCCTCCATGAAGAATAAACTAAAAATTGACTTATTTTGTAAGTAGTTAATATCCATTCACCATACATTGAACAGTAATTCATTAAGGGATTGCTGTGTGTCAGGCATAGTATTAGATGCCAAGGATGTGGCAAAGAATACAATGTGGTCTCTGCCTTGATGAACTCAAAGAGAGGCTTCAGTCACTCCCATCTCTTCTTTTTAAGAGGAAAGAAAATAGAACTTGCATAAAACTTGAGGTAATTATCATGGTGTGTATAAGAAAGAACTTGGAGGTCAACTGTGGGATTTACATACTGGTGATTGTCTTCTAGATGCAAGTTTTTCTGACTGTCTAGGGGAATAACAAGTGAATTTACTATTTTTTGTTCACAAAAGTGACATATCTTTATAGTATTTATTAGATTTTTAAATATGGAAAGGTATATGAAGAATAAAATTTTAAATGGCCCATAATCCCAGCACTCAGGTAGTATATTGTTTCTCTCTCTCTCTGGCTATTGTATAGAATTTTACCTTTGTGACTTCAACTAGAGATTATAACTTGAGACTTACTAGTACTATTCTAGAATCAACTCTTCCCTTTGAAAACACCCACGTTCAGTGACATGATCTAGTGCTCCTAATGGTGTCCAAATGAATGGGTTTGAACGAATGGAGTTGGTCTTTCAAGATGAGAGTGAAGATTTAATGCTTCATTCACTTTTAGTTCACAACCATTACCAAGAAACTTATCTACTTTTGACTGAGTGACATAAAACTGGAAAAAAAAGAGCTCCATATACTCCATTTTCTTTGCTTTGGGAAGTTGCTAGTTGTGTACCCAATTCTAGCATTATGAGAAATAATGTTTCAATGAAAGACTCATCTGTCTCACATAAGTCTTCATTATTCAAACCATCAGTTTTAAGAGTACATTGGGAAGATGTGAACCTTAATTTTTTCTACTTTTCTTTAGCTGACACACGTCATGCAGTTGTTGAGGTAGACAATGTCTCACTAGCTGCTAAGCTGGTTGATTTGCCTTGTGTTATTGGAAGCCTAAAAACTCTGGATAGAAAAAGTTTTTATAAAACGGCAGATGTTTCCCAGGTATGGACAAGCTTTCTTAATCTATTCACCCTCATACCCTTTTAGGATTTCCTTTCTTCCTCCTTTTCTTTCTTTCTTTCAATTCTCCTTTCACCTGTTTGTCATTTCTAATTTCCAGCTCAATTGCACAGGAATACAATGTCATGTGCTAGTTTAGTGTTTGATCCATCACTTTTCACTACTTAATTTTATCCAAACAGCTTTTAGAGCCTCCTGTTTGCCATTTATCATTATTTGAAAAATATGAACATCTGGGATCTTCGTCTGAACTTCCTGCTAACTCTGGAGGTTTACACTGGTTCTTGTTCATCATCTCTACTGTTGATTTTTTTATTTTCTTTCTAAATCAAAATGCTAAGATATATCTTTTTTCTCAGCCGTATTCCTTCTGCAGTGGTAAGCACTTGAGCAAAAAACAAAACAAAACAAAAACCCCTCAGTGTCCATATGCAGTGCTGCTGAGATAGAGAGGGAATGAATATGAGAGTATGTAATACTTGGTTTTCTGGAAATGCCAAGTATCATTCTCCTTCTGTGCCCCAGGATTTCTGGTGGTAAGAATGATCATGATCTATTACTAACTGAAGATTTGTGGCCATGGTCAGCTTCTCTGTCTTTGTCAAATGTAGATGCTTGTGTGCACTGCTGATGCTGATGTTCAGCCTTCTCCTGAAGAACCAGTAACCTCTACTGATCCTAAAGCAATCAGGAAAGCTGAAAAGCAGAGAAAGAAAAAATATACCTGGAAGCATGGCAGTAAGTCACCAACAGTCCCTTGCTCATTCTGGCTAACTATATTTATCTGCTGAGTTCTGATTACTTGTGAGCCAGGGATCTGTTGTCACACTTAGGTATTTGGTTCAGGAGGCATCTAGACACTCTTAAAAGAACAAGTTGTGTCATGAGTCTGTAGCTTATAGTGTGAGCTTTCTCTGTCCAATTCAGATAGATATGTGACTACCATCAATCATACATACATTTCACCATGTTGAATTTATTTCAGTTACTCCACCACTTAGGAATGTCAGAAAGAGAAAGTTCCGCAAAACAATAAAAAAGGTTTGTGGCATGCAATTTCTGTGTCTTCTGGGTGGATTGGAAGAGGATTATGGGGGGGAGGAGGGAGACAGTCAGTCGGATGTTCATTTGTTCACTCATTTATATGTCCAGTAAACATTTATTGAGTGTGAGCAACATGCCAGGCACTGTGTGCTAACAAATGGAAATATGTAATGAACAAAAACAGACTGGACTCTTGAAGTTATAGGCTAGTGTTTAGGAAAAGATGTGTCATGAATTTGAAACTTCTGCTAATGCTTTCAAACGTTTCCAGCTTCAAAATCTTATTTTAAAGTGAACCCAGCCAGAACCTGAGAATTGGGAAATGTGGTTGTATTCCTAACCTTACCTCAGATTTGTAGAACCCTGGAAAAACTACAAGAGTACTATGCCTTGGCTTCTTTTTTAATTAAATTTTTTATTTTGAAATAATTGTAGATTCACATGCAGTTGCAAGCAATAAAAAAGATACGCCATGTACCCTTGACCTAGTTTTTACCATTGTAACTTTTTGCAAAACTGTAGTACAATATCACAAACAAGACATTGACATTATCACTATTCACTAATCTTTTTCAAGTTGCTCCAGTTTTACTTGTACTCCTCTGTATGTGTGTGCATGTGTTTGTTGTTGTTTAGTCACTAATGCATGTCTGACTCTTTGCAACCCGATGGACTGTAGCCTGCCAGGCTTTTCTGTCCATGGGATTTCCCAGGCAAGAATACTGGAGTGGGTTGTCGTTTCATTTTCCAGAGGATCTTCCCGATCCAGGGATCGAACCCATGTCTCCTGCATTGACAGGCAGATACTTTACTGCTGAGCCACCAGGGAAGTCCTTGCATGTGTTTAGTTCTATGCAGTTATCCCATGTGTATGTTGGTGTATCTACCTACACTGTCAAGATACTAAACAGTATTGTCACTACCAGGATCCCTCATCTTGCCCTTGAAAGCTACACCCACCTCCCTCCAACCCCCACCACCAGGCTGTAACCCCCGCTAATCACTACTATGTTCTCCATCTCTATAATTTTGTCATTTTGAAAATGTCATATAAGTGGAATCATACAAAGTATAACATTTGAAACTGGCTTTTTTTCCACTCAGATTAATTCCCTTAAGGTCCATGCAGACTGTTGCATGTATGAATAGTTCCTTCCTTTTTATTGCTGAGTGGTAGGCTGTGTTATGAATGTACCATAATTTGCTTAATTGTTCACTCATAGAACATCTGGGTTGTTTACAGTTTTTGACTGTTATAAATAAAGCTGCCAGCAGATTTTTGTGTGAACATAAGTATTCATTTCTTTGGCATAAATACCCAGGAGTACAATTACTGGATATGTTGCATATTTAGTTTTATAAGAAACTACCCATAGCATTTTCCAGAGTGGCTGCACCATTTTACATTAGCACCAGCAATGTTCACACAATCCAGTTCTCCATTTTCACCAGCATTAGGTGTTGTCGCTAGTTTTCAGTTTTAGTCATTCTGATATTGTGTAGTGATCTCACTGTGGTATTTACTTTTCCCTCATGGCTAATGATGTTGAGCGTCTTCTCAGGTGCTTGTTTTCCATCTGTATGTCCATTTCAATGAAGTGTCTGTTCATGCCTTTAGTCCATTTTCTAAATGGATTGTTTTTACTGTTGAGTTTTGAGAAGTTCTTTTTTATATTCTAAATACTAGTTTTCTGTCAGATATGTGGTTTGCAAATATTTTCTCCCAGTCTGTAACTTGTCTTTTCAAATTCTCCACAGGGTCTTTCAAAGAGCTAAAGATTTTTGTTTGATGAAGTCCAATTTATTGATTTTGTTTTCTTTTAAGGATCTTGTTTTTCATGTCAATTATAAGAACTATTTGTCTAGCCCAGATTTCTCCTATTTTTAAAAAAAGTTTTACATTTAAGTTTGCAATCTATTTTTGTGTTAATTTTTGTACTTGAAGGTTAGTTCAAGATTCTTCCTGTTTTTTTCTTTGCATGTCCAAAATCTGCAGCACCATTTGTTAAAAAGGCTGCCCTTTGTCCATTGTATTGCTTCTGCACCTTTGTCAAAAATAAGTTGGGCAAAAAAAAAAAAAAAAAGTTGAGCATATTTGTGTGAGTTTTTTTCCTGGGTTCCCTATTCTGTTTGACTGATCCGTGTGTTGATCACCAATTCCACAATGTAGCTTTGTAATAAGTCTTGGAATCAGGAAGATTTATTTTATTTTATTTTGTATTCAAGATTATTATAGCCATTCTAGAGCCTGTACCTTTCCATATACGTTTTAGATAAGTTTGTCATGTATTACATAAAACGTTGTTGGAATTTTGATAGGAATTGCATTAAAGCTATGGAACAATTGGGGAAGAATTGATAGTTTTACTATGTTTAATCTATGAACACAGTTGCTTTGGCTTTATACTGTTAGTCTAGAGCATTTATTGAGTGTCTACTAAATAGAAAACTATGTTAAGAATGGGTCTAGAACTCTTTAAACTTTAGTAAGATAGAACAACTTCATCGTTTACTGTCTTCTCGTTCATAGGTTGCTGATTTCAAACAAATTGAAGAAATGGACCTTCCTGTGGTAGACAAATCATAATATAACCTTATTGTTTATCTAGAGTGGATTTTATTTTGCAGCTTTTAACAAACCCAAAAAATTATCAAGTTTACTTTTGAGCCTTCCTTCTCACCTGTAACCCCCACTCCCGTACACATAGACTGAATTTGATTCACTGAAAAATGAAGAATTCATTGTTTAATGTTTGACAGCTCCTAGAGCAGAAGATGCAATTTGATCAGTAGTCTTGGTATCTTAATCTGCTTCTTTTCTGTGATATTTATTTTAAAAAATTTTCTTGGAAGCCAGAGTTCACTTTTACCAGCAGTTTTTTTTTTGCAATTGCTTATTCCCCCTCAAAGTTCTAATTTCTATTTGTGGCACGTTGAATTGGTTGCCATGGAGATAATTGTCTAAAACTGGATTTAAGGGAGAATGTGTATAAAAACAGGCTAAGGTCCTGTTTTTATAGGAAACTCTCTAATAAAGATGTGGGAAAGTAGAATCTGGGAATTTGGGTCTTTACACAAAATTATGTCTAAGTAGCAAAAAATCGTAGTTTTTTGCTAGTAAGGGTCAATGCAAATAATTAATAACTGCGACTTAAGGGTGGTACTTCTGAGAGAGCCTTTAGAGTTGCAGATTGAAAAGATTAAATGTCTCAAGTAATTGATTGGGAAAAATAAGCTTGCTGTACAAAAATATAGACCCTGATCAAAGTTTCCTTCATAAACAGCATTGTTTAAAGTAGAAATTTGATTGGATGTATCTTAAGCCTAAATTTTTTAATTCATTCATATGTAGGAAAAGGCCATTCCTGCAAAACACAGGGTGTTAAATAACATTATTGGTATCCCTTTTTTCCCTACTGTGGTTCAGCACATTGAATCTCCTGAGGTGGAAAAGGAAGTGAAAAGACTGCTGTGTTCAGATGCTGAAGCTGTCAATGCCCGTATCCTTTTATACTAAATATTTTCTGTGTAGTTTGTTCCACCTCACATGCACTTGGTGACAAGCCCTCATTTCTGGTATTTGTGTGCTGACGTTAATGTATAGAACTTAGAATTTGGGGTAATGTTACTTTCTAGCTAGGAACAGTACATTCATATAATAGAAATAATCTACTTGTGTAATTCAATATAAAACATTTATCCATACTAGGAATCCAGCTACAAATGGCCTGAAGTTGGACTAAATTAAATAGCACTTTCAGATAGAGAGGCTTTTCCCTTTCAACATTGCCTTCTTTCTTTCTGCCTTTTCCTTGACTTCCTCTGCTTTTAGGGTGGGAGGTCATTGCTGAAGATGAAACCAAGGAAATAGAAAGTCAAGGCTCCATTCCTGGCTATGCAATAGCCTCAGGAATGAGCGACTATAAGCAGCGTCATACCTTACCAGGTACGCTAATAAAGGCAAAGCAGAAGATTCAGAGAGAGCAAGTGTTGACTGTGTGTGGGCCCATTCTCCACAGACTCACAGGCCAATCACAAAAAAATGATCCCTTTGCCCTTCTTGCCTCTTATTGGTCCCTCAAGTTAAAGGGTTTTATATTGGGGTTCTAATATCCCATCCATCACTGCTATTCTAAAATTCCTATGGGCCCTTGGTTGTCTAAATATTTTGATCATTGAATACATGGATGAATCTTACACTGTTTTGTATTTTCTGTCCTTGTTTTATAAAGGGAATCATCTTCCTGTGAGAAAAATTATTTATGAAATTCATTGGTTGCCCAGTAAACTTGAGGGGGAGTATAATTGCAGCTGGAGTAGGAGTCATTTGAAAAGCTTCAAATGTTTTCACCTTCCTCTTTTTTATTTTTTTTTTTATTTTATTTTATTTTTTTTTTTTTTGTGTGTGTGTGTGTGTGTATACCTGTGGCGGATTCATTTTGATATTTGGCAAAACTAATACAATTATGTAAAGTTTAAAAATAAAATAAAATTGGAAGATTTAAAAAAAATAAAATAAAAAATAAAAAGGTACACACACACACACACACACCTTCCTCTTTTTTAAAACCCTTAGAATATTATGTGCTTCAGGAGATGCGCAATGATTCTAGCAATAACACTGAGGAGGATGATAAAGACGAGGAGGAGGAGGAGGACTATGATGATGAAGAGGAGGAAGATTATTATGACGAGGATATGGAAAGGGAGCTACAGACCAGGTTCACTGAATATGACCAGTATGAGGCAAAGGAGGGAACCAGCTCAATGGGTAAGTTAGAGGGAAAAACAAAAGGGTGGGCCAGAGTGGGTGCCAGTACTAAAGACTGACTTTGAACTTGCATTAGATGCAAAGTTAAGTTTGAGAAATTATTGCTCAAATATGTACTGGAGTTTTAGTTGATTTGGACCTTGGTCCACTAGTTTAGGCCTTGTTTAATAGATACCTGAGATTTTTGTCTATCTGTGTTAGTCATGGAAATTCAGAAGTACACTCAGTACGCAGAGAAAATGCTCCATGAGATTCAGCGCAGGGCACAAAGACAGAAGGATCTCATCAGGAAAGTGGAAAACCTGACACTCAAGGTAAATTCTTGTTGGCTGGTATAAAGATATCTTGATATCTTACTTTCAAAATCCCATCTCTGTGTTTTCCGCTCATCTCATCTCTGCGCAGCATTCTAGTTCATTCATGAACCTGAGCAACCGCTTTAGAAATCCCTAATAAAAGATAGCCATATTTTGTTTTACCTGAGTAATTTTGTTCATCCTATATAAGCATTTGGGGGAAGGGACCAGCAGACTTGAAATAATAATTGCCAATATTAAACATTTAACAATGTGAAAGGCATACACAGAGCTAAGCATTTTACATGTGTTACTACATTTCATCCTGACATCCCTGAAATACAGGTACTGTCCCTATTCCCATTTAATAGATAAGAAATTGAAATTCAAAGTTCAGTAATTTGCCAGGGACCACAGTAAGTGGTAGAGCATAGATTGAATTCTATTCCTCTGTATCAAAATGTATTCATTACAATGAAAGAGAATTAAAGTTAATTTTTAAATTTCATGATGCCTGCTTGAATAAAGAATTAATATCATGCTTGAGTTTTATTAATACAAATTAATGCATATTTTATTAATACACATTTCAGCAAAAGGAAAATGTATGTCTAGGCCATGTTTCTTCCCCTTTTATAGTGAGGGAAATTCTGAAGCATTTGGGGAATTTCTTGCCAGATTGTTTTTCTGTAGAGCTTTTCTCATTGAAGGGGAGAAACTTGATACAGAACTGTACTTATTCAGAGTGTTGTCCTTCAGAATAACCAAGTGAGATAATAGATGTGGACATACTCTGAAAGATACAGATATCGTGATTACTATTGCATGCAGTATTAGTTGAGAATGATAATATTCTGTCCGAGTGCAGGGGAATGAAAGAGTCAGCAACCAATTTCAGGCCAGCTTTTTAAATGGTTCACCACAGTCAAAGGATTTGTGCTAAGCTAGAGAAAGGTAAAATGGAGGCATTCCAACTGTTTGTTTTAGGGCAAGAAAAAAACTGCTTTGTAGGGTCAAAAAATCAAATCAAATGGCCCTGTAGTTGGAGAGCATAGTTTTTAAACTCTAAATCCTTTAAAAAATTTTTTTATTGAAGTATAGTCGATTTACAGTGTTGTGCCAGTCTCTGTTTCACAAAGTGATTCAGTTACACACATAAAGACAGTCTTTTTCTAAATCCTTTTTAAAAGCCTTTTGTTACAACAGTTTTTTTTTTAATTTATCAAATTATTTGCCAAACTCTTTGTCTCTCTTGGTTCTCTTTTCCTTTGAGACTCAGCATTCATCATTTATATGATTTGCTTTCCAGAATCATTTACACTCTGTGCTGGAGCAGCTTAAGTTACAGGAAGAAGAAAAAACTGAGCAGGTGAGAAGTGTGTTTTCACATCAACCAGAAAATTATTTGTTTGATACAATAAATTATTTGATAGAAAGAATCCCCCAATCTCATTTCTGGCTGTTCTTTTCATAGGAATAGTAGTGGCCCAAATCTTCTAAATGAAGGTAGCAGGTTGAAACAAAGTCTTTGTGAAAATTCACTCATTCAGCAGGTCTTAAATGCCTATTAAGTGAAAAGCACTGGATGTACACACAGTGTTGAGCAAGACAGATACAGTACTTGTCCTAATGGAACGAACAGTCTAGCAGGGAAGATCAACAGTAAACAAATTATAATGCAAATATAAAGGTGCAAATAATAAAGGAGAGCTATGAAGGAGAGTCCGGGTGTGCTTTGAATAAAGAGAGTCCTGCATTAAATTGGGAGGGGGGATCATAATCAGCCTTTCTGAGGAAGTGATATTTAAGCTGAGACCTGAAGGGTAAGTCCAAGCAAAAAGGATATGAAGAGCTTCTTGGGTGGAGCATATGCCAGGTCCCACAATGGGAAAGAGCTTGGTCTCTTTGAGGACCTCAAGTATTTAAAGCAAAGAAGTGACTCAACGTGAGGTTGGTGAAGTATGCAGAGGCCATATTGTATGGTCCCTTGCAGGCCATGATAAGGAGGATGGGTTTTAGTCTTAAGAATGCAATGGGAAACCTTGGAGAGTTTAAAGCAGGAAAGTGACATTTAATTTAAAAGTTTTAAAGATCCCTTTGATTATTGATATCTGGAGAATGGATTGTGGGAGGACAGGACTAGAAGCTGAGAGGGCAGTTAGGAGGCTGTGTTGTAGTCTAACAAAAGATGATGGTAACTTGAAATAAGGAGGTGGAAACGGAGAATAAATATTTTTTCTTTTTTTACTGAAGTATAGTTAACTTACTATGTTGTGTCAGTTTCAAGTGTACAGCAAAGTGATTCAGTCATATTTGTGTGTATGTGTGTGTGTATATATATATGTGTGTGTGTGTGTATCCATCCATCCATCATGTGCTCAGTCGTGTCTGACTCTTTGCGACCCCATGGACTGTAGCCCGCCAGGTTCCTCTGTCCATGGATTTCCCAGGCAAGAATACTGGAGTGGCTTGCCATTTGCTGCTGCATGGGATCTTCTCCACCCAGGGATTGAACCTGAGTCTCCTGAGTCTCCCACATTGCAGGTGGGCTCTACCACTGGAGCCATCTCTTTGCAAACTCTTTTCCATTATTGGTTATTACAGGATACTGAGTATAGTTCCCTGTGCCATACAGTTGGTCCTTGTTGTTTATCTAGTTTATACATAGTAATATATATATGGGGTTCCCTGATGGTTCAGTGGTAAAGAATCCACCTGCCAAACAGGAGATGTGAGTTCGATTCTTGCCTGGGAAGTCCCATGGACATTGCAAAAGTCAGACACGACTTAGCTACTAAACAGCAACAAACACGTATATGTTAATCCCAAACTCCTAATTAATCCCTCCCCACTCTTTCTCCTTTGGTAACCATAAATTTGCTTTTATGTCTGTGGGTCTATTTTGTTTTGTATATAAGTTCATTTGTACCATTTTTTAGATTCCACATACAAGTGATATGATATTTGTCTTTCTCTGACTTAATACTTCACTTAATAGGATAGTCTCTAGATCCATCCATGTTGCTGAAAATGGCATTATTTCATTCAGAAAGAATATATATATTTGTAAATGCAATAAGATGTTTTATAACTGTTTATTGGGATATAAATTCATGTGCCATACAATTCACCCATTTAAACTGTACAATTCAGTGACTTTTAGTATGTTCACAGAATTGTGCATTCATCACCACAACCAATTTTACATTTTCATCACCCCCAAAAGAAACTTGTACCCATTAGCAGTCACTTGTCTTCTGACCCTCCCACACACTCCATACCCATCCCCACCCCCCAGCTCTAGGTAACCACTAATCTTATTTCTACTAGCCTACTTTGCCTATTCTGATTATTTCATATAAAAGGAAATATAAAATACATGGTCTTTGTGTTTGGCTTCTTTCACTTGGCATAATGTTTTCAAAGTTAACCATGTTGTGGAATATATCAGTACTAGATTCTATATTATGGCTGAATAATATTCCATTGTACAGATATACAACATTTTGCTTATCCATCAGTTGACACTTGGGTTGTTTCCACCTTTTGGTTATCACGAATTATGCTGCTGTGAACATTTATATATGAGAGAATATATTTTAAAGTTAGAATTGATGGGACTCAGGTCAGTTTCTGGGCTTTGAAGGAGAAGGGAGCGTTAAGGGCATAGGCTTGATTTCTAACTTGAAAGACCATTATTTAAAGCCCCCAAAGGTTGAGCAGAGAGAAGAGAGCAGTGTGGGATTAGTGAAGGTCAAGCAGCTGTACAGAAATGTATGCTGGTTAAGAGTAGGATAATGGTTTTAAAGAGACTGGTGGTCTTATTATGAGGATGGACTTAGCATGGGGCTCTTTTTAGTTATTTATTTTTGGCTGCCTCATGCAGATTGGGGAATCTTAGTTCTCTGACCAGGCATTGAACCTCAGCAGTGAAAGTGCAGAGTCCTAACCACTGGACCACCAGGGAATTCCCTAGTATGGGGCTCTTAAGGTAGTGATGCCATTCCCCCATGTCCATCCCCATACCAACAAGGTCAGGAGAATTCTCACGTTCCGTATATGCCCTTCCCCTTGGCACATCACTCACCCAAGTACTGCTTATATACAACCATGTGAACAGTTAATGCCACGATTGCTTTAACACCCACTGAACATCTTTATTTTCCTCCATATAAGTAGTTAATATTGGGGAAGTGCTATTTTCAACATAGAACTATTGCTGTACTCTTTATTCACTTAGAGTCCTTTGTGTGATGTGTGCTGAGTCACTCAGTCATGTCTGACTCTTTGTGACCCCATGGACTGTAGCCCACCAGGCTCCTCTGTCCATAGGGATTCTCCAGGCCAGTACACTGGAGTGGGTAGCCTTTGCCTTCTCCAGGGGATCTTCCCAACCCAGGGATCAAACCCAGGTCTCCCACATGGCAGATGGATTCTTTACAAGCTGAGCCACCAGGGAAGCCCTTTATGTTAGCTCATTTATTCAACACAGATTCATTGGGTTCCTACTTAAAGCTAGGTTCTGCAGGGAACTACAAAATGCTTATGACACAATCTCTGCCTCCAGTTGGGGAGAAATCCATGAGAGGGATAGGAATTTAAAGGAATGAGAGCTCACTTTTCTCCATGGATATTAGAGGAAACTTCATAGAGAGATGGTGTTTAGGGCCTTAAGAGGTGGGTAGGGTTTTAATAAGCTTCCCAGGTGGCCCAGTGGTAAAGAATCTGCCTGCCAATGCAAGAGACTGGGTTTCAATCCCTGGGTCGGGAAGATTCCCTGGAGTACAAAATGGCAACCCACTCCAGTATTCTTGCCAGGAAAATCCCATGGACAGAGGAGCCTTTGTGTCCATGTGGTCACAAAGAGTCGGACACGACTGAGCAACTGAGCACACACAGACACAGGGTTTAATAAAGAGACTGAGAAACAAAGCCATTCTGTATAGAAAGTAGCATGCACAATGGCTCAGAGGTGGTGATGCCAGGCTTAAGAGTTTAGATTTTTGGTGTAGTTCATAATAAACCTTAAAAGCTTTTTCACCTGGACAGTAACTCAGGAAAACTTCTGTGCTAGAAGTATATAGGAGAAATTGAGGTAGGAAAAGATTAGAGGAAGATGCAAGTGATGGAATCTGAACTTAAAAGTTGACTGGCACTGTTCTTTTTTAACATTTTAAGACTAAGTAACATAGCCTTCAGTTCAGTTCAGTTCAGTTGCTCAGTCGTGTCCAACTCTTTGTGACCGCATGGACACAAAGGCCTCCCTGTCCATCACCATCTCCTGGAGTTCACTCAAACTCACATCCATCGAGTCAGTGATGCCATCCAGCCATCTCATCCTCTGTCGTCCCCTTCTCCTCCTGCCCCCAATCCCTCCCAGCATCAGTCTTTTCCAATGCGTCAACTCTTTGTATGAGATAACCTTATAAATGCCAAATAACAGTCTTTCCATTTGGTTTACATAAGTAAATTCTAGATCAAGTAATGGGACTTAAGATTTCAGATGAATTTTTCATGTTTTTTCTCCCTCTCCCTACAGCTCAGTTATCTACAGGAAAAACTGAACTATTTCCTGAAGAAGTGAGGAGAGTCTTCAATCTGGCACCCAGGCCTTCGATTCACCATCCAGACTGAAGTCTAGATAAACTGTGCCTGTTTCTTTTCCTTTCATTGCCCTATGCCAAATCATTTGTATTTGCTTCTCTGAACCTTTTTTTTTTTTTTTTTGGCTAGTTCTGTAGGACTTGAAGACCCAGCTCAACTATGAGACTTGGCTTCTTTTTATAAAGTTTTAAGAATTTCTTAAATGCTTCTCTACTATGGTGCCATCAGATAATTCGGCCATGCTTGCCAAAGGCAGACAGTCTTAAATCTGAAGGCTATATAGCCAGTCTGCATAGATTTTACTTTTTCTTCTGCTTGTTTCAAATATTTACTGAAACAGAACAAAGTCAAACCATTTCTGCCAAGTGCTAGAACCCGCCACAGTGAATTTAAGTGCCTTCCTGGCAGCAATTGATACTAAATTGTGAGATGTCTTTGTTCAGGCATTAGCAGCTGTTTTCCTGCTCAGGGGAAATTTCTTGCTGCCACCATCTTCTTTCCATTGTTAATATTTTTAGAATTGTGCCTGGTTGTTATTTGGCAGCTATGGGAATAGTTAGAGCAGAGGTGAAATTCTGAGCTGTTATCCTTATGCTGAACCGCTTCATCCTAACCCCCACCAGAAAAGGTTAGGAAAAAACAGATACCTGTGAGTATTCCCTGGTAGCCTACTGGTTAGGATTCCAGGCTTTTCACTGGCGTGGCCAGGGTTCAGTCCCTCGTCTGGGAACTCCTGCAAGCTACATGGCACAAACCAAAAACAGATGCCTGTGAAAACATCCTTAAAAACCCTGGGCCAGTTCATTTATTTCTAGCTGTATTAAGATTTTCTAGTCTGTGTTTTTAAGCAATAAAATTCTTTAAGTGGATTACTGTCACTTTATTAAAACAGTTCCCACGAGAAGTACATTCAAATCCAAAAGGAAACTGGTGAGACAAGCAATAAATTCTGCAGTTAGGAAATGACAGAAGATGCTGTCAGCACTGGGGCATCCTTCTAAAGAGCTCTTAGGATGATTCCTAATGAACTAAGCAAATTGTCTCATATTCACAATACATCATTGGGCTTTTGAGAAAAGGTACAGAGAAGTGATTAAAAATGGCAGCTCCAATATTTGCACTGAATTATGTTGTAGTGGAAGGAACACAAGGTTAGAATCCTGGCTCTGCTACCTAACTTGGGCAAGTCCCTACACCTCTTAGAACTTCTGTGTCCTTATGTGGAAATTAAGGGTGATAATGCTTATCACCAAAAGGTAGCTGAAGGTTTTCTGGAAGTAGCCCAGCTTGACCCAGGTCTGGTCTCAATTGATGAGGTTGGTGCCACTCTAGGAAATGAGCCCCCAAGTCTTCTCTGCCACTTTTAGTGCTCCCATTCCAAGTTGAAAGTAATAAGCCAAGGGCAGAGAAGGGGAAGTCAGTATGTATGGGCTGGGCCTGTGCAGAAGGGATGAAGACACAAGGAATGCTTGGGGGAAAATGCAGGAGAAAAGTGGGACTAAAGGGAAGGAGAAAATGAAGCCAAGCTTAGGAGAGAAGTTAGAGGACAGTTTGAAAACCAAGATGTTTTTTCAGAAACCCAGAATTTAAAAGATGAAAGAATAGGGAAAAGGAATTGTCATAGGCAGACTGTGGGGGAAGAGGCAGGATTTGAAAAGAAGGTAGGCCTTTCCAGGTGAAAGATGGCAGAGGACTAGGGCAGAAATATAAACAGTGCCCTGGGGACATGGCTGGAGAGACTGCGGCCAGAGAACGTGGCACATATGCCACATATGGGGCCATCGTGTGGGAGTAGAAGAGCCTTGTTCCGGCCTCTGTCCGATACTGCACCCCAAGAGCAGCCAGAGCTCTGGTGAGAGGCCGTGGGGAAGAGAAGACAACAGGAAGGAGCAAATTCATGCATCTGTGGCGCCCTTCTGTTCCCTCCACCACCACATCTCCTAACCCTGGGTAACTGCTTCACCACTGTCCTCCAATCCCCCCGAGACGGCAGCAATAAGCTGCCCTGACTCCTTCCTCACCCCCAACACACACACATGATACATCATGAAGTTTTCCTTCTCTACAGCCCAGTGGTTCTGACTTTGGCATGTTACACAACTGCACTGTCCAATATGATATCCACTAGCCACATGCAGCTTTTGAGCACTTGACCTATGGCTAGGCAAAATTGAGGTGTGTCTTTCCACGTAGGCAAGGCTCAACTGCAGGAAGCCCTAGGCCTTGGCAAAATGCTCCATGAGCCTCCTGGAACCTGGAAAGATAGGCAATCTCATGGGGATTCGAGACACTCAGCTTTCTGTTTGGAGGGAGGCTGTCATGGGGCAGTTTCTCGTCTGCCTCCCTCATTCTGGTGAGGCATGGGATTTTTCTGCCTGCCTCCCTTCTCCCCTGTCCTTGCCCCAGAGGGTTCTGCTGCAAGCCATAGAGCTGCTTAGCGGAGGTGTGGAGTTGCTACTCAGGAACGCAGTGTGCCGCCATTCCTGTTGCATGTCATCTGGCCCCTTTTGTTTCAGTGTCATCCTGTGCAACAGGGACACAGAGAACGGATCCCATTGCTGGCCTTGCTTTTACTGTCTCTTCAGTAATAAAGTGCCTGGCTCTATGTGGGTTTCTAGTTTTTTACCAGCTGAATTTGTACCCTGCTTGACAATTTCTGAAAGTGTAAGTGAAAGTCGCTCAGTTGTGTCGGACTCTTTGCGACCCCATGGAGTGTAGCCCACCAGGCTCCTCTGTCCACAGGGATTCAGGCAAGAATACTGGAGTGGGTTGTCATGCCCTCCTTCAGGGGATCTTCCCAACCCACATATTATACCCAGGTCTCCCACATTGCAGGCAGGTTCTTTACCTTCTGAGCCACCAGAGAAGCCCAAGAATACTGGAGGGGGTAGCTGTTCCCTTCTCCAGGGGATCTTCCTGATCCAGGAATGAAACTGGGGTCTCCTATATTGCAGGCGGATTCTTTACCAGCTGAGCTACCAGGGAAGCCCCTGACAATTTTTAAGGCTTATTAAAAAAACAATATAAAATATGTCAGTAATGGTTTTCTACTGATTACATGATGAAATGAAAATATTTTGGATATATTGGGCTATTATTAAAATTAATTTCATTTGGGTTTGTTGGGCCTTTTTTATTATGGCCGCTAGAAAATTTTAAGCTGCATATGTGACTCACATCATATTTCATGTCAACTTCATTGACAATGAAGTCATAGATTGGTGAGAAAGAAGATTGGTGGTGGGGAAGAGGGACTGACGGGGTTTTATTTTGCCAGAAAAGTGTATTAAAAAAAACTTACCACCAATTCACAGGGACATTTAACACAGACATTCCCCCAAAATATATAACCATAATCTCAGAATAAAGGATATATTTTTAAATTGAATATATGTAACTTTATGGAAACTCACTGCATTGTCCATATTTTTCTCTTACTGCTTTAGGGTGGTGAAATATTCCTCAGACTGATGAGGACAGTGTTGAAGAACCATTGCTATAAAGAGCTAATTCCACGAGTGAATAACTAGCTAATTTTTATGGGACCTTTAGAGGTGACCACTCCAGGTAACAGTGGTGGATGAGGCTAGCGGGGTGTGTCTTTTTTGTCCTGTAGGTGTTGGACTCTTCTGGTGTGTTTTGCAGTGTTCTTGTGGGTTTGTGGCCCCACCCTCTCCTCCTCTGCGCAAATAAGGGAACAATATAGAGTGTCAGAGTCAAAGAGCATAACCAGAGGAACCAAAGTAAACAAATACGAATTTATTCTTTCAAAGCAGAATTTAAGGGAAAGAGAGAAAAGCACCACGGTGAGTGGCAAAGTTAACCAATTTGTTCCCAGCCCCGCCCTTTCATCCAAATTTTTCTAGACTAGTATGCCACCCTTTCTGCTTCCCCGAATACCACCCTTGTGACCACCAGCTCTTGTAGCCAGCGAGCAGCATCACAGGCTTCAATCTGGCCTCAAGACTGCCCTAGGGACACCAAAGACATTGAGCAGGTGCCCTTCCAAATGTGGCAGCTGTGGGAGGAGATGAAGCCTGGGAGCTTAGCCTTGGCCTTGAGCCTTTTGCTCTCCCACAGTCACTGGTGTTTAAAGAACAACAAGGAGCTGATGTATTCCTTTGTTCTCAGAGTCAGCTTTTGGCAGGAAGGCCCAGAGATAGAGGTGCCCAGCTGAGTAACTATGTCTCCACAGCCCTAGGGCAAGCCCCCACCTTTCTCCTCCAGAACTGTTTGTCTCAGGACAGTTACATTCTTAATTATCTGTCACTTACGTCAACAGAACTTTGATGAGAGTCCTGGCTTGAAATGGTCTCAGAGGCCATGATTCTGTCATTGAGAATGCCTGTTCAAGGAATGCTCTAGCCTGAAGTTGAATATGGAGCCCAGATCCCAAACACACACCGCAAGCATCATAGGTATTCCTTAAAATTTATCCGGAAGGAAATCATCACCCAGGATTGGCCTCTGTTTGACCTCAGGGTTTCTCATTACCATGGCCTGCCAGCCCAGCCCCTAAAGTACGACAAACTCAAGCAAGTTTCTCTACAAGGAAATATCTCCAAACTTTGGACCTTGAAGGAAATGGGCATTTGAGGGCCTTGGTTTCAGCCTTTCCATCCTGGAGGGAAGGGGGCATATCCTGGGTTGGACCCTCTCTAGGGAACCATGCAACAAACAGCCGGATGTCCTCCAACCAGTCAGCCTTCCTCAATAATTTCCCAGTCAACCTGACTCCACTCTGTTCTCACTGGAAGCAGAGGTACCCTCCTAATGGCTTTTTGGCCTCTGTCAGATTCTGTCGAGAATATATCACCTATCAATCCTAACTGTTCCCCATACTATATGCCACAACCCCAGCAAACACTCACTTTCCTTACCACTGATGCTAATCCCACAAGTCAAAGGTTTTCATTAGGCCGCCTAATGAACCAGCAACCCCCTTGACCACCCTTTCAGTGTGGGGCCATAAACAACGCAGCATCACACGCTATACCTCTAGGAGATAAGACACACAACAGACGGCCTAACACACAACACATCTCAGGAAATCTCACCTTCATCTGAATTCACAGTGCCCAAAGATCTGTGTACCTCACTGTGGGCAAACTGTGAAGTAGTGTGGGCAAACTGTGCTGCCGTGACTGTCACTGGACCCTTGAGCCATATACTCACCTCAGGCATCAAGGTAAACACAGGACCACAAAGTGTCAGTGACCCTATTACTGAGAATTCAACTCTTGACCTGCTGCTTCAGTCCACCTATAACACAAATCCTACATAACGAGATCTACATCTTCTCTACCATGACCCACTGCAGTTGTCATAGGCCCTCAAGAGCCCAAGATCTCTCAGGCGGAGTAGAGATTATGGAAAAAGAATTTGCAGAACTTTCCTGGTAAGATTGTTTCATAACATGTGCTTTCTTCAGGCTTAGGCAGGCATATGCCTCATAGATCCTGAGCTCTCAGTCCCATAGAAAATTTCTCCTATCCTTAATGTGCTCAGTTGCTCAGTCGTGTCTGACTCTTTGAACTACAGACCCCATGGACTGTAGCCCACCAGGCTTCTCTGTCCATGGAATTCTCCAGGAAAGAATACTGGAGTGGGTTGCCATTCCCTTCTCCAGGGTATTTTCCCAACCCAGGGATCGAACCTGGGTCTCCTGTATTGCAGGTGGATTCTTTACTGTCTAAGCCACCAGAGAAGCCCCTACCTATAATCTTGGAGAAGGCAATGGTACCCTACTCCAGTACTTTTGCCTGGAAAATCCCATGGACGGAGGAGCCTGGTGGGCTGCAGTCCATGGGGTTGCTAGAGTCGGACACGACTGAGCAACTTCACTTTCTAGGCACCTACAAATATAGGTCCCTTGCCAAGCCTGCTAACCAATGTCCAGGCTCTTTGTTTGATGCCTACCTGCCACCTGCTCACCATATATTACCAGTTTTCCTGCCCTGAGACCTCATGAGCACCAAGGCAATTGTCATGAAAAAGTCTGACACCCTGAACCTGTGGCTTAGTGCCCCTTGGTGATTCTAGAAGGAGGCAATCCTAGGTTTCTGGACCAAAGCCACTGCCTTCCATGCCCTGCAGCAGATAAATCTAGTTTCCCAGCAGTTCTACCCACTGGCTACTGCTTGATTATAAGACAGCACTCCAGCCACCTCACACCCTTCTAACCTTGTTGGCAATTTCTACTTTCTTTAAAGCCCTGAGTCAGACTTAGAAATTGGAAGGGGCAAGAAGATGTACTCTGTGTCTTAGCCTGGCTATTTGTTCCTCCCTTTATGCACAGGGTGGGTAGAGCTTGGATTTGCTCTATTTTGGCCCCTGAACCATTATTCAGAGAAGCCCAGAAAAATTCATCCCAGGACCAGGTCTTCAGGGAACAAGATTTGGAATGAATGAAGAGAACAGAGTGACTCTTCCTGTTAGATTCCTCTGTGGCCACAGGCTTTCTTTTGCTTTGGTCTTGAGGATGGCTCACCTCAAATATGAATGGAGAGACATCCTAAATGAGCAGCTAGGAAGCATCTTATCTGTCCATCCAGAGGCTGGGACTAACAAAGAGCAAGGCAGAACATTAATACTTCAAGAGGTATTAGAATTTAATGTGTAAATGAGGCTGGGGTAGTACTGATGTACAGTAGATATGAAGGATAGCTAAGTATCTATATAAACTTAGGCAAATTAAGTCAGTTGCAGGATTCTAAGTTATAAAGTTCCTTTTGACAGAAATCTGCCTAAATGAGACCTGACTCTGTTCAAAGTTCCCAAGCCTGCTCCCCCGATGCTCCCCCCTCCCATTATCTACTCTGAATAGTTTCTGGATAAAGGGATCATGGTATGTGTTGCCTAGGAAAAGTTAGGTAAAATTGCCTAGGCAGATTTATCCAGAAATCTGCCTAAGAAATTTGAGAATTAGGTTCATTTTCCAGAGTTAGAAAGAAAGGTTTTATGCAAAGGAAGGCCTTGCTGTTGTCTGTGTGGAAAGTGGCCAACTTGCTGATTTGAAGCCTGTGGACCCTAGGAAAGGGCTACTATTCAGGGTGGACTGTTGCATCTGCCTTCTGATTAGCTGAGGGATATCAGCCACCTCATCTGATTTAACTTAAGAGAAAGAAGGGTCACAGCCGTCAAGGGTGTGGGACAGTCATACTCCTCTGGTCTAGAGGAGGGCTTTCCTTTCCTCACCCAAGGAGAAGACGCCCTTGCTGAGAAGCTGCCAGCCCTCCCTCAGGGCTGTGAGGGCCGACTCAGAAGAGTTGGTCTCTCAGGATGCTGAGCCTTTCAGGAAAGAGGAGGATCCGGGGAAAATATCTAAGCCCCTACATATTTCTTTACTGTTTCCCAAAGTAAGGTGAAAATAGGAACCTGAATGAACTGTTCCCCCTTGAGAAAGGTCTGCCAGGGACTGAGGCAGACGAAACTGAAGATATTCACAGAGGAAACAACATCTAGGTAGCATCGAGGAGGACTAGAGCTATACCCTCGAGTTACATGACACACATTGCCCAGATTTTTCAGGGGTACTTTGGGGGGTGGGACTGTCTTCAGGCCACCCCTTCACCTCCTTTGTGTTGGGTCAGAGAGTAGGGCTAAGTTCTGTGTATTCATAATGCTGGAGCCTTGGGGTCATTAGGTGCCCTCCATCTCCATCATTCCATAGAGAATGGAAAGGGACCAATGGGCACTGCTTCACAAGGCAACCCATCTGAATGGCTTCCAAGTGCCATTAGCCTGGGCTGCAACAGAAGCGTACTGAAGGGACTGACCTCAAACTTGAAGTAAAGGGCACATTTCTAGAATCAGAGGAATCATGCCTCTCCCTCCCCCAGCCCCTCTACCCCCACCTCGCATACCACCAAATCTCTGCTGCTGCCCCGAGCACAAATAACTCCAGCTGAGGAGAGTGGGGCCAGCGGGGACTGGGAAGGTTGGGTGAAGTCTGAGGAAAGCCTTTGGCCAGACCAGGAGAGGACCATGGACTATAGGGTTGGGCTCTGGTTCCCTCAAGAGGCCAGCAGTGTGTTGGCAGTCACATCAGAACTTCGTACACTGGGGAAGGCATGGCGGAGCTTCTCCATGATGTCCTCCAAGCAGAGGCTGACATCTTGGCTCTTCAATCCGACATCATCTGAATTGGAAAAGAGAGATTTGGGAAGACAACTAGAGATCCCCTTATGAGGTCAAGGGGCCGAGGTAGGATGCTGCCTGCTGAAAGATAAACCTATAGCATGTGTATCTTCCCAGCAAGATGCCTAGATACATATGAGGTAATCAATATACATTTGTAGAATAAAGAAATGAATGAATCAGTCAATAATCCAATCATCCCTGACCCTAAGCTCAAAGACATGAGGAGGAACCAGTCCCAGCCCTAGCAGAACCTTGGGCAGGAGACCTGAGGCAAGACAAAGCCATGAAGAAAGGGGTTGAGGGAACTCACCTGCAGCTTCAGTGTCTGGAGTAGTTTGTCCTTTCTCTTGGGGGTGACTGCCTTCTGACTGCTGTGGAGAGGAAGCCAGAGACGAGCCTGCAGAGCCATTGCCATTGGATTCAATAGGTGGCTGGAAAGAGGTAAGGCATAACTTAAGTGACTTTTGCCTTCCTGACCTTACTTTGACAGACTCTTGAGCTTAGAAAGGTCCTTAGAGACCTCATGCCCATCTCTTTACCCTAGGACTTGAAGAAACTTTTGATGGTGCCCCAGTCAGTGGCTTCTCCTTTCAGGAAACTTCTTAGAATATTTAATTACTAAATACCTTCTTCCTTCAACACCAGGTATCAAAGGCTCCCAGTTCTTATAAGGATGGCATTGCCCCCAAAAGATCTCTTGCTTGTCATTTCAGCTATAATTAAACTATTTAGAACCCAATTCCATCTGGAAATATAGAGTTGCACCCCTGATCCTTGGTTCATGACATAATATCATTTGTTAAGACCTCCAGAAATTGATCCAGAGGTCATCCCTTGGAAGATCTGGTGTGGTATTCCCTGGTATGGATAATGACAACAATAGGTAACACTTATGAAGTGTTTACTAATATTTCTGGTATCATGCTAAATTCAATAAATGTATTATCTCATTAGATTTTTACCACAATTCCATGAAGTTGGTATATTTTTATCCCTGTCTTACAGATGAAGAAACTGGGGCTTAGTGAGGCTAAGGAAGTTGCCTAACATTCTAAGGCCACTAATTGGCAGAACCATATTCAATTCCAGGGCTGTTGAACTCCAGAACCACACTACATCCTATACACTCCCTCTCAAAGAGAAAAGGGATAAAAAGTAACAAGTGATCTGTCCATAGCTAAAATCTTTCTTTCCCCAAGCATGCCAATTTGCTTCTTTCCAGCAAACATCAAAGCAGCAAAATCAACCTTTTGGATGGTTCTTTGAACTCGTTCTTTCAATACCAGATTCAAACGGGGGTTGGGGACATGAGCCCCCAAAAGCCCTCCCTCTGCCCAAGGCCCCACGGTGACTTGAAAGTAACACAGAAGGATGGAGTGGAAGCTCAGTGCAAGAAAATTGGCCGAGTGCTGTGATATAGTGGCTCCTTCATTACCCCATCTTTTCTGATTGCCAGCTCAGTGCTCTTTAGAAAGCCTTCCCAGCCCTCCCGTGCCCAGAAGCTGCTCTGGTTCTTCCCCTGGCCCCAGACCCACCTGTAGGAGCAGCTCCCTTAAGCGCTGCAGCTGGGACTCCAGTTGCTTGTTGTGGTCTTCAAGAATCTGCATGCGCGTCTCCAGGCGGCTCTTGTGCTGCCGAAGGATCCGGGCCTCAGCCAGCAGCTCCTCATTGCAGTGGCCCTGCGCCACCTCAGCAGAGCCCTCAGTCAGGGCGGGTACCTCAGTGGCCTCTTCATGCTGCCACTTCAGGCGCCTCAGCTCTCCCTGGAGAATCCTGTCAAGGATGGAGAAGCCAAGGCTGAACGTCCTCATGGGGTATTGACTGTCCAGGGCCCAGTGTCCCCTCAGAGCCATGCGTGAATAATCCCTTTGCATTCCCATTCCCATCCCCACTCCAGCCGTGCTCTTGCCTTAATGGCCATATCCATTTCCTCTCCAGCGTATGTGTCATTTACTCTGCTGTTCTTAGGCTGCAGCGCAGAGAGCTGACATTTAGTATAACAAATTTCTCAGCACTTTGATGTGCTGCTTTGGGGATTAATTCTGACCTTAAAGCCAGGCAGAAACACATTCTGCAAAAAAATGAGGCATTCGAGTCACTGACTCACCTACTCCACTTTTAGATTTTTAGATTACAGGGGAAGACATAAACAAAAGATCACCCATCTTTCCTCTTCTCTCTGCCACCCTCCTCTTTGGCCCACTTTAAACACCCACATTGGGTCATCAAGGAAACAGATTCCAAAGAGATGGTCTCCTTTGGGAGATATTACTTTTTTTTTTCCTTTTTTACAATAGAATCACTCTCTCTCCGGTGCTTCCCAGGGCCTCCCCACCACTGCTCTAGCACAGCACTTCTCAAAACACCCATAAGGAAAAAACAGGGGGATTTTTCAATCCATTGTGGATCAGTGTTTGGTCTGAATGCATATGGCTAGTACACTGGTCATGCCACACAGCACTTGCCACACAAAGTTCAACAATACTCAAACTGGTCTACATCCTATTCAATGAAGACAAGTCCACTCATTATATGCTTGGATATCATGGCAATGTCAAATTGCTATGAAAGTTTCTAAAAGCTTACTCTGTATTTATGTATTTATCTTGTCTTGAACCAGTAAAAGATACTTTGCAAACAGGCACTGTTCTAAGGACTAGCGACTCCAGACACAGTCTGTTAGGCCAGCAGCATGGGCAACTTCTAGGTTAGAACAGCAGGAACTGAGGCCTCACCCCAGGTCTGCAAATCAGAACCTGCATTTCACCGAGCTTCCCAAGTGGCCCGTATGCACATTGATGTTTGAGAAGCACTGTTCCAGGGGGTGATATTTATTCTAGGACACACCCCCAAAGTGGCTTAGATGCTCTTCAGACTCCTGCTGCCCTCTGTGCTTTAGGGAGATCAATGTCATCCCTGTAATCATCTTCACCTTCGCTCTTCTAGTCCTCACATGCTCTATGAAATATCATCCTCCTCTTACCACTTTCACTAAGTGATAAGGATTTCTTTCCAACAACTGAAAGTTCCTTGAGGGCAGAGACAAGCAGCGTCTCTTCTGTATTCTCTGTGTTTGCATTCTCTCTGCCGGCATCTCCTGGGTACTTGGAGATACTCAGCTTGAGTTAAAAGGATTCAAATAATTATTAGTATTGTGTGTGTATGTGTTTATTTGCTCAGTCATGTCTGACTCTTTGTGACCCCATGGACTGTAGCCCACCAGGCTTCTCTGTCCATGGGATTCTCCAGGCAAGAATACTGGAGTGGGGTGCCATGCCCTTCTCCAAGGGATCTTCCCAACCCAGGGATTGAACACACATCTCCCATGTTGCAGGTGGATTCTTTACCATCTGAGCCACCAGAGAAGCCCAAGAATACTGGAGTGGGTATTCTAACCCTTCTCCAGAGGATCTTCCTGATCCAGGAATTGAACTGGGGTCTCCTGCATTGCAGGCAAATTCCTTATCAGCTGAGCTACAACAGGGAAGACCAATTATTAGTATAGCTAGCTTTTATTTTAGCTATTGAAAGGGCTATTTTAGAACCCTTTCAATAAGACAGACACTGGCTAACACATTATATGCTTGATCATTTTATCTTCACAAATGACTCTCAGACATAGGTATTTTACAGCAGCTCCTCATCCCCATTTTACAGATGAGGAAATGGAAGATCACAGAATATAAGTCACTTGTTCGAGGCCACAGAGTTAGGATGTGGAAGTCCAGGACTTGAGTTAAGCTGTCTGTCTCTAGAAACCACACAGATCTCTGCCATTGTCACACCCACCGGTTCTCATCCTCTAGGTGGGCTAGGATCTTCTCAAGCTCCCCTTTGCTCCCCGTGGCCATGTTGTGCGGAGCCTGCTGTCTGAAGGCTGGCTCCCGGTCTGTAACGGGGCTGGAGTGCCGTAGCAGGTACTGGTCCTCATCTCTGTGTGCGTGTGGGGAGAGGAAAGAGGGGCCGGGCATTGAACAGGGAAACAGCTCAGGGTGTGAGTTCTCAGCTCCCAGCTCAAGCCCCAAGACACATGTTGGGGAAGTCCCTTTTTAAGTTGCACACGGCAGGAAGAGGGACCAAAGTGTTCAAAGGTGCAAGGGTCATGCTTGGGGGTGACAGGATGCTGGGGCTTCTGGGTTCTACTTGTAGTGATCTGGGAAACAATGAGCAAATCAGTTCCCTTTCTGTGATGTTCCCCCACCCCATCCCCCTTCGCTTTCCCATCCCCAAGGGAATTGTGGCCTGCCTGAGTCCCAGTTCCAGGACTGGATTTATCCATGTAACTGACAGTTCCTAGGTCCTCTGAGAAAGCTGGGAAACTCCCTAGAAATGACAGGTCCCTTCTCTGGGCTAGAGCATCCAGGAATCTCTCTGGCCACACTTCAGTCAAGCCCCTGATATCTTCCCAGGGTTGATGTAACCCAAGATGGGGCACTGGCATTTTGAGCATAAGATACGGCTCATTTGTGCAACTTTAGATGAGGGCATATTATTCTTCCCTCAGAGTTGGGAATAGAAGGATGGGATATTACAACAGGAAGGGACCTTAATGGATGGCAGGGAGGTAGTACATCCTTCACTGCCCAGTTCAGCTGATAGAGGACACACTGCTTCTCTCATTAAATACTGCCCAGAAAGCAGCCTTCTTTCCTTAGGGTGTCAAGGACCCTAACCACCACACCCCTCTTCCCTTGAGGATATACCCTTCCCAAATAGTGGCCAAGGAGAGCTATTTTTGGCAAATAAGCAGCTGTGAAAACTCACATGCTGTCATCTGGGGACAGGCTGTCATTAAAGAAGGAGCAATTTTGACTTTCCATCTCAGCAAGCCTGGGAAGAAAGAGCAGGAACATAAGGGAACACAGAATATGAAGCTTGCTTTCATCTCAAGGACTCTAATCACACAAGGGGATAATCAGGGAGTTTGGGGGGCTGTCCCAACTCTCCCTCCCCCCAAACATTGGGCCTTGCTGGCTGCTGCATATCCTCACTGTGCCCGTCCCCCTGGCTATGGTGCCATTCTCTTGCCCCACCTGAAAACCCCTTCCCCCTTGGACTCCTTACAATTCTCCTCCCCCAAATGTGGTGGTACCTGCTGGCAAAATGCTCAATTCGGGAGTGTGTGTCAGCGTGTGGCAACATCGGGGAAGAAGCTGGCCTAGAAAAAAGCAGCAAAGACTCAGAAGACCAAAGAGTGCGTAGCTGGGCAGCCTGTCTCCTCACCACCACCCATCCACACACACCCCATCACCACCACCGAATTAGAGAGCTGGGCAAGAGCTGATGGGAACAAGATCCAGAGACTGGATTCAAATCTGTTTCTCGGGTCAGATTCCTGGTCAAGCCCCAACTGAATTGTGCTGTCACTAGTTGGGTTTGTCCTGGAGCACTGCCCTAGCCCACGCAGGACTCGGCCCCTTCACAGCACACCCTACGCTCAGTGAGGATGCCTGCAGCCCCTGCTCAGCCTCTGGTACTCACGTCTCATTGTAGTCAGCCTCCAGCACCGATTGAACAGGCAGATAACCTCGCTGAGGGTGTTTGCTGAAATAATGCTTTGAGCGGAATTTGTTCTTTAAGGTAGTGGCAAAGTCCCTCATGTTCTCACTGGATGTGGTCTGGGGGGAGACAAGACAGGGGGACTCACCCTAATGGGCTTTTCTATGGAGGTGTGGCTGCTCCACTGGAGCAGGAAACGTGACTGGTAATCAACTCTCATTCATCTTTACCACATCTCACTCCTAGAAAAAGATCTAGAAGGATATGTGCCAAACTATGAACACTGGTTGCCTAAGGGAAGTTGGGCTGGAGGGGCGGGAAACATACTGAGAAAAGGGGACTTTGTTTTATACTTTAAACACCTCTAAAAATTAGAATCTTTTACAATGATCATATATTTGTTAACTTTTAGATATCTTTTACATAAATTCTAGAGATGCAGAAGATGAGCAGGAGTTAGAGGATTATCGGTCTACCATCTCAAGCCAGTTTTCGTGTATGATTTTAATAAATGTTTATTTTTGCAGTGCATGGTAAGTCGCTTCAGTTGTATCTGACTCTTTGTGACTCCATGGACCGTAGCCCACCAAGCTCCTCTGTCCATGGAATTCTCCAGGCAAGAATACTGAGTGGGTTGCCATGCCCTCCCCCAGGGGATGTTCCTGACCCAGGGATTGAAACCACATCTATTACATCTCTTGTATTGGCAGGCAGGTTCATTACCACTAGCGACACCTGGGAAGCCGAATGTTTATTTTTAGATGATAATAAAAGAAAAAATTTAAAGGGCAACATCACTGCTTCCATTGGGTCACACATGTTTCTGTGCCAACAAAACATAGAGAAGAAATGACAGCTCATGGAGATGGATTATGGAGATGAGGAGAGGAGATGGGAGAGAGCAGTGGGGAGAGCTAGGGATATGCTTGGGACTTTGGTCTTATCTGTGGGGAGAGGGATAAAAGAGTTTAGGAAGCAGAGTTAGCTCAGGAAGCTAAGCCTGGAGCTGTGGGTCCTGAACACAGCAGAGGAGAAACTCTGTGGCTAGAGTTCAGGGATGCTGACCAACCTGGTCTCAGGAGGCTATGAAGGGCCCAGTTTTCAATGAAAGCCAAGTCAGTTTTGGAGACCCAGGTAAAGAGCATTCCCTCCCTTTCCCGCAAGAGACTGAGTAATGAATCTGAGCACAAACTTTAAACTTTGGTGTTGACTAAAAGGGATAGAAGCAATGACAAAGTAGCAAGTAAAGACCAGGGAACAGGAACGATCCAGGAAGCTAAGCAGGAAAAACTAAATAGAGGGATCAAAGGCTAATCACCAGGAACTGCCTTGCTCTATTTTTTTCCTAGACTTTTCTCTGCAGGAGAATAGTGAGTGCCTTTTAGATGACCAAGAATGTCCTGGGCTGCTCCAACCAGTTGCAGCCCAGGTGAGGATGAAGGACAAGCTCTGCTAGAAGAACAGGCCTGGATCCCTCAAACCAGTCAGTCACCAGGCCTGTATGGAGGATGCTCCCCAGTGGAGAGCACAATACAGTTAGCCAATGCTGGGCAAAATGGACCAAGCACCCAGAAGCTGAGAGCTGCCGGCCCCTCCCACCCAGCCCAGAGGCTCCATACCGGGGTGTAATACTCCATGATGGGGTAATGAAGTTTGTTGCCCTTGCTGGCTCTGCCAGTCAGGAAGCAGGTCTGGCAGATGTCCACGTTAAACTGTTTCAGACTCCGGTACCTTGGGGAGAGGAGAGGTTGTGGGAAAGAGGATACGATGTACTCTAGTGACCTTCCCCTCCCCCAGACATCCAAATTCACACCTACATTAGAAGAGGGTGAAGCATGGAACTATAACCTCCTGTACATGGAGCATTTAACCTCCTACACATAGCAGTGGCAGAGTCCTCACTAGCTGACTAGTCTTACTCCAGAGACCATAAATCTCCATGAAATCACATGCTCAGAGTTACAGGAAGTTTGGGAAATAGCATTGTCTCACCATCTTTTTTCAAAGGGAGGGTGGTATAAACAACAAGATCCCACTGTATACAGAAAACTAAATTCAATATCCTATGATAAACCATAATGGAAAAGAATATTTAAAAAAGAATGTGTATATACACATATATACATAGATGTGTATATATACATTCTGAATATATATATAATGTATCCAAGTCACTGCTGTACAGCAAAAATTAACACAATGTTGTAAATCAATTATACTTAATGTTGTAAATCAGTTATATTTTAATTAAAAATATATAAAAGGGAGGGTGAGACAGGGGTAAAGAGCTCATTATATCAAATGGCCTTCTAAACAATGGTGGCCTGAAAGGGTACAGTTTCACAGGTATGATCAGCTTCCCTGGAGAAGGTACACCTTCATTATGAAGACAACTGATTCTATCAGCTGTGGGCATGTTGACTAAAAGTTATTCCTCAAAGTTATTTATAATAACTCTATTATGACTGAATACAGACCAGCCATTCAGATCCAATTCCAAAGCCTTCCTGGACTGCCCAGACCCAGTAGCATAGCATGGTGAAGTATCTAGACTTAGAGCAGTTAGAGGGTCTGACATCTTGTCCTAGAGCGACACCAGCCAGTGGTGTAAACTCCGCCTCTGTGCCTCATTTGCTTATAGAAAGCAGACTGGTTGTAAAAAGAGTATGTGCTAGAGCTTTTTCTCTAGCACAAAAAAGTTATTATTTAGTCAAGAGGTCATGTCCAACTCTTTTGTGCCCCCATGCCCTATAGCCCTCCAGGCTTCTCTGTCTGTGGGGTTTCCCAGGCAAGAATACTGTAGTGGGTTGCCATTTCCTTCTCCAGGGGATCTTCCTGACCCAGGGATCGAACCCACATCTCCTGCATTGGTAGGCATATCTTTACTGCTGAGCCTCTAGGGATAAAAACAAGAATTTTATGATGAAAGCCAAATTCAGGACAGTAGTTATCTTTGTGGGAGTAGGAGGGAAATTTCATCAAGGAAACTTCAAATATATTGTTTTGCATATTATATAAATGTTTATAATATATAAATTAGTAGACATAAAATATATAAATATATAATGTATATATAAATATATTGTAAAATCTTGTTTATTTCTTCAGCTTGGTGATATGTGCCCACCATGGGGTACTGGAGCCAGCTCATACCAGCTCATGGGAGTCAGTTGTTAACATTTCAGGAATTTTCCAAGTCGGTTGTTAACTATAGCTATTATTTAAAAATTAAATCATATAAGCTCACAATTAAGCAAAGAGTATTAAAAACTAAGGTGATAAATACTCAAGCTTATCACTTCCTATTTCACTCTCATTTATGCTCTGGAGGTTGTCTACATCCATTGTACCCTGAGGTGGAAATACTATAAATGGTGTACAACTGTGCATCTCTTCCTGACGTCCTGTGGGTAGACTGACTTTGGCCACGGTGGGAGTATCTATATCATGGAAATTAGCCAATGCTCTATCAGGTTTCTCTTCTGCTTTCTGGAGAGTAGGCTGTGAACCATTTGCCAGCACACCTTTTGGTACATAGGTGTTCTCATAGGTCAGGATGCTGGAGCTTTTGGGTTCTACTTAATGCTCCCTGGGAAACAAAGAACAAATTACTTCCTTTTCTGGGCTGTTCTCCCACTCTGCCCCCACTTTGCTTATCTATACATTTTTCTAGGTCTGAATACTTCATAATATAACTGAAAAAATATTCCATCTTTTTTTCTTTTTCAAAAATTAAACAGAATGCAATAGAAAGAATTACAACCATATACAACAACATATATATATATATATATATACACACACACACACAAACAATGGATTAGTTATAATTATATAACTACATACTGCATCGTTTTGCAATATATGATTTATATGTGACATTGCCTATTTTTATTAGTATCACTCCAGCAGGTATTGTTTTCCCTACCTGAAGCCCTTGATGGGGCACTGCCTACAGATAGAGCACTTGGTCTGATGCTTTACTTGTTCAGCAATGGTGACCCGATGCAGAACAGCCAGCCACACCATGGATTGGGGCTCCAAGTTGACCCATTCCAGGAACTGTGAAGCTTCAATGACTGGCTTCCCAGTACTCTAGGGAAACAAGAAGCCCGACGGCGATGTCTGAGACCCAAAGCGTCTTGAGCCTAGCATGGCAGCCCTCATGGGAAGAAGAGAAACAGCAAGGCCTGGGTTTGCCTGTTCTTTAGAGGTGTCCACCTTCTACCCTGTCCTAGTAGACCTGGTGGTCCTAGTGGACTCTGATCCTAAAAGCCCAGAGAACCCTCTGCCCTGTTGTTCTAGCCCAACAAACTCCCTTCCATCTGAGTACTTTAGCACAGGAAACTCTACTCAGTACTCTGTAATAACCTGTATGGGTAAAGCATCTGAAAAAGAATGGGTTAATGTGCATAACTGAATCATTTTAATGTACACCTGAAACTAACAAAACATTGTAAAGCAACTATATGCCAATAAAACTTGAAACAAATATCTGAAGCAAAAAAAAAAAAAAACAAAAAAACAAAAAAACAAGAACAGAAGCCCAGCTTTGAATCCTCCCTCCCTTCTTCCCAATCTTTGCCTCATCATCCCTCCTTTCCTCCCTCCCTAGCTCCATACTCACAAAACGGAAGCAACTACGGACACTGGGCTCCACGTTGCTGCCACCAAAGGCTGCCACTTCCCCCAGCTGACGGGGCACCTGAATGGCCTCATGAAGCAGGACACCAAGATGGCGTTGGTCACACTGGCTGCCTGAGTTGGCCACTTGGCTGAAGAGGTCTGCTGGCCCCACCATAAGTCATCGCCAAGCCCACAACAGAAATGGCCAGGGAATGGTGTGAGGAGAAAGAGGAGAAAAAGAAGAGAGGGTAAGAGTGCACTGACTTAGCTAATGACTTTTGAAACTGGAATACCTAAAGGTCCCTGATCTTCTAGAAGCCCTCTAAGAACATTCTAATGCTCTCCCTCTTTGTGTCTGTCTCACTTTTTTCTCTCTGAACACAGAGAGGAGGAGGGAAGGGTGAAGAGAGAGTGAGCTGTGTGTGAGAGCAGTGCCAGACACAAATACGCTGCTGGAAAACAGAGTCTCAAGAAGCAAGATCAAGGGGTTGAGGGTTCAAAGGTGCCTGAATATGAATCAAGGTCTGTCTGCCCTATCCCCTCCTGTTCATGTAGCCCATGTAGTCTCATACTGCAGCAATCTCTCAATTATCCACACAAATGAAAAGAAACACTGCACAGATACTCTATAAAGAGGACATAATTCAACCCATTTGGTCATCTAAGAATTCACTCTAAATGACTGTGGAACAGCCTATGGGACTTATATTTGAATGTTTCCCTTGTGGAAACTCCCCTATTCCAACCCAATTTTAAAAAACCTCCTCCAGAGTTTCTTGTCTCTCTGCTTCATGCCTCACCTAAGGCCCAGAAAACTAAAACTAGAAGGCAGAGGGCCTGGGCTTTAGTTCTTGACCCATTACTAACTAGCTTGGGAAACCCTGGGTAGCTTATGAATCTCTCTATGCTGAATTTTCCTTACTTATAAATGAAGACTACATCATCACTGTCCATCCCATCTGAAAGGAATGTTGGGAGAAATAAATTACATCATAGCTATGAATGTACTTTGAAAAGTCTCCTTCCCTGTAAAGCTTTCCTAGATTGCTGTCCTCACTCTTCTGTGATCTTATATAGCACATATCCTTTCCCATTCAGGTTATTCTAATTATCACTCTAGGAAGTGCTTTCTCTGTACTTCTGTCTCCTCACACTTGAGACAGGGACCACATCTAACTGGATCTTGTACTCACCACATTTAGCACAGTGGTCAGTGAACATTAAATACCTGACAACTAATGATGCTGCTGCAGAAAAATGCAAAATGCAAGGGAAAACAAAGATACTGTACACCAGAGAGGTTTAAACTTATAGAATTACATGCTGTCCACCCCCCAGATAATGGGATTATTGCATACTACCCATGTTATCCTATGGAAAGTCTCCAGCAGAACATGTGACATAGTTTGAGCATCAGATTGGGAGAGGGCTAAGCCTGGTGATCCATCGGGAAATGGAACTAGAAAGTCCAGGTCCTGGGTATCCCAGGATCCCAACTCAGATCCCCATAAAGTAATTACACCAGATCAGAAGGAAACAGTGGCCTTGGAGTGACAGTGGGAATGATAACGGGCCTTAGACCCATCTTGTCCTTTGGCTGTTGTAGATTCTTTGCAATAGCCTGTACCAGGAAGCATTACAATGTAGCCTGAGTAGCCCTGTGCTGAGTCATAAGACTGGACTTCTGCTTATCTTGCACCTTTCTTTCTCCCACCACAACCCTCCCTCCACCCAACTCCTCTTCCAGACTTTGGAGTTGTACTCACACTGAAGTTTTTCCTTCACTTCCGTGCCACACAGGCAGGCAATGCCAGTCTTAAAGGACAATGCCCGCATCTTTCCACTGCGACCACTAGGTTTAAAAGAAGAGACTGAGAACTTGAATATCTGTAAAGGGTTAACATCTTGGCAGTCATTTCCCTCAAGGGGTGGATCCCAGCAGGGCTTGGTGCCACCCATACCCCAAGCTGAGCTGAGTCCAGATCCACCAGGGGAGCAAACCCTTCCCACTGTGTCCACTCCAGATATCCCACTGGAACTTCATCCTGGAGGCTGCCAGGGCAGCAAGGCCTTACCTATCAAAAACATTGAGGAGCCAGTTGAGACTCATGTCTACACAGAGCGGCACATTGACCAGGATGCCTCTTTCCTCCTCCAGCCGTTCATATAAGGCAGTCAGACAGTGAATGACCTCCACCACATCCATCACATGCTCACTGGCTTGCAGATCATGCTCATTGAAGATCTCCAGGGCTGTGGTTAAAGTTACCAGGTCCACTGGGGAGGAAAGGAGAGAAAGAGAAAGTAAAGCCAAAAGTAGAAGCCCAGGGACTAGACAGGGAGATACAGACACCAGCATCACCAAATCTGACTCCATCTCCAGACTAACCATTTGTAAGTATGAAATAAGCTTGCCCTTTACCAAGACACACAACCCAAGTAGGGAGAAAGCAGCAGAAAACCCCCTAAATTAACTTCAAATATTTCTATACCCAAATGATCCTTGACATCAGTTTCAAGAAGATGGTGGGGTTTGGGTAAACTCTCAGGGATCAAATACCATACCATTTTTTCAGTTTCTCTGTTGTTGCATGCATTTCAACTGCAAATAGGTGGGTCCATGAACCTTGTTCTAAAAACCTAGACACTGGTTATGAAGGCTTGTGTATGGCTGTGTGAATGTGACATACCTCAGGAGGATTTTTTAATTACCCCAAATGCTGGTATCAGCCTAGCCAGATACACTTGGTCCAGGAAGATTGGATGGACAGTGTCTTGGAGAGGAGACAGAAGGCACATTATATCTGCAGCCATGTTGTCCCCTAACCATTGGCATTTGCTTCAACTGTTCTGCTGCTACATCCAATAACCCCAAGATGGTGAAAGAACACAAGCCTTCAATGGCTCCAAACCATTTGCTGGATACTTCTTGCCATAAAACACTAGATTGATTGTCTAGGGCAGGGAAGAAGGGACAAGGAAGAGGAGAGCTGTGGGTTAATTTGGAAACAAGTCTGGAGGTTGGAGAAAATAGAAGCACCCTAGAAAGATCAGGTATCCACAGCCAGCATATCCCAGCCTTTGGAGAGTCCCCACAAAGCTGACCAACAACCTTGGCCAAGGTGGGATGGGAGTGGGAAACAGCCAATGGATGAGGAAGGACGAAGGCCATAAGGGAAGTGTGATGAGAGACTTACAACGCAGTGCCTTCTGGACTCTGCGTAGCTTCATGGCAGTGCGGTAAGCTGAGAACTTAATGTTGTTCAAATCAGCTGCAAAGAATGGAAAGAGATCCACTCAGATCAGGAAATGCAAATTAAGACCACAACAATATATCATGTTACACCTGTCAGATTGACAAAAAATAAAAGTGTGACAGTAGCAAGTGTCAGCAAAGATGTGGATGAAAGAGAATTGCAAGTGAAAGTGTAAACTGACACAATCATATTGGAAATCAACTTGGTATTACCTAGTAAAACTGAACACTCATATATCCTACAACCCAGCCAGCTGTATATATTCTAGAGCAGTGAGTTTCACATTTTTTTTTTTTTTTACCAAGCAGCACTGTTTTTGTTAGCTCCAAAGTAGAAATGACCCAAATGTCCATAACAGTAGGATGGATGAGGAAACTGTGGTATGTACAATGGAACACTCAATGGCAGTAAAAATGAATGAAATATAGTCACGTGCATCAACATGGGTAAAATCTACAACATAATAGTGAGTCTCTCTTAGCAGTGAAAGATAAGGCACATGAGAGTCACATTCATCTTAGCCTTGATAATGTCTTTCAAAGCAGATATAGCATATATCTATAAGCATAATTCCCTGATGTGATGATAAAATTGCTCAGGGGGAGAATAGAGCTTCCTGTTGAGGGGGGTGCAGAGAGGACAAGAAGGAAGCTACTGGAAAAAGGACAAGGACTCACTTCCACCCTCATTTGCTTGTTGGATGGGATTCCCTTGTGTTCTTTTTTATTTTTATTGAGACAACATTGGTTTATAACATTATATAAGTTTCATGTACACAATATTTTACTTCCATCTGTCACCATTCAGTCAATTCCCTTACCTATTTTGCCTTTCCCCTACCCCTTCTTTTCGGGTAACCACTACTCTGTTTTTTGGTATCTATGTGTATTTGTTTGGTTTGTTCATTTATTTTCTTTTTATATTCACATATGAATGGAATAATATGGTATTTGTCTTTCTCTATCTGATTTATATCACTCAGCATAATATCCTGAAAGTCTATCCATGTTGTCACAAGTGGCAAGATTTCATCCATTTTTATGATTGTGTTCTACCATGTGTATGTGTGTGTGCGTGCATGTGTGGGTGTTATGTATGATCCAGCCATCCCCACTCCTGGGTATTTACTCAAAGAATATAAAAACACTAATTCAAAAAGATATATGTACTCCTATATTCATCACAGCACTATTTACAATAGCCAAGACATGAAAACAACCTAACTATCAGCAGATGAATGAATAAGGAGGATATGGTATATGTACACACGATAGAATACTATTCCCCTGTATTCTTATAGGACAAAGGCAACTGTATAGATCTCCACCCTATACAGAAACCTTGAATTCTTACCTAGAGTTTGGTATAACTCGGTCATCTTGGGATGGTCCCAGCATGTGGTTTGAGCCTGGTGGCTATAAATAAAAGCATCAATAGCACCAGGGTCCGTATCACCCCCCACCCCACAAACATGCACATATCCGTCACTGATAGGTTGGATACAAGGAGCAGCAGGATCTAAGGGTGAACCCTGAAGATCCCAAAGCACAAGGGTTCACCTTTACCCAGGTAGAATATTGAGCTCTTGAGATGAGTAAGAGGAAAAACTGGATTGGATTCAGGAATCCCAACAGATAGGGGTGAAAGGGATAGGTAGAAAAAAAGACAGGGGAGGGAGAGGGTGGGCAGATGATTGACCTGTTTCCGATTCAGATGGTCACTCACTTGATGTAGTAGGGAACTTTATTGGGTGAAATTGCTCTTTCCCAGGGAACCTGAACAGAGGCTGGTGAGGGAGAAGAGAAAGAGAAAGGAGCTGGCCACTAATGTTCTTCAGACCCCTGATTACTCCCCTGTACTATCCTCCCAAAGAAATAGCTAAGCCCAAAAGAGGATGCCCGAGTCTCATTGCAGCTCTTAACAGGACCTGAGCATGGGGCAAACACTTCTAATGAAGACACTTCGCTCCCTGATGTTAAGGTGAGGGACGGAGAAGAGGTTGTCACTGATACCTTCATGTGCCAGAGAAAGAACAAGGGCATGAACATGTGGCCTTGGCCACCCTGGCAATCTTTCCCCTGAGCAGGCTGTCATTTTGTCCATTCAGCTGCAAGCAGCTGGTGTGCTACTGTGGATATGAAGTGACCCTACTTTCCTCATGGGACTCAAAGCCCTTCCCCCAGAAGGCCCAGCTTCTCAGTTCTGTGAGACAATGGGGAACAGGACTGCCCACTCATCTATGGTGAGAAACTCTGGAAAATGATGCTTCTCTCTGTTCCATGTCTTTAACTTCCAGATGTTCCAGGAGAGGCTCAGTCATCTGGTCAATCTCTTCCTTGCAGTTTTCCTGGGTACAAGAGCCTTCTGCAGGTGTAGCTGCATGCCAGTCATTATAATTCAATAGTTCGAATTGCCATTAACATTTATTGAGTTCCTACTATGTGCCAGATACTCTGCTGAATGCTCTGTGTGCATATCTAATTTTCATATCTAGTTACATTTCCACCATCTCCACTCTGATTGGGTCACATCGTCCCTCATTTAGATTATCACAATATGTACCCTAACAGGTCTCCCTCCTCCTATTCTTGCCCCCCAACACTCTGTTGAAACAGAAGTTGGATCATGTCATCCCTCTGCTCAAACCCCTGCAAGCGTTCTTCATTCTACTCAGAATAAAATCCTAATTCTTACCATAGCCCTCCAGGCCCTCCATGCTTTGGCTTTCTGCTCCCATTCTGATCTCTTGCTCTCTCTCCTCTTCACTCACTTCTATACTGGTCTCCTTGCTGTTTCTCAGGTATGCCCCTGCCTTAAGATCTTGGAAGGTATTGTTTCCTCTGCCCAGTCTGCTCTTCCCTCGATATCTACATGGCTCATTCCCTCACCTCTTTGAGGTTTCTACTCAGTTGCCATGATTTCAGTGACAACACTCCCAACCACCCTATTCAAAATTGCAATGCCTCCTCCATTAAGTCCAGCACTCCCTAACCCATAACTTGCCTGCTTTACTTTTTTCTGGAACACTTGTCACCAACTGACATTTTACACACACACACACACACACACACACACACTTATTTGTTTATGGTTTGGCTTCTTCTAGCAGAATGTAAGCTCTCCAAGTCCAAGAATTTCTGTTTTGTTCACTAATGTAGCCCCAGTGCCTAGAATGGTACCTGGCCCATAGTAGGCCATCAATAAATATTTTTGGAACAATAAAGTCATTTAATTCCCATAACTCTATGAGCTAGGCCATATTTCCCCCTCTTTTTATATATGGGAAAATTGAGGTTCAGAAAGGTTAAGCTATTTTTTTCAAGCTTGCACAGCTATAAAGTTGGGGAGCTCTGACTCAGATCCAGGTCTCTCTGACTCAAGAGCCTGTCCTTTTAATCACTATCCTACACTGCTTTATTCTACCGCTTCTTAGATGCCAAGGTACACTGGGCTCCCACCAGGCCCCCAACAGACAACAGTAGACTCTCTTGGAAAGTGTCTGAGGTTCTACAAAGTGAAGTACAGCTTGTCTCACATACAGGAGAGGAAGTGTTGTGACCCAGGCCCAAAGTCCCGGTGAGCATCCTGAAGCTGCTTAAGCCTCTCGCCAACTGACACCTATGGAAAGAATATGCAGGAAGTCAGTGGCCTCATTCCATATATCCAGGGTGGGATTTCCAGGTGCCTCCGACCATCTTTGTGAATTCCCTCCAAGGCTGCCTTTTCTCCAGTTCCAGATCCTCCCACCATTCACCCAAATCTTAGTTCTCCCGTGTCACTCCAAGAGGTCTGAGAAGAGCATTTCTAACTCCAGGTCACAGTCACTCTTCATCTGCCCGTCTACTCTGAGTGCTCAAATGCAGACAGGCCCCTCTCAGACTATTTTAATTACTTCCTGCAGTTTAGAGGTTGAGAAGCTCGTTTCCTGGCCCCAAATTCTATACAACTCTTTCCCCACATAGATCCCATTTCAATGCCCCTTTACTTCCTGAAGGCGTGGAGAAGTCCCCCCATCATCAAGCCTAGTTATACCGAATCTTTCTCCCATAGCTCACTTTAGGCTTCTCCTTTACCTGTAGCTGTTTCCACCGGATGTTGATTTGCTCCAAAGCCCGGGAGTTCTCCATTGACAAGTGCACATCAGAAATGGCCAGTTGATGGGCCAGATCATTTACTAACTTCACTCCATCTTTCATGGGGGAGAATTCTTCCTTGAATAGCTATGGAACCAGGATCCAAGTCCCACAGCAGGTAGATAGTAGGAAAGAGGAACCATTAGTCATTCACACCAACTCCTTCCTCTTTACCCACAGATTTTGTTTTAGTAGCGCAGCTTCCATGCTTAGGGCAACCAGACTAAGATGTGTGTGTATGGGGGGTGGGGGTGGGCATTGTCCTTACTTCCTTTTCTTCTCTCAGAAAACACCAGGGAAAGAGAAGACAGTAGGACAGAGGAGACCTCAGCTAAGTGTGTTATTTGTTCAGTCATGTCTGACTCTTTGTGACCCCAAGGACTGCAACCCACCAGGCTCCTCTGTCCATGTGATTCTTCAGGCAAGGATACTGCAGTGGGTTGCCATGCCCTTCTCCAGGGGATCTTCCCAACCCAGGGATCAAACCCAGGTGTCCTGCATTGCAGGGGGACTCTTTACCATCTGAGTCACCAGGGAAGCCCTTCCCCAACCAGGGAAGCCCTCAGCTAAACCAGCCCCCAAATCCAGCAGAGAAACTGGAAGAGACTCTGTTGAAGTCCAGGGCAACAATGGAGCCTCTGCATCAGGAACACTATCAGGGTCTGGGTGGAGTATCTGGTCTCTGGGTAGCCAGGGGAGAGGGCCTGCATACCTTAAGAGCCTGGATATGCTCGGGAAGTGAATCAATGAAGAGATCCCCGATGGGCTCCCAAGTGGCTCGGACTCCCTCGGCCTGGGTCAGAGTTGCATTTAATTCCTCCATTGCCCCTTGGATCTCCAACAGCTGCTCCAGAGTGCGCTCAATGTGGCGGTGCTGGTCCACGCAGCGGGCTGTCAACTTCTCCCAGAGTTCACTGGCCACTGTTGCCTGCTTCCACACAAAGCGGCTAAGATTCTGGATCCGCTGTCTAGGAGAGGTATCTGCAAGGGCAGTCATAAAGTCAGGTCAGGCCAGCCAGGCAAGGGTGGCCCACAGAAAGACAAAGACAGCCTTTTGTAAACAGGTGTGTGCTGTGTGTGTGTTTTCATACACACACAAATACATATTTTTTATGGCTGAGTTCCTTTTATAAATGCGGCTTTTTTAAAAATTAAAACTTTAATTTTGAGTTCATAGTAGATTCATATACAATTGTGAGAAATAATAGAGATCTCATGTACCCTTTAGCTAGTTTTCCCAAATAGTAACATATTGCAAAATTATAGTATATTGACATTGACACAATCCAGAAATTTTTTTCCAAATTCCCCAATTTTACTTTTACTCATTTGTGTATATGTGTGTGTTCTGTTCTATGTGATTTTATGACATGTGTAGGCTCATGGATCCACCACCACAGTCAAGAGACCATATTGGTATTTTCCACCTATAGTATCATGAGGATTTCCTCATATTCTTAAGAAATGGGCAAGGTAAAGAGTAAGTAAAATATTTAAGAGGCACAGTAAGGCCAATAATCCAGAGTTCTATTCACATGACCTTGGAATGTAATTTTGCATTAGTGTCTATTGTGTGTGTGTGCTAAGTTGCCTCAGTCACATCCAACTCTTTGTGACCTCATGGACTGTAGCCCATCGGGCTCCTCTGTCCATGGGATTCTCCAGGCAAGAATATTGGAGTGGGTTGCCATTTCTTCCTCCAGGGGATCTTTCTGACCCAGGGATCGAACCCACATCTCTTATATCTCCTACATTGGCAGGTGAGTTCTTCACCACTAGCACCATGTGGGAAGCCCACTGTCTGTTGTGCAGTTCCTTCCAAAGAAGGGGGGCATTTTATGAAGGTCTAGCAGAGGAGAGGTTAGTATAACTTCCCCAGCCTTTCCACCTAGGCTCCTAAATTGTAATTTTCCTTCTCCTCCCTCAGACCTCCCCTCAAAAGTAGATTTAGAGCCCCCAAACTCCAGGCTAATTGGAATTGCCCTGCTCTCTTGAGCTTGTTCTATCTGAGGCCCATTGGGTGGTAAGTTGAGTACTGGTTAGTACTCAGTAGCAGGGGCTCAAGGCAAACTAAGAGGGTCAACAGCCTCGACAAAGGGCTCCATTAATGAAGGGTCCTGTCAGGTCATTCATAGCCAGTCTCAGAGTGTCAAAGCTTCTATCTGAAGAAGAGGGCTTGCTGGGCCATCACATGGAACTAAACACCATGGATCCCACCCTGATGCCTTATTTAAACTTAGACCTACAGTGACCCACTCCATCAGAGAAAGAGAACCAGAAATCATCAGGGTCAGAATTAAAGAGCCACAATCAGTTTTCTTCTCAAGTACCATCACCTAATTTTTAAATATTTTTTGAAAGGATTTTTATTTGCTAGTTGATTGGAGCAGTGTCACATGCCTCTCTATACTGGAATAAAGCAGTACGTTTTAAAAGAACACACTACTACTTTTATTTACTGAGTTTGTTTAATGCATTTGAGTCTTTTTTATTTCTTTTTCATGTCTTCTTAGACGGCCACACACGATGCTCCAGAGAGCCACATACAGCTTTGGGCCAAACACTCAACTCCCCTGCTCCAGGGTCTTCTCTTTGCTTTTCTTAGAGTATGAATCTTGTTCCTTCCCAATTTTGGACTCCTAGGAATAAATTATCCTCCTAGGTAACAGCTGAGAAAATGAGTTTGGGATGGACATAAAGGTGTTTAATGGTTCATAGCTCAAGAAGAAGATGAAAGAGAGGAAGACCACCCACCTTTGCTCTCAGAACGAGGCTCCTCTAATTCATCAAATGGGTGCTGGGACAGGAAGGCCTGAGCTGACTCCAGGACAGAGTAAATATAGGGGCCTCGAGACTTGACATCTTCCATAAAGGCCTGTGAAGTTTAGCAACATGGTCAGTGGGGAAGGAAAGTCTTTCAATTGCTTTGAATTCCATCCTACAATTGACAATCTTTCTTCTCCTCAGTGCAATTTGATATCCTGTACCTTTGGGCTACTCTGACTAAAAGAGGAGCAGTTTTCTCTATAGGCAAAAGAATAACTTTGATACTGGAAGGTCTATTTACTCTGAAATGGATCTGTCTATGCCACAAGGTAGAGAGAAATATGGGGAGTTGGGGCTAGGAATCTTGGTTCTCTGGAAGACTCAGAAAGTCCTCTGAAAGGGGCTTTAAGAAATCAAAACCAGGATGGGCTAGATTTATATGAAAAGTTTAATTAAATTTTTGTTGAAATATACATGCGTATGCAAATCAAAAGTGTACTTTCATCACAGCTTGATGAATTTCCATAAAGTGATTCCATATCTGTAACCAGTACTGAGATGAAGAAACAGAACTCCACCAGCATCCCAGAACGCCCTGTCATGACCTCTTTCAGTCACTCTCTCCTCCTCCCCTTCCCCAAGGTAACAACTATCCTGACTTGTACCACCACTGATTAGTTTTGATTGGCAAAACTAATATACATGGAGTCACACTGTATGTACTCTTTTTTGTATTTGACTCTTATTTTCACTCAACATATTGTCTTAAAATTCAGCCATACTGTGGCACTCATTTATAGTTTGTTTATTTTCTTGCTGTATTGTATTCATCTTTTAAATTGTGCTATAATTGACCTATAACAATGTGTAAATTTAACACAATGTACTGATTTGATTTAGTACAATACACTGATTTGATACATTTGTATAATATGATTGCCTTTGTAGTTTGAGCTAACACCTCTGTCACATCACATCACATCACATAATGATCATTTCTTCCAGTGCATTTGTTGTTATTTTCTGATTATAGAGGAAAGATATGTCACAGAAATCTTGGAAATTTCAGAAAAGGATGAAAAGAACAAAATTAAAAAGAACTAATTTCATCACCTGGAGTTACCCATTGTGAAGATTTTGATAGAGTTCCTTTTTATGTGTGTATACACACATACACATCTACACATCTATATTGATTTTTATACAATTGAGATCTACCTATAAACAGTTCTGTATCGTGTGTTTTTTTCACTGAATATTATTTTATGTTCATTTCATTTCCCATGTCCTCGTTAAAAATCAGGGAAGCATTTTAAGGGAGGCCAATATTGGATGGGATGTAAAAAGGGGGGAGATTTGACTTATTCTCTGGAGTGCCATCCACAGACCAGCAGGACTGCATACAGCTTCCAGTGACTTTAAGCATCTAAGCAGAGTCTGAGCATCCGTCTGTCAGGGCGTTGCAGAAGACATCCCTTCCCAACCGAGAGACTACACACCACAGCCTCTGTAACTCTAACCTACCGCGTGTGTCTCCTTCTCCTGTTGCACCAGGACCACATCCCCTTGTAGGGGCAGCTGAGCTGACAATTCCTCATCCTTTTGGCTGAGCCAGTCAATTATCTCTTGGAGAGGGAGCTGAAGCTTTCCACTGTGGTCTGAGAAGGCCTCTAGCCGGGCACTGCACACAATGGTAAGACCAGTGATTTTCAGTCCTCTTGTTAAGCAGCAAAACATTTTTCCCCAGCAGATATGTAAGTGGAATCTTACTATATAAACAGATGAAAGAGGTGCTGCTCTGGTTGAAGTGGGAGAAGGCCCAGAACCCAGCCTCTGACCCACCCTCAGAGCCTCCCAAGACACTTCCCCATAGAGCACAGTACCAAAACATTTGGTGGACTTCAGTTCATTCAGCTGTGCACCCAGAATCAGGCTGTGAAAGGTAGTGAAGTAAGCAAGAGCGTTAGTGGAGACACTGTCATGTTGCCCTCTTGTCCTGGAGGAACTCAAGTCATGCCAAACTGTTCATCCTCAGAGGCTTCCCAGAGGCTGCCTTCTGAGCAGGAGCGATGCAGTGGGTGGAAAGGGTGTGCCAGGTGGCTGAGTGTGGGCACACATGTGTGTGAGGTTGCATACAAATACAAGCAGCCCAGGGGTCCCAAAGGATGAGGGCAACATAGGCTAGAAGCTTGACATACAGAAGGAGGAAAACATGTGCAGCATAATCATCTCTGTCTGCCTTCCCCTCTCCCCACGAATGAGCCGTGAACTGAAGTCCAAGTGGTAGGAAGCCAGAGGCCAGTCCAGGCTGTGTGCAGCCATTGAACCCATTCCCCTTAGATGACTGGTAACTGGTTATTCCATCCCTACCTCTTCGGCCAAGGCTTTTACATAAATTTTTGCTTCTACTAATTCTCAGAGCAACCTTGAGAGGTAGCCACTGGTGTTGACCAGAGAAGTTAAGTAATTTTACCAAGGTCAGACAGTAAAGTCACTGGATTTAAACTCAGGGTTGTCTGATTTCAGAGCCTGCATTCCTTCAACTTCTGTACACTCCTTATCTCCACTAGAACCCACCAGAAGCCAGGAGTTTGGTCTTTGATGACAGAGAGTAGAGAGGAAAAGTGTGTGTTTGGTGTGGGGTAGTGGGAGGGGAGTTATAGAGAAGGGTAGAGGAAAGAGGGACAACTGAGTTACTGATTTGCTGTTAGCTTAGGGAGGCATGGGTGGGGGATAAGCAGTGGATGGGAAGAGAAGGCTAACAACCACTACAATTATCCTGCAATTAAAATAAATAAATAAAATTTTTTAAAAGATGTGAAAAAGCAGATGAGAGCTACTAAGATAGAAGACAGTTATGAGAGGAAGGCGGGCAGTAATCAAATCCTCCATTTATACATCAGCGCTTTTAAGTGCAGAAAGTGTTTTCATATCTCATTTGAGTCCTCATAACAACACTGGGAAATAGAACAAGCATTATTCCTCTACTCGTTTTGTTGTTGTTGTTTAAAAAATCCAAACAAGTGGAAGCCAACATTCAGGGATTACTGAAACCAATTTTCCAAGGTGACACAGCTGACTGAGGCTCGGGATGGGAGGGGAGTTTGGGGGAGAATGGATATATGTATATGTATGGCTGAGTCCCTTCGCTATTCACTTGAAACTACCACAGTATTGTTAATCGGCTATAACCCAAAACAAAATGTTTTTGGTGTTAAAAAATAAATAAAAATAAAGGAAAAAGACCAAGACTCAAATCCAAGTCTCCTGATTTCTGACCCAGGGTTCTTCCCCCAGCACCAGAGCATGAAAAGGAGGAAAAACAGGATGAAGCTGACAAGAAGGCTGAGAAGAGGGTGACGAGCAAGAGGAGCCCAACATCATCCCCACCAATGCCCCAAAGCCCCTGTTTTGAGGCTCCAGGCCTTACCGGAGATTGTGAGATTTCTTTTTGATTTCATTCCAACACAGATTCATGGCTGGTGGTTCCAGGGTTCTGGCGGCAACAACAGACCCGTTGAATAGCTTTGGACTTAGGCAGGGTACCCCAGCACCATTGTGAGGAGGCGCAGGGGTGGCGGCAGCAGCTCTAACCTGTACAGAAACACAGACACCTCTACAATCCCTGGAGTGTGCCACACCCTGGTCTGTGCCAAGCCAAGCATAGGACAAGTGTGAACGGGGCAGGGGGGTATGGGGGTGGGGAGGGGAGAAGGGGCTGGTTCTAGGATGTGTTTGAGTGGTTGAGAGAAAGAAAGACTCTGCGGTTCTGTTCATGGCAAGGTCCTCTCTTAGTGCTGTGCTGTGCTCAGTTATATCCAACTCTTTGTGACCCCATGGACTGTAGCCCACACACATGGGCTTAACACATATGTTAAGCACTTTGAGCTGTGCTTTTAATGGGAAGATTGGTTTCCCAACTTGCCTGGCGAGTCTTGTGTGAGAAAGATGTATGGTTTAGGGGTAAGGAGAGACTAGAAGAAGCTCAGCCACCAGCAGGGCCATTTTCCTTCCACAGGAGGGGAGCAGGTAGACAGGCAGGCATGCAGGTGGGTTTTCCCAGGCTGAGATTTCCTCTCCACACTCCCCTGTCCTTCACTCCCTTCTGCTTCTGCCTGAGCATGTCTTGAACTGCGAGGGAGACAGCTAACTCCTGAAGGGCTACTTGGCACAACCCCCATTCCCCCAAACCCCATAATACCCTACAGGGTGAGCAAGTGATGGGAGCCTCTTAGCTGTCGACTCTTGTCAGAGTTCTTTGGAGATCAGGACCCCGAATGCTGCCTTAGCCTTTTCTCAACCCATTGAAGATGAGCAGTGCTCTTTAGGACTCTCCTGACTGTGGTGGGAAATACGAGTGGTGAAGAGGGAGAAGGGGGCACCAAGGCCCCCTTGGAAGTAGGACATCTACTACAGATAGCTCTCTCTCTCTCTCTCGGTCTCTCTCTCTGAATTTGTGGGACAGCCCTTCAGCTTTCTTTTCTAGAAGGCTGGGTAAACTCTGGAACACTGAACTATGAGCCTACGGCTTACCTTGAATGCCATGGTTGCCAGTGTTTGGGCAATTTGAACTTAATTAACTTAACACAAATACTTCCAGGATCTCATCTGGGCAGTAGTGCTGGCAGAATTTGTCATAGTAAGAGTGATAATCATAGGAATCAGCAGTTAAACATAATCAACCTGTACTAAGAGACGGCTTCTTTAGTACTAGTGCTAAAGAATCCACCTCCCAGTGTAGGAGACAAAGGAGATGCAGGTTCGATCCCTGGGTTGGGAAGATCCCCTGAAGAAGGGTATGACAACCCACTCCAACATTCTTTCCTGGAGAATCCCCATGGACAGAGGAGCCTGGCGGGCTGTAGTCCATGGGTCGAAAAGAGCTGGACATGACTGAGTGACTCAGCACACATGAATCTATAGAATAAAGAATATTCAAGATTTAAAAAAAAAAAAAAAAAAAAACTCCCACAGCTCACAGCCATACACAGAAGGAGAAGTGGGAGAACAGCCAAGCTCCAGGGCACAGCTCTAGAGTCAGTTGCTCTGCATTCCCATGAGTGGACCCTACCTGTGCCGCCTGGGGACCCGCTTGCAGGATTGGGCAGCCCCATGATGCTCCTCCGAATGAACCCAGACTCAGCGCTTGGTGAGCTGCAGGCAGAGTCCAGACAGCCTCTGAGCAGACTCCCTAAGGGAGGGCGAGCAGAGCTGAGCCAGGCCAGGAGGCGGGATCTGTCACCCTGTTTGTTTACTGACCCCCCAGGAATCCAGAGGGGGCGGCTATGTCAGGATTGGGGACAGTGAATCAGGGCTTTGTCCCTGGGAATTCCGGCTCGCTCCCAACTGGGCCCGCCACACCGGGGCCAGGAGGGCCCTCCCAGGCTGGCAAGGATGGTGAGAGTGGGATTGGGCATTCCATGGTGCTGAGGAGGGGTGTGCAGAGGGGAGCTTCTGTTGATTTATGTTCCCTTTGCCTGGAAGACACAAAGAACTCACTCTGCCTCTAGTTCCCTCTCCCCTACCCTGAGGTGGAGGAAAAGATCAGATCATTTTGGTGACAAACCTTTGGTAAGCAGTTTCACCAAGGCCTGGAAGGACAATGAGCTTGAGGATCAGCCTTGTCCTTTAGCATATAAGCGTCCTCAGAGACAGTGAGGGATGAATGCAAGGACAGAGCCGTGGGATGGTGAGCAGGAGAAGACTGACTCAAGCCAGCAGTGAAAATGAGGGGGGGCTCTGTCCTGCCTTTGGGAAGAAAGGACAGAGAGCCTTGTCCCCACAGACCTCCCCCTGCACTCTAAGGCCAGGGGGAAACACATGGTCTCTGGGCATGTGCCCTGGACTTCCGCAGGGTTGGGGAGGGCAAGAGGGAACCCAGGAGCTTGGTGCATGGAGCCTCCTGTACCCTGCCTCTGCTGTCCTAGGCTACTGGCCTGAGGGGCGCTTCTGAAGGTGGCCGCTCCTTTTCCAGAAGACTTGCCTGGGGAAAGGTTAACATTCCCAAGCTGACCCCCACCCCCCGCCCCAGCACTGAGGGAAAACACTTCGTTTCGACCAAAAAGGGTTCTGTTCCCATCCTCATTTATCTCCCACAGAGTCTTCTGGGCTTTCCACAGTTCCACATTGTTTCCATGCTGAGGCCCACCTACAGGAATAGTTAGAGCAGCTGCCTGAGCCTTTCTTGGGGTCCAGGGTGGGGCCATGTGGGGTGGATGGCAGAATGGCAGGGGACAGCAGGCAAAGAGCAGGGAGCAGCTCTAGCTCCGGGTCGCAGCTTGGTTTATGCTGGGGTAATTGGTTGGTTCCAAGCCATCCTCACAGAGTTCCCTGGGCTGGGAATGCCCTAGAGTTAGAAATGGCCTCTTGTGATCCAGCCACAATGAAATTGTCATGGTTTGATGGAAGCACCCATGATGAACTGGGCTCCACCCATGTTAGCCTTTCAGTCCCTCCAGCCTTCTTAGTTTCTTAAATGTGAAAAGTGTGAAAGTGTTAATCACTCAGTCATGTCTGACTCTTTTGTAACCCCTTGGACTGTAGTCCACCAGGCTCCTCTGTCCATGGAATTCTCCAGGCAAGAATACTGAAGTGGGTTGTCATTTTCTTCTCCAGGGGATCTTCCTGACCCAGGGATCAAACCCTGGTCTCCTGCATTGAGGGCAGATTCTTTACCATCTGAGCCACCAGGGAAGCCCTAGTTTCCTAAACGCCACCCCCCAGTTTGGCTTCCTTAATAGACTCCCTTACCCTGTTCTCCCCTCGGAGTTCCCCCTACGAATCACAGTCCCCTGTAGCAGAGCCAGGCCCTCAAGCAAATGATGACTAATCCTTGATTTCTTTCCCTATCAATAGCCTTCTACTTCTGTTTTTGTGACCAAGATGTTTGGTCTCCCCGCTCCCCATAGGACTTTCTCCTCATCTCTTGAAACTTTAAGACAAAGTCAGAGCTGTAGAGAAAGAAGAGAAGAAACTCGACGGTAACCGAGAGAACTTGATGTCACCATTCTCTGTCACAAAATTAAGCCCTCATGTCCCACTGCCTAGGTAGTGAAGCTTGCAGGGAGTGGGCAACGAGCAGGACAAGCCTTCTGGAAGGACCCACGGTTTTCAATCCCTCGACCCTCTGAAAGTCCCACTCTAGGGAAGGGATAAGTTTGCTGGGGGACTCTTAGCTGACACTGGCTTTGAAAATATGTTACAAGCAGTGAATTCTCTATGGTTAGATGTGTCAAAACAGCTTGGGAGGCCTGGAGCTTATGACTGTCTGGACCTTCATTGTCTCTCATTCTCTGCCTACATGGGCTCCCCAGTACCTACATTCTCCATCCCTGCCACCTTGGTATCTCTCTTCCTCCACCATATACATTCAGTGGCTGTTCACACCACCCATAGTGACCCAGCATCGCAGCCCATCTGCGAGATCCTAAGAACCATAGTACTTTCACACACTCCCATAGCCTCTGAACCCCAAAGCATTATGTGTACTAAGTTGCTTCAGTCATGTCTGACTTTTTGCCACCCCATGGACTGTAGCCCACCAGGCTCCTCTGTCTGTGGAATTCTCTAGGCAAGACTATTAGAGCACGTAGCCATTTCCTTCTCCAGGTGATCTTCCCCACCCAGGGATTGAACCTGAGTCTCTTGTGTCTCCTGCACTGGCAGGTGGGTTTTCTACTACTGAGCCACCTGGGAAGGTTAAGCATTATAGGGCAAGCCAAAATATGCTTAGACGTCTCCCTTGTCTAGTCAACTTTCCCTTGGACTTCCCTCATTGCCAGAAAAGTGGGTTGCCCTCTGGGATTACTGCCTCTCACACACCCTCTGCCCACCTGGCACCACACACAGGCTGGCACACTCAGCCCCACCACTCCAGTCGTAGGGGAGGAGAGAGAGAGGACAGGCCAGTAGGAAGCTCAGGAGATCCTTAGTGGGGTTAACCCAGGAACTGTGAGTAGGATCAGGGACTTGAGAGGAAGAGCCAATGGAGGGAGAGGAGATATTCTGCAGGTACAGAATATGAGGAAACCACAGAGAAGTCAAGGCAATGGAAGGTCCTGCCTTGTCCTAGGTTATGCCCTAAAGGAGCACACTCTTCCGGGACCTCCCCTGGAAGCTTAAATGAAACCAGCCACCTTAACCATTGTGGGCTCTTTGGCTTGTCCAGATCAACACACTTCCTTTGCCCCATAAAAGGCCTCATGAATGACAGGGATGGGCCAGAGGAGGCCTCGTTCTGTGCAAGGGGTTTCATGTGTATGAAGACTACCCTTGAGCCTTAAGAAGCATGGATACCCACAAGAACACACACAGATCCTACGTCCACCCTCTCTCCACGGTTCTGTCTTTTGCCATGAGCCTCTTACCTGAGGCTGGGGGCAGGTGCTTCGGAGGCTGCAGCTATGATGGAAATTGTCAGCTTCCCGCCACTTATGACATCGTGGGAGGGTGTAAGGGCATCCCTGCATGACCATAGGTTGCATCAGAACCGAGGCTCATGGGGGTGGGTGGGGACAGGCAGTACGTCAACTGTTGAGCATAAGCACCTGGAAGAGTAACAAGGACAGATTTAGAGTCAAAATATAGAAAAGGCTTGTAAATGCATCACTTACCCAGGGGTGCCTTGACCAGTTATGTCAATAAGTATTCAAAGATTACTGACCTATCCAATAGTTTTTCCCAGGCCATAAAGCACCATAAAAGACTTGAGTTAATAATTGATCAAGGAAGTATCTATTGTTTCTCTATTGTGCTTTGTGCTAGACACAAAAAGATGATATGCTGTCTGAGATCTCATTGCATGGGGATAAAGTGTGGGAGATGGAGGGGGACAGTTGTGTAAGCTGATTGTCGTTTAGTCGATATGTCTGGCTCTTTTGTGACCCCATGGACTGCAGAGTGTCAGGATCCTCTGTCCATGGAATTCTCCAGGCAAGAATACTAGAGTGGTTTACCATTTCCTTCTTCAGGGGATCTTCCTGACCCAGGGGTTGAATCTGTATCTCCTGCATTGGCCAGCAAATTGTTTACCACTGAGCTACCAGGGAAGCCCATGTAAGCTGATAATGATAATAAAATACTTATGCAGCAGATGCTACAAATGAGGTTTCACCAGAAGGTTAGGGGAGCAAAGAATATGGAATAATTAACTCTATCTGAGCATATGCAGAGATGTCAGACAGATTGCATTTGAGATGAGTCTTGAAGGGTGAGTAGATATTTGCCTATGCAGAGAAGGGGATAAAGGGAGAAGTGCATTCCTAGCAGAGGGAGCCACCTGTGCAAAGGTGGATGTCACCCAAAAAAGCACAGCATGCTCAGAGAACAGTAAGTTCAGTATGGCTGGAGTTTGGGAGATGAAAAGACGTGGTGAGGAGTTCACATACAGAGAGAACAGACATGGGGAAAATCAAGCCATAAAGTGTTACTGCATTAATGGCAGAAGTATTTATGGGATGGAGTGAAGGGATGGATGAAGTGAGCCCTACCTGGTCATGTCAGGAAGTCTCCCTAGAGGAAATATTCTTGAGGTGAGTCATGAAACAGAAATTGGATTGCCATTAGACAGAGAAGATAAAACAAAAAAGGAACATTCCAAACAGCAGAAAATCAAATGTATGGTGCAGATCAGAGTACAGGTAGGTGCCTTGTCGGGGAGTACCAGATGAGGCTGTGGCCAGATTGGGTCATGGCTTGAATGATAAGCAGAGGATTCTAGGCTTTATCTTATAGACAATATGGAGGTACTGAAGATTTTCAGCAGGGGAGTGACACAACCAGATTTGCATTTTCGTAGGAGCCCTCTGTCTACCTTGTGGAGTCAGTCTCCCAAAGGAAGAATCCATTTAGAAGCTGTCAAAACAGGCAGGCAATTGCAGGGAGGAGGGAGCAGAGAACGTGGCATTGAGATACACTGAAGAGGTAAAACACAGTGGATTCGGTGATCACTTGGATATGAAAAGTGAGAGAGGTGAAGGAGTTAAAGGCTTATAATTTGGGAACTGGATGAATAATGTTGCCTACAGCAGGAGGGGAAAACAGAAGAAGCAAATTTGGTGTGGTAGGGGAGTGAGGTCAGTGTTCTGTAATAAGCTATTCTTGAGACATGTTCAGCTTTTGAAGTCAACAGCTAAGACAAGAATGAAAAGTTAAATGTACCAAACCAATTGACAGTTTGGTGAATGTACACACGTCTGATTAGGATGGGTGGCTAAGACAATGCTTGCAGGTGATATAAGTGGTATCTTTTAGTGCTGGACAAAGATGTGCAAACTTTGATCCAATGGCAAGAAGTGAACATCTCTCTTTTTTTTAACTTTTTAATTTTTATTGGAGTATAGCTGATTAACAATATTGTGATAGTTTCAGATGGACAGTAGAGGGACTCAGCCATACATATACATGTATCCATTCTCTCCCAAACTCCCCTCCCATCCAGGCTGCCACATAACTTGGAGCAGAGTTCCCTATGCTCCACAGTAGGTCCTTGTTGGTTATCCATTTTAAATATAGCAGTGTGTACATATCCAAACTCCCAAACTATCCTTCCCCCATCCTTTTCCCTGGCAACTATAAGTTTGTTCTTGAAGTCTGTGAATCTGTTTCTGTTTTGTAAATAAGTTCATTTGTATTATGTCCTTTTAGATCCTACATATAAGTGATGATTCCTGATACTGCTGATTAAATAACCACCATTTTTAGTTTCTACTTCACTGGTTCCCAACATAAGGGCCCCTTCTTAAAGATAAAAAAAAAATCTCACTTCACCCACTCACACCTACAAAGGAGCTGTACTTTTAGTACTTACAGAGTGAGAAAAACACTTATACATTTAAAGATCTGTGGACTCCTTGAACTAAGTTACCCTTCCCTCCTCCTCATGGGTCCATGGTCCAAAAACTGGGGACTATTACAGATCACACAAATGCAAGAACTTACGGTCTGAAGGACATTTTATTGTGATCAAAGTCCCTAGATATCACACAGCTACATAATTCCTCATCCCTAAAGAGATTACCCCAAAGAATGATTGAAAAGATGGCTCCTCTCTGATCCAACACCAATATAAAAGAATTAATACTTGCCACAACAACCAGAGAAAGCCCACACTCAGCAATGAAGATCCAGTGCAGCCAAGAAAAAATTAATTAAATTAAAAAATTAATCATTCAGATAAAAAATAAAGTATTGCTATGGACATATTCTAAGCATGAAGGCTACAAAAGTTTTGCTTTCAGACCTCTTTTTACATTAACATTTTTAATTTTTGCTGATTATATAAGCAATACCTGTTCTTTATAGAAAAATGGAAAATATAGAAAATCATAACTAAAAATAAAAATAACCTATACTACTACTATCCAGAGGTAGCCAGCCATTACTAACAGGTATGAGTCCTTACAGTAGTTTTTCTGTGAAAAATATATACTTGCACTTTGGAAGTATTGTCATATTATTTATATATTAATTTATATATTAAATAATATATTGTCTTATTATATATTAATTATATAGTTATAATTTTATATCATGCTTTTTAAATTTGCCATTTATATCAGGATCAGTTTAAAATTTCATTAACTATTCCTCTAACATATGACTTTTAATGGTTGCAAAGGTTATAGAGTCCTGTGGTTGAGGCCATGGGCTTTGGCATCAGATAGACCTAGGGTCAAACCCACTCTATTCAACCTATTAGCAGTGTGGCCTGGGAGAAATTAACCTCTCTGAGCTTCAGGGCCCTCATCTGTAAAATGGGGATGACTGCCCTTGTAGTCTTGTTCTAATGATTAAAAATTAATAATGTATTTAAATAACTTAGCACAGTGTCTGGCAATAGTACACTATTCAATAAATGTTAGCTTTAATCATTGTTGTATAATATTCCACAGAATAGACAAAGCACAATTTAACAGTAAAACATGTCACACTGCAGTTTGTAGCCTTGTGCATATTTGTGATTCTTAAGATAATTTTCTAGAAGGGAGAGTTTCTGGATTAAAGGGCACAAACCAATTTCAGACTTGTATTAATAATGAAAGTGAAAGTCTCTCAGTTGTGTCCAACTCTTTGTGACCCATAGACTGTACAGTCCATGGAATTCTGCAGGCCAGAATACTGGAGTGGGTAGTCGTTCCCTTTTCCAGGGGATCTTTCCAACCCAGGGATCAAACCCAGGTCTCCCTCATTGCAGGCAGGTTCTTTACCAACTGAGCTATCAGGGAAGCCCTGTATTAATAATACATCCTTCTAAATTGCCCTAACAAAAATTAGATCACTTTATACCACCCTCAACAATCTATGAGAAAGCCTGTTTCCCAGCACACTTGCCAACAGTGAGTATTCTTTTTTTTTTTAAATATCTTTTGCCAATTTTGTAAGTGAAGATGGCATCTTGAGAATTACTTTGTATTTCCTTAGTTACTTGAAATGCTTAACTTTTTCCTTACATTTTTAGTGGCCAGTTGTATTTATTTTTTCATAAACTTTTTCTCTTTTGAGGTTCACCTCTGTACAGATTAAATTCCTTCCTTCATATTCTCCTCTACTGACTTGATATGAGTTTGATGCTTCACAAAATAACAAATCCATGTATCAGGGAATTCAGATTTTCTAATCCCAATGCCGGCAAAAAAGGAATAAATTCTTTCTCATCCTGGCATGACTATCCTCTGCTCTTTTCAGACTGTTCCATTGACTGTGACTTCAAGTCATTTCGCCTCCTAGACCTTGATTTGCTAAAATGTTAATGGTTAACAGTTGCCACACATCAAAATGTTTGCTGTTTTAGTAGAACATACTTTTGTAGCCTGCTGTACTGTCTGTCTTTCTTGGTCCTCAAAGGACCCAACCAGAATTATGATTCCATCTGACAGATGAAGAAGCTGAGACCCAAGTGAACCTGGACCTCCTGACTTCTGGCCAGTGCTCTTTGTTCTACACAAAGATTCTGCTTTCTGCCTCTTTATTTATCTCCATTCTGTCCTAATTACCACCTGAACATATTGATTCTCTTTCTACTCCTCCTTTTTACTTGCTGAAGCTGTGAGGAATTAGAGATGAATCTGAATTGGTCCCCAAATGGCCAAGTGTAGAAAATAAGACATGTAAACAAAAAAAGTATCACTTAAGGGAGAAATGATTCATACCTTCTGCAGGACACAGACATCAAGTTATGAGAGGTCACAGAGCAGGAACTGTTCCTTTCAAGTTGAAGGGATTTAGGATGTATTTATGGAAGAGATGTTTTTGAGCTAAGGTGAGAGAGGAAGATTTGGATGTATGAAGTAGTATGGAGGATGCTTTTGGGGTAGAATTCATTCATCTGTGCTCTCCCCTAGGGATCCTGCTAGATAGCCAGCTGTGACTTTTTCCCACTAGGAATACTCTTTTCCTAATTCTCAAAACCATACACAGGCCCTTCCAGAAGGATTCAGTGGGAGACATTGTTTAACTTGGGCAGAGATAAAAGTTTTAAAAACATGTGGGGGAATACCAGGATTTTAGCATGAAAGCAAGATTGTGGGCTAGTGGAGGACAAAATTCATGCTCATTATTAATTTCTTTTTTTTTTCTAATTTTATTTTATTTTTAAATTTTACATAATTGTATTAGTTTTGCCAAATATCAAAATGAATCCGCCACAGGTATACTCGTGTTCCCCATCCTGAACCCTCCTCCCTCCTCCCTCCCCATACCATCCCTCTGGGTCGTCCTGGTGCACTAGCCCCAAGCATCCAGTATTGTGCATCTATTCCACACATTTTTAAACACAGAGCCAGACACAGAGCAGGTACTCAGTGAATGTCTCCTGACTTGATTTTTTAAAATGGAAGTTTAGTTGGTTTACAATATTACATTAGTTTCAGGTATACAACATAGTAATTTAGTATTTTTATATATTATCCTGCACTTAAAGTCATTATCAACTAATGGCTATGTTCTTTGTGCTGTACAATATATCCTTGTTGATTATTTTATGCATAGACAAGTACTATGTGAAATCTAAAAAATAAAACAAACAAGTATATATAACAAAACTAAAACAGATTCCCCAGATTCACAGATATAGAAAATGCTAGTGGTTACCAGTGGGGAAAGGGAATCAGGAAGAGACACAAACTGACTTGATGTATTGAATTGAACTCCAATTAGGTGAGTGTACAGTCCCTCAATTTTGTAGGTACAAATTCCAGGGAACATGAAGCGAAAGGCTTTGGATATACACATTTCTTGTGTTTGTGTGAAATGATGTATACAGAATGTTAGCATTTGAAGCAAGGCTCGAAATGAAAAAAACAAACTGCAAACGACCTAAATGTCCATTACTTGGGGATTTGTTAAATAAATAATGGTGTATGCATACAATGGAATTCTATATAGCTATTAAAACCAGAATTAAGAACTCTTTATGTGCCAATATAGAATGATCTCTTGAGGTAAAGTTTTAAGTAAAAAGAAAATAAAAAAGCGGTTAGTTTAATCTGTTTTAAAACAAAACATGTGCTTATATATACAATAAAATACCTTTGGAAATATACAAAAGAACCTGTTAACGTTGATTGCCTTTGGAGAAGGGAACCAAGTGGCTACTAAACAGAGATGGGAGAATTCCTTCCACTCTTTTGAAATCTTTTCCCTTATTTTCCCTCTTTTTAAAACTGAGAAATATAACTTACAAAAAGTACATAAAATATATGTGTAAAATATACTGAATTATTACAAAGCAAATCCCCATGTAATCACTGCTTGGGTCGAGAAATAGAATAATTCTTTACATCCACAAAAGCCCTGTGTCTCGGGGACTTCCCTGGTGGTGCACTGGATAGGAGTCTGCCTGCCAATGCAGGGAACACAGGTTCGATCCCTGGTCTGGGAAGATTTCACATGCTGCAGAGCAACTAAGCCCGCATGCCGCAACTACTGAGCTCGAGTGCCGCAACTACTGAAGCCCGCATACCTAGAGCCTCTGCTCTGTAGCAAGAGAAGCACTGCAAAAAGAAGCCCATGCACCACAACTAGAGAGTAGCCCCACTCGCTGCAACTAGAGAAAGTCTGTGCAAAAGCAGCAAAGACCCCACACAGCCAAACATAAAAATAAATAAATAAATACAATTAAAAATCCCTGTGTCACCAAGAGGAGATACAGTTTTTACTGAATATCCTTTTGTACCTTTGGAATTTTGAGGTGTGTGAATACATTAGCTATTTAACAGCTACTTTCTCCCTTCTTTCCCACTCCTCACCAAAGTGCCATAGACATCATCAACCGTTTTATGGAAAGGTTGATATAGCAGCTTTTCCATAGCCAAAAAGCAGTAACAGTTAAAATTTACTTTATTCTATGTTTTGCATATATTAACTAATCAGTCTACATACAGGAAGTCATGGAATCCTCGGGACAATCTTATGAAGTAGTTACTACTGCTGTCTATATTGTGCAGATAAGAACATGGAGGCACACAGCAATAAGTAGCTTGTTCAAAGTGATATTGTGACTATGAGGTAGGGAACTGGGATTTATATCCAGGCCAGAATACAAGTTCTTTACTGCTATACTCTTCTGCCTTTGTAAATTCTAGAACTCGGGCTCTGAGGCACTGTGGTCACCAACACTTAGCAAGTAGAGAAAATTCATGGCTCTGGGCCACCAGCTGGGAGCCCAAGGGCTGACTCAGACATGCCACTAGCCAGGCAAAGACACAAGCAATTAAGAATGGACAGGATGCAGTGGGTCTGGGGTATCACCCAGCTGGCAAATCCTACAGACCATTTAAATGACCTTCCTAGGACATCTGGGAAGTAAAATTCTGGTCAACTCTCCCAGTCTGACCTCAGAGCTTCCCCAGTGCCTAAGAGCTAGGTAAATATTTTTTGAATGAATGAATAAACTCTTTCTACCTATAAACTGGGGAAGTTTAGGAACCTATCATACAGAAATATCTGCAGAAGTGGATGAGGGTAAATGCTGCAGTTTTGGTTGCAATAGCAAGACTGCAATCAACTTGGATGTCCATCAGCAAGGGACTAGTTAAGTGGACTGTGTCAGAGAGGTGGCACAGCCTGACAGTGAAGGGTGTGGGCTCTGAACCAGCACACTTGGGTTTGCATTCTGGCTCCTCGACCTATCAGCTCAGGTTTGGACAAGATCCCTGACTTCATATTTCAGTCCCTGCATCTGTGAAACAAGAATAACAGAAAGACGTACTTCAAACCTTGTTGTAAGGACTTAGTTCATAGTTACCATCTAGCAAGCACTCAAATCTTTTCTCTTATTGCAGTCACTCATGCCATGAAGTGACAGGGGCTTCGCTGATAGCTCAGTCAGTAAAGAATCTGCCTGCAGTGCAGGAGACCTGGGTTTGATCCCTGGGTCAGGAAGATCTCCTGGAGGAGGGCATGGCAACCCACTCCAGTATTCTTACCTAGAAAATCCCATGGACAAAGGAGCTTGGTAGGCTACAGTCCATGGGGTCAAAAGAGTCAGACACAACTTAGTGACTAAACCACCATGCCATGAAATATTATGTAGCTGTTAAAAAAGAAGGAGGTAGGTCTGTACCCACTGATTTGAACAGATGCCAAAGATATGTGTTTTAGGTTTTAAAACAGTTTCAAAGTGAATGTGTCTGGTATAACTTTAATTTTGTAAAAAAAAAAAAAACAAAACACAAAAAAATCTCTTCTTTCTGTGTATGCACAGAAAGAAAGCCTACTGCTGCTGCTGCTGCTAAGTCGCTTCAGTCGTATCCGACTCTGTGCGACCCCATAGACGGCAGCCCATCAGGCTTCCCCATCCCTGGGATTCTCCAGGCAAAAACACTGGAGTGGGTTGCCATTTCCTTCTCCAATGCATGAAAGTGAAAAGTGAAAGTGAAGTCGCTCAGTCGTGTCTGACTCTAGCGACCCCATGGACTGCAGCCCACCAGGCTTCTCCATCCATGGGATCTTCCAGGCAAAAGTACTGGAGTGGGGTGCCATTGCCTTCTCCAAGAAACCCTACAAGGATACACAAATTGTTCAGTGACATTTCTTCTGGAGAGTTGTATTAAGGGGACTCTCATGTTGATTTTATACACTTTGTAGGTTTGTGTGTATAAAGTTTTTTATAACAAGGATTTATTGTTCTTGGATGAAAATAAATAGGGAGGCTCAGGAAAGAACAAGGCAGTGAAAAGAAGACCCTTTTTTGTGAGTACAGATTCTTCTTTCCAATCCAAGGTGACACTGCATGACGGCTCTCCCTCTCACAGCACTGCCTTTCTACCTGACAGCATGGCACTAAGATATGAGACACATTTCATTCGTACCAAACCTTATTATGTGTTCCTAAAATAATTCCTGCAATGTAGCCAAAAACCAAGTTTCTGCTTCAGATGCTCTCAATGAATAAATCATGGGCCACAGATTGTCAAGCTGGTAGAGACCTTAGAGATTATCTAGGCCAACCCCCTCATTTACAAATGGAAACAATGAGATGTGTTTCTGAGAAGGTAGCTGTCAAGCAATTTCGAGAAAGAAAATTTCTTTTCCATTGGGAAAAAAGTCAGAGATGCATCCTTATGAGGAGAATTTTATTATAAAAACCAATTAATAAACAAACTTATGGTTACCAACAGGGAAAGGGGGGAGGGATAAATTAGGAACTTGGGATTAACATATACACACCTATATATAAAATAGATGGCCAACAAGGACCTACTTATAGCACAAGGAACTATACTCAGTATCCTATAATAAGCCATAATGGAAAAGAATATGAATACATATGTATATGTGTGTATATAACTAAATCACTATGCTATACACCTGAAACTAAAACAATATTGTCAATCAACTATACTCCAATTAAAAAAAGAAGAAAGAAAACCAAATGAAATAAAAGATATAGGAATTGGAAAGGAAAAAAGAAACAATTAATGCAACGTATCTGAAACCTTTATACACTGCTGGTGGGAGTATAAATTATTAACCATTTTGGAGAACAAACTGACAGTATCTCCCAAAAGTGAAGATTCTTATATCCTGTGACAGGACAACTCCCTTCTAAATATATACCCAATAGCAATAGTCACATAAGAATATCTCCTCAGAAATGATCATAGTAGCCCTAATTGTGAGCCCAAAACTGGAAACAGCCTAAATGTCCATCAACTGCAGAATGGATAAATAAATCGTGGCATATTTCTTAAATGGAATGCTATATAATAGTGAAAAGTGAATGAACCAGAGCCACATGTCACAATGTGGATGAATTTCACAAATATAACATTGAATAGAAAAAAAAAAAAAACAAATTGAAGAAGGATACGTACCATTGATATACATTTTTAAAACATAAAGCAGTGGCATATGGTGCTTAAAGACACATACATATGCAGTACAAATATAAATAAATGCATGAGAGGAACTTTGATCACAGAGGATAGACAGGGGATTTCAAGTCTATTGGTGATGTTTTTTCGTTAAGCTAGGTGGTGAATATCCTGATTTTCGTTATTCTTTACATCTCTTTGAATGCCCCCAAATTTTCTAGCACATTGTTTTAAAAAATGCAACAAATCACATGCTGAAAGGGAAATTCAGAATTTTCAGATACAACAAAATAATGAAAGAAATCTGTAAGGTACAAATGTCTCACTAAAAATGACAGGATAGTTCCTTCAACCTGCTTCTTTTCCCTGGGACTATTTTCACAGAACGGAAACTGCTGCATGTGTGCTCAGTCGCTCGGTCGTGTCCATCTCTTTGCAACCCCATGGACTGTAACCCGCCAGGCTCCTCTGTCCATGGGATTTCCCGGGCAAGAATACTGGAGTGGGTGGCCGTGCCCTTCTCTAGGGGATCTTTCTGACCCAGGGATTGAACCTGAGTCTCCTGCATTGCAGATGGATGCTTTACCACTGAACCACCAGGGAAGCCCAGGGAACCTGCTAAAGGACAGCAATTGGGCATAAAGGACTGAGAATCGGGATATATGGGTTCCAGTCTCTCAGATACTCAAAAAGAACAATTTCATTAAACTTCTCAAATTTTTACCCTTCAAACTGTGGTGCTGGATTAGATTATTTTATAAGGTTTTTTCCATATGTCAATTAATTCCAGGATTTTTTTTTGAGCAGCAATTCCTAACACTGTATGTGCAAGATACAAAATTTTTCCATGGAGAAAAGAGGTCCCTGATCAAATCCATGTGGATTTCACTGGGTTGAACAGAATTAAACAGATTTCTTTACAGCAGTACTTCTCAGAGTCTTTAATACACTTACATACATGATGACTCTCCAAAAGGAGAATTCAGTTACGAAGCATTTTCAAAAAAAGAAAAAGATTGGACCATAGAATACACCCCACCCCCCACCACCACTCCTTATTTTAAAACAGAATCTGTTAACATTCTCTGCAAACAGTGTTCTGTGGAACATCGGTAGTTTGGTAAATGTCATCCTAGAAGGATTTCTCTCACTTGCTCTTTCAGTCACTGATGTGTGTAGAAGAATCTTTCCTAAGACAGGAATGTAGTTTCCTAGTTTAACTTCCAGAATGGGTTTCCTATGAATGTCCCTGACCCGTGTAGAAGGCTGTCTTCTCAGGCTTCATTAGTGAGAGCCTATCCTCTCTGACTGTTCATGGGGCTCTCAAGGCAAGAATGCTGAAGTGGTTTGCCATTCCATTCTTCCTTTGCAGAAGGAGAAGGGGATGACAGATGATGAGATGGTTGAATGGCATCACCCACTCAATGGACATGAGTTTGAGCAAACTCTGGAAGATAGTGAAGGACAGGGAAGCCTGGTGTGCTGCAGTCCATGGGGTCACAGAGAGTCAGACACGACTGAGCAAGAACAGATCCTCTCTGACACTGTGGCAGATTTCACATTAGAAACTTTTGTACGTCTGTGGTTAGAAGTGCTTCCTGAATGTCCCCTCTGTACCTGGCTCTTGAACCTTAGCTAACTTCACTGCTTCGAGCCATGCTCCCTCCTTTGGGTGACGGTGGAGCTGAAGTGTGCTTGGACCCACAGTTCAGGCTGAATGCCTGGGGGACAAGTCTTGTGGGAAGAGGAGCCCTGTCCAAGTGCCCTCATTGTACGGCACTGGTTTACAGGAGGCAGAACTGCAGAGTCAAAGCCAGCCCACCCAGGAAAAGAGGGGCTCTTTTCTTCTTTCAGGGACAGGACACTTATCACTTCCACTGGCAGCACTGCCTTTTGGGGGGAGGGGTTCCTTGGATGGTACCAGGGTTTTCTGGAACCATCTCCCCATCCTAAGCCCAGAGAGGAAATCTCCTGAGGTTTGTGGCCCCCACTGGACCTTTTAAAAGGTGATTTACTTGAGGGCCTTTAATCTAGAAACAAGGATTCCATTTGGAAAAGTCAGGCACTAAGGTGGATGAGACAGAGAGGTTTTTTTTAAAAGGTTTTTTTTTTCTCTTTTGAACAATCAAAAAGAAAACATAAGAGAAAAGTATGTTCTTTTCCAGGCTGTGGGAGCTACCCTTCCTCCCTCTCTACCTCGCTCCAGCCCAGCCTGACCCAGCCCCAGCTACCGGCTGGGACCCAATCCTTCTGAGGCCTGGCTCTTCCTACCAAAAAAAAGCAAGATAAGCCTTAACCCACACAGTCTCAGGCCCACTTACCAGGCTGGGGCACAGGGCCTGAAGCTGGGGAAAGCTGAGGAGAGCACAAGGAACAGGGTGTTCGATTCCAGGTAGAGGTGAGCCTGGTTTCAAAGCTCTCCAAGCTCCACTCTCAAGAGTGGAGAGGTGCCTCTTGGTTACAAGGGGGTAGAAAGGAAATCAAGGGGAACAGCCAGGGGGAAAACTGCAAGAGAGAAAGCTGGACTGAGCCAGGAAGTAAATGCTGAGATTAGGATGTGCCTTCAACCCCAGCCTCCTAGGTCAGAGCCCAGTTTGCTCCAAGGAAGCGCTCCTGTGTCCTGTCTGCTGGCCAGACAATGATTTGTTCAGGGCACCTGCTCTGAGGTCTCACGTTTCCTCTGTCCTCCCTTTTCAGCCAATACTTTCTACACCCCTTCCCTTCCCTCCCACCAGGAGATCCATCCATGGACAAAAAGCCTGTCATTGAGAACAGACAGAAATAAATAAATAAACAAGTCAATAAATAAATACCCCTCTCCTCTCAAAGCAGCAAACTGTGGACCTTCCTCTTATTCATTTTTAGACCCTACTTGCTCAAATTGGCTGGAGTTTCTATTCCTGGGCATTTTTTTTTTCCTTCTATGAATCTAAGCGGTAGCTACTTCATTGTGGGCATTTTTTAATGTAAGTCTTCCCCCAAAGGCACAAGCAGATGGCTAGCAGGCAGGTACACACACACACACACACACACACACACACAGAGTACCTCTGGAGCTTCCCCTCCCTCATTCATTCCCCCTATGGGCTGAAAAAGGGCGAGGCTCAGAAATCATTTCTCTGTGGCCTACCTTCTGATTCCGGCAGGTCTGAGGATCAGGCGGCAACTGGGAGCTGGGTGGCTGGAGCTGGGCTGCTTCTGTGAATCAGCAAAGAAGTCCCTGAGACAGGAATGCCGACAGCTGCTGTATGCACACTCTCCCTCCGTCTCTCCCACCTCCCTGTCCTCCTTCTCCTGCCCCTCCTCCCCTCTTTCAGAGCTGCTCTGTGTTGCTATGCAATCATATCATTGGCACTAATAGCATCTATCCGACCTCAGGCAAAGATACCCTTGACCGGGCAGATGCAGGAATAGCAAGGACAGTTTTGTGAAACTACCAGAGCCTTGGCAGCTCTGGGAGATTTCAGTTCATTAGAAGCTGAAGAGGAAAGCGGAAGAGGCTGAGAGGCAGAGGGGGAGAGGCTTCCACTGGGGAGGAGGAGACAAAAGAGGCTGGGAGATCAATACGAGCTGCTGAGCCAGGAGCCTGGGCCCCAACTTCCACAGATCGAGCTCAGAGCCAAAGCCAACTTCAGAGCCAGCAGCTGGCATGATCCCTTGGTAGCCAGTCCAGGATTCAGTTTCTGTGTTGGAGGCTGAAACACTCTGCTCTAGAATTGTCACTGGTACCCAAGGTAGAGCCTTGGGCCCAGGGCAGTCTGCCAGTCACCCGTTATGTTCCATCCTCACCTCCTCTTAGATCTAAAGGTGGAGAAATCCTTGCCCATGAGGAGAGCAAAATGCACCCTGAATGATTTGAGAAAACACAGCTCCTTCCTTCGTGCCTCCACTCAGCCACTACCCCGGTCACTCTCCTTCCTTCTGTTCATACTAGGCTTTACTCTTTTAGCTGTCACCTCTGTTTAAGAGAAGAGGGTATGAATGCCAAACACACTGCCAGACATGGGAGAAACAACTGGTTTCTCCACAACTGGTGGAGACAATTATGTCCCTTTATAGGGTGCCCAGAGCACAGTACATTAACTCAATAAAGATTTACCGAATGAGTAAATGGGGTAGATGGATGGATCAATGGCAGTCAGAAGGCCCCCAACCCCATCCTCTTACACAAACACACTCATACCTAAAGCCCCCGTAGCTCCAGACCAGGGCAAAGAATAAGAGAAGCATTCTTTTTTCCTCTCTTCATTTCTGAGAACAGGGTGTGTATGACAGGGAGAAACAGACTGGTTTGGGGGTGGGTTGCTTAATTTCACTCATTTGCCTCTAAGAACTTTATAAGCTCTGATGGCACTGCAATTTAGAAGAGAATACACTCCCTGGCTCAAAGGACTTGGCACTAGTGTTGACAAAGTTTCTACAAAGACTGAGAATTAATACCATTATTATGATTGTTAGAGAAAATTCTCAGATAGGAAATAACTAGCACATGTGTGTGTGTTTTCTTTTGAGATAAAATGTTAAAAACTTAAGCTGCTGGTTTCAGTGAAAGATTAGCCATAGGCCTGATCTCTTTAAAACAAACAAACAAAATTGGAACCAACTGCTCCCTCCAGCAAACAAGGCTTTCAGAGCTGAGTGAGTGACCCCTCCTGCCTGGCCGAAACAGCAGCAGCCAGGCCCCCATGCCAGTGCAGAAAAGGCCTTTGATTTCTGAAGGGTTTTTGGAAGCACATCCCAGCTTCTCAACCTACACACCCCCAACAGAGCATTTCTGAGCTCCCCAGCCTTGCCCTGCCTGGCCCCAGTCTTAGCCCTGCCAGCATGCAGGTTTTCTCAGCACCATCCTGACCCAGGGCCCCAGGAGTGCTTTACACCTCACTTGGAATGACTTGTGGATAGGGGGAGTTGGCTTGAAGAAAGATTAGAGAAACACTCTCAGAAACTGGGTTGGCACAGTGCAGAACACACACCAAACACATGCAACCTAACTTCAATCTCACCCCTGGCACCAGTAGGCTGGTGGGTCAATCCAAAGCCGAGCTTAGATATAGAAGGAGGAAGGAGAATGAACCGATGGGATACTTGTTCCCCACCTTGACTGCACTTGGAACTGCCCAAATCACCATAAGCACTCAGAATCCTTCTTAATTTTTCTATCTCTAGAGAAAACATTCAGGCAGCAGATACAAAAAGACTGTACCAGCCTCCAGGAAAATAAACCCATAGAGTTTCTTTCACGGGATACAACAAAATCTTTCCCCAGATCTCCTTCCCACTGACCCAATCATCATGGAATCATTGTTCCTTTACTTCAGGCACTCAGACCTCCTGTGAAAAATGAGGATATTACCATGAGACAAAAAACATTAAGGTATTATCAGCGACCAACAATTAAGATTTAATTATTGGATTATAATAATGGTTAACATTATCGAGAATTTACTTCAGGCTAGGCACTGTTCAAAGTGCTTTGCATACGTTATTAGCTCATTTCATCCACATAGTAGATTAAAAATAGGTTCTATTATTTGCCCCACTTTATAGATAAAGCTCTATAACATGGTGAGGTTACATGACTTGCCCAAGGTCACACAGCCATGCATTATGGAGCTAAGACTTACACTAGATCTCTCTAGACAATGCCCACATTTTTAACCATGATGCTATACTGCCTGAATCTATGTTCTAGTGGTGGCCTGATCAGATGTCAAACCTAGGTAGGTCATTGAGAAAACTGTGACTAGGACAAAATCCCCAGATAGTTTTTCTAATTTTTTGTGCCTTTCTCAAGCTATTTTCTCTACTCAAAATGTCTACCTTCCCTTTAGAGGTCAGAAACACAAGGGACCTCAGACATAAGACTTCTCTCTCTGTGAAGTCCCAAGTGAGCAGACTCCACACAAATTTTGATTAAAACTATGAATGGAGTATGAAAGGGAAAAGACAAGTGACCTTGAGATGAGGTGGATAGCTCCAGTTTGCTATAGTTCCCACACGGCCCACTGTACTCTAGTCATTTATATTTCCTGTTTAGCTCCTGTGGTTTTTCAATGGGTGCCATCTCATAGGCTACCCAAGGTGCACTCTTTACTGTGGTTGGTCTTTTGTGGGTATTTGGAGGAGGACTGTTTGATTTTTGTTTCCTGGAGGGTGTTGAGATAGTCTCTATAGTTGTGTTTCAGGAGAGGTAACATCTTTGCTTGAACATTGCAATTCGAGAGAAAATTTCACTCTGACATTTAAATCCCATGCATGCTCAGTTGCTCAGTCATGTCCAACTCTTTGTGACCCCATGGGCTGTAGCCCGCCAATTTCCTCTGTTCATGGGATTTCCAAGGCAAGAATATTGGAGGGGGTTGCCATACCCATCTCCAGGGGATCTTCCTGACCCAGGGATCGAACTTGAGCCTCCTGCATTGCAGGTGTATGCTTTACCCCTGAGCCACCAGGGAAGCCCATTTAAATCCCAGGGACACTCATTACATTTGGACAAACCAAAGCAAGCACACAGGCTAGCTTCAACTATTTTTCTGAGGAGGACAAAGAAAGATCAAAGGACATCAGGCCACAAGCTTTGATTGTAGCTCCACCCTGGTAACCTGTAGGAGGTTGTTTGAGACCCATCCTGGTATCACTGAGCAGGGCTTTGCTCAGTGGACAAGGATAGGTGGGGCATTTCAGGCAGAGATAAAACATGTGCAAAGCTACAAAGCTGACATAGCACTGCTTGCTAAGAGATTGTGAGTACTAGAGCACTAAGCTAGGATGGGGCTATGGTGGGAAACAGCAGGGAGTGGCAGGAGATGAAGCTTTGCAAGCACACATGAAGGCACTGGTGTCACTTGTGTTTTTGTTGTTTCTTCAAGCAGTGAAATGGCAGGGTCAGATTTATGTTTTAGAAGTATTAATATCATTATAATGGCTTCCATGGAAAAAACAAGCTTTTACATGGAAGTATAGCTGATTTACAATATTAGTTTCATGTGTACAACATAGCGACTCAATTTCTTTCATAGATTATACTCCAACATAGCGACTCAATTTCTTTCATAGATTATACTCCATTTAGAGTTATTACAAAATAATGGCTATATTTCCCTGTGCTGTAAAATATATCCTTGTTGTTTATTTATTATATATGTAGGGGGTTGTGTCTCCTAATCCTCTGCCCCTATCTCACTCCTCTCACTTCCTCACTGATAAATACTAGTTTCTTCTTTGTAGTTGTGAATCTCTATCTGATTTGCTATATTCACTAGTTTGTTGTATATTTTAGATTTGACATATAAGTGACATCATACAGTATTTGCCTTTCTCCATCTGACGTATTTTACTTAGTACAATACCCTCCAGGTCAATCCATGTTTCTGCAAATGGCAAAATCTCACTCTTTTTACGACTGAGTAATATTCCATCGTATATACACCTTCTTTATCCATTCATCTGTTCATAAGCACTTAGGTTGCTTCCATATCTTGATTATTGTAAATACTGTTGCTATGAACATAAGGGTGTATGTTCCAATTAGTGTTTTTTTTTTTCCCTTTTGGTTATATACATAGGAGTGGATTGCTGGATCATATTGTAGTTCTAGTTTTAGGCTTTTGAGGACCCTCCATGCTGTTCTCCATAGTGGTTGTATCAATTTAGAATCCCACCAACAATGTCTTAAGATTCCCTTTTCTCCATATCCTTGCCAACATTTGTGAAGAACAATTATTGAGTGCTTGCTGCACACTAGATCTGTGCTAGAACTCAGGACCACAGAGAAAATTTGGAAACTACCTTCAGGTTGCTCACAGCCTAATGGGTGAAACAACTAATTAAACAGAAATACAGTCGACTGCAATGAAGGATGAATTGGAGGGGAGGAAGGCTGGAAGCTTGAATACTTGGTGGGAGGCAGTTGTAGTACTCATCTGATGAGGACCTGAAAACAGAGCAGTTGGTAGTGAGGATGGAACAGTGCCCCCATCCCTAATGGATCTTCCTCATATTATCCTTTCCTTTTATCATTTCTTCCTAGCTTTACTACTTCCTGAGTTCCTAAAAGAGAAATAAACTGTGAATATTGTAGGTGGGGGAGAGGTGGTGTAGGTCACTCCCATTGTCATTCCACAACCTTATTATTGGCCCCCAACCATGTTTACCAAAAGTACTACTTGAAATTGTTTCTACTCTTCTCCAACACCCAATCCAAGCTCACTTACCTCAGCAAATAACCACATTTTTGTTTGGCTGAGTGGTGAAAGATATCCCTGTAAAAGTCCTCTCTACTTCAGAATTTCATCCCATCTTCTTCCCCTTCCACCATCCCCTGACAAAGGACCTCCCTTCACTTTTTTCTCACCAAGGTCAATACCTCTGCTCACGACCTCACACAATTCTCTATCTTCTCTAGGAACTTCATGAATTTTTGTTTTTCTCTGGTTTTCATCTTCAGTCTTTTCCTTGCTTCTGACACTTTCGCCTGCTATCCAAAAACATGTGAGGAGAAGGAAGATTGCTGACTCCTGTGGGCTAGGAAATGGGAAGAATGTTTCCCCACTAGAGAAAGCCCTCCAATTCACTCTACAGGAAACCACTGCACACACAACTAGGTCAACAAGTTGTCTTATCAACAAGGTAGAGAAAGTTTGAAGGGAAGAAACATCATCAGGGTAAAGAATTACTAGGTTTCCAGTAAGGCTGTGAAGTAAAAAGTCTCACTAAGAAAATGTAGAGGAGGGCTTCCCTGGTGGCCCAGTGGTAAAGACTCTGCCTGCAAATGCAGGAGACACAGGTTTGATCCCTGATCTGGGAAGATCCCACATGCCACAGGCCAACTAAGTCCATGCATCACAACTACTGAGCCAGTGCTCTAGAGCTGAGCTGCAACTAGAGAAAGCTCACATACAGCAACAAACACCCAGTACAGACAAAAATAAATGAGTAGATAAATAAATCTTAAAGAAGATGCAGATGATGATAATAATAATAATAAACTTTTTACCAAAGGGGAAAAGGAAGAGAGATAAATTGGGAATTTGGGATGTTAACATACACACTACTATATAGACAGTAGATAACCAATAAGGACCTACTGTATAGCACAGGGAACTACATTCAATATCCTGTAATAACCTACAATGGAAAAGAATCTGCAAAAGATATACTTTTGCAAAAGGTATACTTTTCTGTATACCTGAAACATTATAAATCAACTATACTTCAATAAAAATTTTAAAATAAAGAATTCGCAGAGTGTTTTTTGCCACATTATTTTATTTACCTAGAAGAAATTGCTTCCAATGAATGGGAATTTCATGCAGCAAAACTGAAAGGGTTAAGTAGAGAGACAGAGGTGAAATGCCTCAGAAGAAGTTGGGATTGTGAGAATGAGTCAGACAGTAGGAGGGAGGGAGTTTCACCAAGTGTGTATGACATAGACAAGGGAGCAGAAAATTGGGTGCTATGTTGGAGGAACACATTTGAAATGTAGGGACACACTGCTGAAAAGGCTGGGTTTTGTCACTGAAGTTGGTAATGAATAAGGTGAAACCACAACAGAGAAGGGTTGAAGAATCAGTGTTGTCCCAGTCAATAGTCTGAGCACCCTCTGCTCTTTCTGCTGAACATCTCAAAATGTAGAACTCATCTTACACACTTGGCTAACTCCCACCCTCTTCTTCTGCTTTTCAAGCTTCTGCTACACCAGACCCAGCAGCTGGGATGTTATATAACCAACTATTATGTTCTATTTATGTTCTTAAATGTATTCCTTTTAGACCAAAACCATTCAAGCTACAGTAAAGGTGGTATAGTGGAAAGAACACAGAATTAGGGGTCAGAAGACAAAGGTTATAGTACAATTTTGCTACCAAATTGCTGTTAACCTTTTTGAACCTTGGATTTTTTTCCCCTTCACCAGAAAGAGGATAATATCTGCTCTGTTCACTTGATTAGGTTGAGAATCAAACAGAATAATGGATATCAGTATATATTGAATATACTGAAATTATAAAATGCTGCTCAAAATAAGAGATTATTTCCATTGCTTCAAGGTTCTGGTGGTTCTCCTATCTGCAAAAGACATAAAGACTCAGAATAGATTATAGCAGCTAAATAAGCAGAGCCAGAAATGTAATTAGCTCTCTGTCTCCATAATAGATCAGATACTATATGCTTTAAGTAGACATACCAACAAGGCACATCAGATAATTTATCATCCTTCACATTATCAACATTCTCATCCTCTTTCCAGCTGAGAAGGCTAGATATACACACACACAGTAACAACATTCACATATGCAATTCTAGGCTAGGATATACAACACAATGGTAGCTCAGATGGTAAAGAATCTGCCTGCCTGCAATATGGGAGACCTGGGTTCAATCCCTGGGTCTGGAAGATCCCCTGGAGGAGGAAATGACAAATCACTCTAGTATTCTTGCCTGGAGAATCCCATTGACAGAGGGGCCAGGAGGGCTATAGTCCACGGGGTCGCAAAGAGTCAGACATGACTGAGCGACTAAGCATTCACTCAAAGTGAGACTCTGTCAGTGATAAAAGGATACCTCACACAGTGTTTTCTGGCCAATAACCAAACAACTCACAGCTACTGCATGGGCCCCCCCTTAGATTTGATCTTAAATGCAGTCTTATAAGGGTGAATAAAGTCAGTGGGTATCTACTTGATATGACTTGAGGAAGACTGAAATGTTATCACTAATCAAAATGATTTCCCTTGCTGGCCCTGTCATGAGACCTGCAGTTCCCTACTAATCTCTTCTTTCAGGTTAAGGCATCTGTCAAAATGTAAGTGCTATCTTCAGTCATGATACATTATAATCAGTAGTTTATCACTTTCATTCTGATCACCAGACAGGTATGGGATACAGAGCAAATTATATCAAAGAGGAAGGCAGAGAGGAAGCTTCAGTATGATGTATGATGGACAGCTAGAGTCCAGTGAGTCCAGATGAAGACAGTTAGAAACCTCAAGCACCAAAGAGGTAATGTTCAGTTCAGTTCAGTTCAGTCGCTCAGTCGTAATGTTACAAACCCTATATGCCATGCTGTGCTAAGTCGCTTCAGTTGTGTCCAACTCTTTAAGACCCTATGAACTGTAGTCCACCAGGCTCCAGTGTCCATGGGATTTTCAGGCAAGAATACTGGAGTGGGTTGCCTTGTCCTTCTTCAGGGGATATTCCCACCCCAGGGATCGAACCCACGTCTCTTATGTCTCCTGCATTGGCAGGTGGGTTCTTTACCACTAGCGCCACCTGGGAAGCCCCACAAATCCTATAAGCCAATATATAATTCAAGATAAAAATAATATTAACCTATAAAGCAGGCATAAGATGGTTTAACTAAATCTGATTTTTCCCATAATTTATACTGCAATTCTTTTCTATTGCCATACAATTCATACTTCAAAAGTATACACTTCAATGGCGTTTAGTATATTCAAAGTTGTGCAATGACCACTATCATCAATTATCAAATATTTTCATCACCCTACCCCTTACAAAATACCTTATCAGTCACTCTCTATTTCCCTCGTCCTCCTAGCTCTAGGCAACCACTAATCTATTTTCAGTCTATGTAGATTTTCCTATTCAGGACATTTTACATAAATGGAATCATACAATGTGTGATCTTTTGTGTCTGGCTTCTTTCACTCAGCATAATGACATCAAGATTCCTTCTTGTTGCAGCATGTATCAGCACTTCACTCCTTTTTATGGCTGAATAATATTCCCTTTTATGGATATAACACATTTTGTTTAGCCATTCATCAGTTGATAGACATTTGGGTTGCCTCCACTTTTAGGCTATTATTGAGTATTGCTGCTATGAACATATGTGTATAAGTTTTTGCATGCACATACATTCTAAATTCTTTTAAGTATATATCTAGGAATAGAATTGCTGGGTTATATAGTAACTCTATATATTTCACTTTTGAGGGACTACCAGACTCTTTATCAAAGTGGTTATATGATTTTATGTTCCCGCCACACCAATACTTGTTATTGTCTTTTTGATTATAGCTATCCTAGAGAGTGGGCTTCCCTAGAGGCTTAGCGGTAAAGAATCTGCCTGCAATGCAGGAGACCTGGCTTTGATCCCTGGGTAGGGAAGTTCCCCTGGAGGAGAGCATGGCAACCCACTCTAATACTCCTGCCTAGAGAATCCCATGGTCAGAGAAGTCTGGCAGGCTGCAGTCCATAGGGTTGCACAGAGTCAGACATGACTGAAGCAACTAAGCAGCAGCAGCAGCATCTTAGAGAGCATGAAGCTACATTTCATTGTGTCAATCCTTTTTTGAAATATCCAATATCCAATTCTTAAAAAAAAAAAAAAAAAACCTTTAGTGCTTCTATGTAGCTGGTTTCCAGGCATATACTTGATTTGCCCAGGACTGAGATCAACTAGAATTGATTTGGTTTCTGGGGTTGGAGGGCACATAAGTGAGGGCCTGCCAGGTAAAACATTTCCAACACCAAACTAAGACACAAAGATGACTAAGACACACTTCCTGTTTAATAGAGGAGTCAGTCTCCTACTCAGTCAACTACCAAAAAAAAGTACAATGAGGGATGTGCTATAATAAGGCAATGGAAGCACAGAGGGGTATCAGAGCAAACCAGATGCAGTTCTCTCAAAATACAATGCTAAGCAACCCCAAACATCACCAGAGAAGCCTAACTCTCCACTCCTACCCAGTTACAGTGTGAATCCAGAGTCTTCCTGGAAACAGTTACAAAGGAAGGGAACAAGGCTCTTAGAGATATACTGTACTGGGCCTGAGAGGTATATTTGTCATTATCTCATTTCAATTATCAATCATACTTATTACCCACTGGCTGGCTCTTTCAGACTTGCCCTCATTATTTTCAGTCTTACATCAATTTGTAGGACTGCACTGAAGAATGCTTGTAAAGTGGTTTGTAATTCTAAAGTGTGTTATTAATGATAATCTCCCATTGCAACCTTCTCAGCAACAACAAACAAATCCTATTCCAGCAGTTCATTGCCCTCTCCCCAATCTACCATTTTACCTGAATTGTTCCCATTATACCTCTTTGCATCAGTACACCCTAACTTCTGGAGATAATGCTTGCAATCAACTAAGCCTTCAGAGAGCCTTGCAGTCTTAGAAGCACTTTGATTCTGAATTTTGCTTTGGAAATAGAAAGCAAGCCCAAGAGACTGCTCCCATTTCATCAGGGAGAGGCTGAGGCATATGAAGATTGTGACCCAATAATTTAAAAGAGATCATGTTATCAGACTGATGTTCTGTGTGTCCTTCCTGTTTTACGCCCACCTCTAGCCATGAGAAAACTGCAGCTATTGAGGTTGTGGGTTTGGGATACCTATTCCCCAGGTCTCAAGACTTTCTCCTGAGAGTAGTTAAGAGTAAGCTGGCTGCCTGAGCACAGCTAATTCATATTCACAGACCAGAGAACACAATTTCACTTTTGAACTGCTCTTTACTTTTCTGAAGTGGGACTCAATTGTGCTCAAAAAAGTCAAGCACAACCTAATCACCCTCAACCATCTGTCTAAACCCTGCTCAGAGCAATGGGTCAGGGTGTTGTAAAAACATGTGATTCTGCCTGAGGGAGGCCTTGGAGGAAGCCCTTTGGAAAATAAAGACCTCTCATCATTGCTTTATTCAAATATTTATTGAGTACTTACTAATTTGAATACTTCAGAGTGGTAATAGCATAGGGGTCATCAGCACAGGTTCTGAAGGTCAACTGCCTGTGCTCAAATCCTGACTCTAATGCCTGCTTAGTGACTTTAGTTTCTCTCTTGGTAAAATGAAAATAATAAAATTACTCATGCCATAAGTGTAGACATGAGGACATATCCATATGAGATCCCTATCTGAAGTGGCTAGTACATTACCTGGTCTGTAAGAAATTTTCAATAAATACTATCTAATATTGCTATTCACACAGAATCAGAGCAAACCTGTCAGGGAGCCATGGGTGGGAGTAAAATTTGACAGACCTTAAGCCAGTTTCACGGGCCCATTGCTGGAACTGCTCTGGGGAAGAGTCAATGTGCTGAGAAGAGTGGTAGGAAAAATGCCATGATTGGAGGAAGTAAAGTAGAAACCATACTTGGGTGCCAGGGAGCCACTTGCACTACAGAAGTTTCAGAAGAAGATCAGCACCAAAGAGGAAATTATTGCACATCAATACATTCTGTTCTAGGGTAAATGATTCCTGCTAACACAGCTGAGCCTCTCCCACTCTCATTTTCCATCACATGACAGAGGACAATGAAAATTTAGGGAAGTGATTGTTAGGTGCAAAGTCTGGAACCTAATATTATTTTAACTTCCTCCCAGCAGCACTTTTCCTGGAATTAGTCCTGTGAGTTGGGGTACCCCAATTGACCCCAAGAAAAGACAAATATGCAGAAGAGAAGATCCAGTTGATGAGCTAACTGAGAGGTTTGAATTAGGACTATCTTGAAGGGGTAGAGGGTCTTTTGCTGGGACAAAGCTCAAAAGAAACTTAAGGAGGGTGGGGAGTGAATGTGAGAATACTGTTTTGACCATGCTGATTGCTGTCATGCAGGAATCTTTTTAATTAGTTTATTTATTTATTTTTGGCTGCTCTGGATCTTTACTGCTGTGCATGGGCTTTCTCTAGTTGAGGCAAGCAGCAGCTACTCTAGTTGCAGTGCACAAGCTTCTCGTAGGGGTGGCTTCTCTTGTTATGGAGCATGGGCGCTAGAGTGCGCTTGTTGTTTAGTCACTAAGTCACGTTAGACTCTGAGATTCCATGGACTGCAGCACACCAGGCTTCCCTGTCCTTCCCTATCTCCCAGAGTTTGCTCAAACTCTTGTCCTTTGAGTCAGTGATGCTATCTAACCATCTCATCCTCTGCTGCCCCCTTCTCCTTTTGCCTTCAATCTTTGGCAGCATAAAGGTCTTTTTCAATGAGTCGGCTCTTCACATCAGGTGGTCAAAGTATTGGAGCTTCAGCTTCAGCATCAGTCCTTCCAATGAATAGTGATGGTTTATTTCCTTTAGGATTAACTGGTTTGATCTCCTTACTGTCCATGGGACTCTCAAGAGTCTTCTCCAGCACCACAGTTCAAAAGCATCAATTCTTTGGCGCACAACCTTTTTTATGGTCCAACTCTCACATCTGTACATGACTACTGGAAAAACCATAGCTTTGACTATATGGCATTCAGGCTTTAGTAGTTGTGGTGCACTGGGCTTAGCTGCTCTGTGGCATGTGGAATCTTCCCAGACCGGGATCAAACTCGTGTCCCCTGCATTTGCAGGCAGATTCTTAACCACTTGACCACCAGGGAAGTCCCAAGCGGGAATCTTTAAACCCCATTCCTGGCTTTCATGTTTATTGAGTCTCTCATGTGTGCAGAGTAATACTGAGCATTGCAAGGGACCCCAAAGAAGCAACAAATGAGCTTCCTGCTTCCAAACTGTGATTAAACTGAAGTGGGAAAAAATAGTCTATATTTTCCGCCTGTAACTTAATTCCAGATTGGAGAGTACAATAGTAACAGCTGCACTAACTGCTTTTATTTTACATACAGCGCTTAGAGTCAGAACCTCTTGAACTCAATTCACAAAGTGACAAAAAATCATGCGTGGGCACTTCTGTTTGTTATAGGATTGCTGCCAGAACTGTATAAAATTCTATGTTTATGTTCTCTGCTGCACCAGTCTCTCACTGGACTTGCATTCCATAGTCTTTAAACAACAACCCAGTGAAATGTCTCTGGTTTTCCCAGGGAAGGACTGGAGGAACTCAAAGGCATTCACACAGTGAGTTAATATCATTGGGCATTCCAGTACCAACTCTGCTGTTTTCTCTCAAGTCCCTTTGCCATTTGAAGGCCCCGTTTTTGTTTTTCACTCCTGATGGGCTGAACCTCAGAAACAGTGGACAGGTGAACAACCATTTGTGAACAATCTAATTGTGAGGAAATCAGGGCAATGGCAGACTGAGCAGAATGAACCTGAAGCTCCAATGAGCTACCAACCCATGCATTGGTACACTCTCTGGATTCCTATGTCCCAGTTCCTTGCACCTCCCACTTAGGGTAACAAAGCTCACAGTGAGAGGGAGGTACTAGACAAGGCAAGCAATTTGTTAGGATTATTTTTTCTCTTCTACAAGACATTCTCAAAGAGTTCTCCTTTGCTGGTCTAAGGTGGGTTAGGTGCAGTTCTGCTGAAAGCAGAGATAGCCTCTTCCAGCCATGTGAATCTCTGGGTATATTTCCTGACCCCCACAGAAATGAGCCACGTTTAGCACCCATGCTGTGTATAGTCTTTTTTATATTCAAACCTAGCAAGGGCCAAGCTATACAAAAGATCTCTGCTTATTGAAAGCATGCTGCTACTGCTATTACTACACCTTTCATCACTGCTTCCTCCTCGGGGAAGCTCAGCCTGATAGCACAGTCACTAAAAATTAACTCTGACTACAAATGGAGAGAGTCTGTGAGACTTCCAACAGGGACTGATACTTAAACTGGTCACCAGGCAGGGAAGGGCATTCCAGGCTGAGAGCAACATGAGCAAAGATGCAGGGTTCTGTAAGTGCATGGTGGATTCAAGAAAGTGGATAGGGACTTCCCTGGTGGTCCAGTGGCTAACACTCCAAGCTCCCAATGCAGGGGGCTGGGGTTCGATCCCTGGTCAGAGAACTAGATCCCACATGCCACAACTAAGTGTTCGCATGCTGTAATGAAGATCAAAGATCCCATGTACCCAGGGCAGTCAAATAAATACATAAATAAAATTTTTAAAGAAAGAAAGAAAATGAATAACTGAGTGGGACACATTGGAAGGTATCAGTGAAGTGAGACTGATGCCTGAGAGACTGGAACACTGTAGGGTGGGGCGGAACATGCAGGGCATTGAATGCCAGGTTAAGCAGGTGGATTTACTCCTCTAGGCCATGAGGTGTTCTAAGCAGGTGAAACACAATCCAACTCACATTTACAAAGGGAGATCTGTGGGAGTATTGAAACTTGATAGGCAGAGGTAAAGAGACCATTGAGGAGGCTTTAGGCAAAGGGCTGGATAAGAAATGAGAGCCATGTCTAGGGTAGTGGTAGTGGGAACTGAAAGGTGGCAGATTTGAATGCACTAAGAAGCAGTCATGTGCTGGTAAACAACTGGCTCAGAAAAGAAAAGGGGGAAAAAAGCCCCAATTTATAGTGTTCATTGATTTCCATAGTGTAAATACTTTATCATGGCTGATTTTAAGCTATCCACTAGACATCACTGGATGTGAAATTGGGAAGACGTGTGCTCAGTCAGCTCTCTCGGGCCAGTGTGAGCTGGTGTACCACTATCTAGTGACCAGTTCAATGTGGGTGAAGACAGAGAAAAACCAAATGTGATGAACATGTCTAATATGGATGACTCCTTAGATGTTAACAGATAAATGGAACCCAGGAAAAAAAACAGACTTTGTTTATTTATCTGTTTGTCTGGAGTAGGGGATAATTAAAAGGCATATCATGAGGGAATTGTGACTTTGATTTTGGACATGTTGGTTTGGAAGTCTTAGCCCTGGAATTCAACTTTCACTGAGGCTCTACCTTATAATAATAACTCACATTGATGAAATATTTATATTGTGCTAAGCACATTATATATGTTTATGATCTTTCAGTAATGCCACAACCCTGTGGATCTAGTAGAAAAGCTGTCAAATAGTAGTTACACAACAAATATCTTTTAAATGAGTTTTTTTTAATTTATTTATTTTAATTAGAGGCTAATTACTTTACAATATTGTATTGGTTTTGCCATACATCAACATGCATCCGCCACAGGTGTATACGTGTTCCCAATCCTGAACCCCCCTCCCACCTCCCTCCCCATACCATCCCTCTGGGTCATCCCAGTGCACCAGCCCCAAGCATCCTGTATCCTGCATCGAACCTGGACTGGCGATTCGTTTCTTATATGATATTATACATGTTTCAATGCCATTCTCCCAAATCATCCCCCCCGCCCACAGAGTCCAAAAGACTGTTCTATACATCTGTGTCTCTTTTGCTGTCTCACATACAGGGTTATCGTTACCATCTTTCTAAATTCTGAATTAGGTAGTCTTATTTTCTTCATTTTACAAATAAGAGAAAGGAGACACAAATTGATAGTAACTTGCACAAGGGCATACATCTGGAACTCAAACTCAAGCCTGTATGATTCCAAAACCACTCTGCTATACTATGTATGTGTGCTGTGGAAATGAACCATGAGAGTAAAAGAAAAAAGATAGTGTTAGGCACTCACTCATGTCCAACTCTTCGTGACCCCATGGACCATAGCCCACCAGGCTCCTCTGTCCATGGAATTTTCCAGGCAAGAATACTGGAGTGGGTTGCCATTCCCTTCTCCAGGGGATCTTCCTGACCCAGAGACTGAACCCAGGTCTTCTGAATTGCTTACAGATTCTTTACCATCTGAGCCACCAGGGAAGCCCATGGATCCCATAGACATCGTTTTTTTTTTTTGTCTCAAAGAACACTCCCATAGACATCTTTATCCCTACACTTAGTCTCCAGGAGCAAATCCCTTTTCTGTTTGTAATAGCAAGATACTTAACAAGAGTGGACTACTGACATCTCATCCCATTTCTTTCCCAATGCTTCTCTTTCCTTTTTATCTTAGTAGCTATTCACTGGATTGTCAGTTTTACTTTCACTGTATATGTTTTTCTGACAATATATATCAATGTCAACCATCAGCAAGAACAAACTTAACTTTTTTCTCTATCTGACAACTCCTCCCTGCAAATCTTCAGCTTCTTCTTGATTAAAGATTCTCACTTCAAAGAAAAATTGCTGGGTAAGGATTCTGAGTTCATCAATTATTATCATGTTAAGCAAAATATTTCCTTGAAAACCAACAGGATATAGGAAAAATGAAAGCTTACTGCTTTCTCCATAGTACTTAATGGTAGTAACCTGGGGGAAGAAATAATAATGGTTAACATTCATCAAGTGACCATTATATACTAAGCACTGTTCTAAGTGCTTTACATGTACTAATTCACATAATTCTTACAACAGTCCTAAAAGGAAGGTGATATTATTATCCCTATTTTACATATAAGGAAACTGAGACACAGAGAGATTAAACAGCTTTCCCAAAGCCACTCACCTAGAGTGTGGCAGAGTCTAGATTCTAAGCTAGGCCATCTAGCCTCAGAGTCCACTCTCTTAACCACCATACTATTAGGTCAAGTTTTTATTCAAAGTTTCTAGATACTCAAGCTTTTAAGAATGGAATAGAAAAAGTAGAATTACCCACTATCTATTTTTCTCCTATTTTCTCCTATTTTACTGGACCTGTGCCAGTAATTTACTCATTGCCCTGCAACTCTGCTCCTACTATTCTAGACTTTGCTCTGTGCATTTCCCAGGCTCTTTTGCTAACTTAGCTTGCTGTTCGGGTCTGCAAATAAGAGGCAGTGACAGGAGAACAGAAGGTGGAGAAAGAGAGATGCTTCCTGCTTTTGGCTCTAATGGGTAGCAATTGGTGATAGAAGATGTAGTTGCAGAAATAATAGTTTTTAGCCCTGGCTAACCAGGTGGTGATAGCGGTAAAGAACCTGCCTACCAATGCAGGAGACATAAGAGACACAGGTTCAATCCCTGGGTCAGGAAGATCCCTTGGAGGAGGGCAAGACAACCCATTCCAGTATTCTTGCCTGGAGAATCTCATGGACAGAGGAGTCTGGAGGGCTGCAGTCACTTTAGTACTCTTGTCTGGTGAAGCTCATGGACAGAGGAGCCTGGGGGGCTGTAGTCCATAGGGTCACACAGAGTCGGACACGACTGAAGCAACTTAGCACAAGCATGCAAAGTGATACTACTGCTTATTTAACTTCTGTGCAGATTATATCATGCGAAATGCCAGGCCGGATGAATCACAAGCTGGAATCAAGAGTGCTGGGAGAAGTATCAACAACCTCAAATATGCAGATGATGCCACTCTAATGGCAGAAAGTGAAGAGGAACTAAAGAGCCTCTTGATGAAGAATCAAAGAGAGGTGTGAAAAAGCTGGCTTAAAACTCAGTATTCAATAAACTAAGATCATACATCCGGTCCCATCACTTCATGGCAAACAGATGAGAGAATAGCATTGAACATGTATATTACCATATGTAAAACAGATGACCAGTGCAAGTTTGATGCATGAAGCAGGACATTCAAAGCCGGTGCTCTAGGACAACCTAGAGGGATGGAGTGCGGAGGAAGGTGGGAGGGGGAGTTCAGGATGGGGGAACACACGTACACCTGTGGCTGATTCATGTCAATGTATGGTAAAAACCACCACAATATCATAAAGTAATTCGCCTCCAGTTAAAATAAATTAATTAATTTTAAAAAAGACCTGGTGTAGCCAAATAAATAGATATTTTTTAAACCATTGGGAAAAAACCCCCCAATATTCAATAAACTAAAATCACGGCATCCAATCCCTTCACTTCATGGCAAATAGATAAAGCAAAGTGGAAAGAGTGGCAGATTTTATTTTCTTGGGCTCCAAAATCTGCAGATGGTGAATGCAGCCATGAATTAAAAGACGCATGCTCCTTGTAAGAAAAGCTATGACAAACCTAGACAGTGTATTAAAAAGCAGAGACATCACTTTGCCAACAAAATTCTGTATAGTCAAAGTTAAAAAGGTTAAAAGTGTTAAAAAGTTAAAAAGGTTAAAAAAATCCACCTGCCAATGTGGTGGACACAGGTTCGATCCATGTCACAGAGCAACTAAGTCTGTGCACTGCAAATATTAAGCCTGTGCTCTAGAGCCTGGGAATGTAACTTCTGAGCCCACATGCCACAACTACTGAAGCCCACCTGCCCTAGAGCCTGTGCTCCACAGCTAGAGAAGCCACTACAATGAGAAGTCCACTCCCAACAACTAGAGAAAAGCCTGTGCAGCAACAAAGACCCATCACAGCCAAATTAAAGTTTTTTTTAAAAGTAAGATCACTTTTTACAAAATGAAAAATAACAAGTGTTAGCAAGGATGTGGAAGAAAATGGAGCTCTCATACATTGCTAATGAGAATGAAAAGTGGTACAGACACTTTGGAAAACAGTTTGGCAGTTCCTCAGTAAGTTAAACATGTAATTACCATATAACTCTGCAATACACACCCCAAAAAATTGAAACACAGGTGTTAAAATAAAAATTTGTATAAATGAATTTTCATTGCAGCACTATTCACAATAGCCAAAGGTGGAAGCAACTCAAATGTCCATCATCTGATGAATAAACAAAAGTGGTGTGTCCATACAGTGAAATATTATTCGGCCATGAAAAGAAATGAAGTTCTGATACATGTTGCCACATTATGCATGTGAAAGAAGCCAGACACAAAAGGCCACATACTGTATGACTCTACTTATGTGAACTATGCAGCATATTGGGCTGAGAGAAGAGGGGGAAGTGAGGAGCAACTGCTTAATGGGTGTAGGGTTTTCTTTTTGGATGATAAAAAGTTCTGGAAGTAGATATTGCTGAAGATTGCACAACATTGCAAATATACTTACTGCCACTGAATTGTATAATTTAAAATGATTAAGGTTGCAAGTATCATGTGTATTTTATAGAATAAGAAAAAAGCAGCAAATATAAAAGTTATCTTACCAAAACTAGTCTTACAGAGTTCTTAAATAAACCTGATAACACAAAAATGCAAAATATGAAAAGCTTCAAAGGTATTTGGTACTAGAATGATAAAATGCTAAGAAAAGAAAGAATCCTTATTAATGTCAAGCAAAAATTTGAGGTTTACGGTAAAATGATCTAATGTAGCTATTAGTGAGTATGTCTGAGTGAAATTTACTCAGTCATGTCCGACTCTTTGCGACCCCATGGATTATACAGTCCACAGAATTCTCCAGGCCAGAATACTGGAGTGGGTAGCCTTTCCCTTCTCCAGGGGATTTTCCCAACTCAGGGATCAAACCCAGGTCTCCCGCATTGCAGGTGGATTCTTTACCAGCTGAGCCACAAGGAAATGGCTAATAGGGGTAGGGTGTTTCAAGAGGTATAGAACCCAGCAAGATTCAATTACTGTCTGACCCCTCGACCCTAAGTCTATATCAAGAATCCTCAAGTTGAGGGAAGCTCAATTTATTTCCAGACACAAGGGAAAAGGATCTTTGTAGTCAAGAAGGGCAGAAATCAGAATTGTACTCTAGCTCCCCCATTCAGCTCAACACACTCATTTTCCTTCCTCTGCACTATCAGAGGCTAGTGAAAGTGAAATTGAAGTCGCTCAGTCATGTCCAACTCTTTGCGACCCCATGGACTGTAGCCCACCAGGCTCCTCCACCCATGGAAATTTCTAGGCAAGAGTACTGCAGTGGGTTGCCATTTCCTTCTCTAGGGGAGCTTCCCAACCCAGGGATCTGCTGCTGCTGCTGCTGAGTTGCTTCAGTCGTGTCCCACTCTGCGCGATCCCATAGACAGCAGCCCACCAGGCTCCCCCATCCCTGGGATTCTCCACACAAGAACACTGGAGTGGGTTGCCATTTCCTTCTCAAGTGCATGAAAGTGAAAAGTAAAAGTGAAGTTGCTCAGTCGTGTCCAACCCTCAGCAACCCCATGGACTACAGCCTACCAGGCTCCTCCATCCATGGGATTTTCCAGGCAAGAGTACTGGAGTGGGTTGCCATTTCCTTCTCCAGTGGACCTTCCCAACCCAGGAATCTAGCAGAGGTCAAATTCCTTGTAGTGGGGTAAACATCCAGCAGGGGGAGATGCTAAGTTATTCTAAATTCAATAGTAACATGGAATTCTAAACACAACTAAGATTCCTTAAAAAACTGGAAATAGAACTGGCATATGACCCAGCAATCCCACTGCTGGGCATACACACCGAGGAAACCAGAATTGAAAGAGACACGTATACCCCAATGTTCATCATAGCACTGTTTATAATAGCCAGGACATGGAAGCAACCTAGATGTCCATCAGCAGATGAATGGATAAGAAAGCTGTGGTACATATACACAATGGAGTATTACTCAGCCATTAAAAAGAATACATTTGAATCAGTTCTAATGAGGTGGATGAAACTGGAGCCTATTATACAGAGTGAAGTAAGTCAGAAAGAAAAACACTAATACAGTATACTAACACATATATATGGAATTTAGAAAGATGGTAACGACAACCCTGTATGCGAGACAGCAAAAGAGACACAGATGTATAGGACAGTCTTTTGGACTCTGTGGGAGAGGGAGAGGGGGATGATTTGGGAGAATGGCATTAAAACATGTATAATATCATATAAGAAATGAATCGCCAGTCCAGGTTCGATGCAGGATACAGGAAGCTTGGGGCTGGTGCACTGGGATGACCCAGAGGAATGGTATGGGGAGGGAGGTGGGGGGTTCAGGATGGGGAACACGTGTACACCCGTGGCAGATGCATGTTGATGTATGGCAAAACCAATACAATATTGTAAAGTAAAAAAAAATAATAATAATAAAAAAATTTTAAAAAAAGAAAAAGAAACACAACTAAGATTTTCTTACACAGAGCAGCTTAGAAAACAGGTTAAGTAATTGAAATAAACTTAATTTTTACAATTCTCACCTGAAATTAAATAGGTTAATAAATTTTTCTTCACAATTATCCGTATAGAAATGTAAAAATTTCCCATTTCTATTTAAAATATCATTCACTCTGACTGTATCCTCATTCAGAATAAAGAAAATTAAATATTTTGTTAGAAACTCAGTTGCCCTTAATTTGAATATATCCATTATAATTATATTATATATTCTATTTTTGGTAGAAAAATATGCAAATACCCCTAAAATTGATCAAAACCTTTTTTAAAGAGAAATAATATTACAGTGATTTTTACCCACAATTTCATAACCTACTTCCACTTACCTATCTATACTTTAGAAAATTGTTCCAGCTTATCTTTTTTCCTTGCTGATCCTAAAATATCTTCAATAAACATGTAAATCTAATATCTACCTTTAAAAAATCTTTAAAATATTTGATAGCTACACAGTTATCATATAAAATTCTCTTTGCATAGGCCTAATTTCCTAGACTGGAAGAGAAGAAGGTATGAGAAGGGACACAAATAGTGATTTTATGACTATAATTTTTTCAAATTCGTTATTATACAGTTAAGATAATCATTATCCAAACATGAGATCTTTAAGATTACTTATCTCATCCTTTTCAAAAACAGGACTTAAGACAGTTCCAAAAGCTTTTTTTAAAGAACTTTAGTGATATACTTAATAACATAAAATTCAGTGGTTTTTATCATATTTACAGAGCTTAGAACACTTTTATCATCTTAAAAAGAAACCTCATAGAGTGCCAGGCTGGGCTCCCTGTGTTGTATAACGACTTGCCACTATCTATTTTACAATGATAGTGTACATATGTAAATGCTACTTTCTCAATTTGTCCCACCCTCTGTGATGACCTAGAGTGGTGGGATGAGGGAAAAGGAGGGAGTCTCAAGAGGGAGGGGATATATATATATATATATATATATATATATATATATATATAATTAGGACTGGTTCACATTGTTGTGTGGCAGAGACCAACACAGCGCTGTAAAGCAATTTTCTACCAATTAAAAGTTTTTTTTAAAACAAGAATTAAAATAAAAAGAAAACCTCATATCCATTAGCAGTCACTTCCCATCTCAGTCCTTTGGGGCTGCTATAACTGGGTAGCACATAAACAAGAAACTTATTTCTCATAGTTCTGGAGGCTGGGGAGTCCAAGATCAATGTGCTGAAAGATGCAGTGTGTCTGGTGAGGACGAGCTTCCTGGCTCATAGACAGCCATCTTCTTGCTATAACCTTACCTGATGAAAAAGGCAAAGAAGCTCTCTGGGGTCTCTTTTATAAGGGCATTCATCCCATTCATAAGAGGTGTACCCTCATGACTTGATCACCCTCAAAGGCCTCACTCCAAATATCATCATACTGGTAATTCAGCATATAAATTTTGAGGGAACACAAACTTTCAGTCTATCAGTTCAGTTGCGTCGCTCAGTCGTGTCCAACTCTTTGTGACCCTGTGAACTGCAGCACGCCGGGCCTCTCTGTCCATCACCAACTCCCAGAGTCCACCCAAACCCATGTCCATTGAGTCAGTGATGCCATCCAACCATCTCATCCTGTCGTCCCCTTCTCCTCCTGCCTTCAATCTTTCCCAGCATCAGGGTCTTCTCAAATGAGTCAGCTCTTCGCATAAGGACCAAAGTATTGGAGTTTTAGCTTCAACATCAGTCCTTCCAATGAACACCCAGGACTGATCTCCTTTAGAATGGGCTGGTTGGATCTCCTTGCAGTCCAAGGGACTCTCATGAGTCTTCTCCAACACCACAGTTCAAAAGCATCAATTCTTCTGCACTCAGCTTTCTTTCTAGTCCAACTCTCACATCCATATATGACTACTGGAAAAAGCAAAGTTTTGACTAGACAGACCTTTGTTGGCAAAGTAACGTCTCTGCTTTTTAATATGATGTCTAGTTTGGTCATGACTTTTCTTCTAAGGAAGAAGTGTCTTTTAATTTCATGGCTGAAGTCACCATCTGCAGTGATTTTGAAGCAAAAAAAGTAAAGTCTGTCACTGTTTCCATTGCTTCCCCATCTATTTGCCATGAAGTGATGGGACCAGATGCCATGATCTTAGTTTTTGGCATGCTGAGTTTTAAGCCAACTTTTTCACTCTCCTCTTTCACTTTCATCCAGAGACTCTAGTTCTTCTTCGTTTTCTGCCATAAGGGTGGTGTCATCTGTACATCTGAGGTCATTGATATTTCTCCCGTCAACCTTGATTCCAGCTTGTGCTTCCTCCAGCCCAGCATTTCTCATGATGTACTCTGCATATAAGTTAAATAAGCAAGGTGACAATATACAGCCTTGACGTACTCCTTTTCCTATTCGGAACCAGTCTGTTGTTCCATGTCCAGTTCTGACTGTTGCTTCCTGACCCGCATACAGGTTTCTCAAGAGGCAGATATGGCAGATCTCAAGAGGTCTGGTATGCACATCTCTTTCAGAATTTTCCACAGTTTATTGTGATCCACACAGTCAAAGGCTTTGGCATAGTCAATAAAGCAGAAATAGATGTTTTTCTGGAACTCTCTTGCTTTTTGATGATCCAGCAGATGTTGGCAATTTGATCTCTGGTTCCTCTGCCTTTTCTAAAACCAGCTTAAACATCTGGAAGTCCACGGTTCACATATTGCTGAAGCCTGGTTTGGAGAAGTTTGAGCATTACTTTACTAGCATGGGAGATGAGTGCAATTGTGTGGTAGTTTGAGCATTCTTTGGCATTGCCTTTCTTAGGGATTGGAATGGAAACTGACCTTTTCCAGTCCTGTGGCCACTGCTGAGTTTTCCAAATTTGCTGGCATATTGAGTGCAGCACTTTCACAGCATCATCTTTCAGGATTTGAAACAGCTCAACTGGAATTCCATCACCTCCACTAGCTTTGTTCGTAGTGATGCTTCCTAAGGCCCACTTGACTTCACATTCCAGGATGTCTGGCTCTAGGTGAGTGAGCACGCCATTGTTGTTATCTGTATCATGAAGATCTTTTTTGTACAGTTCTTCTGTGTATTCTTGCCATCTCTTCTTAATATCTTCTGCTTCTGTCAGGTCCATACCATTTCTGTCCTTTATTGAGCCCATCTTTGCATGAAATGTTCCCTTGGTATCTCTAATTTTCTTGAAGAGATCTCTAGTCTTTCCCATTCTGTTGTTTTCCTCTATTTCTTTGCATTGATCACTGAGGAAGGCTTTCTTGTCTCTCCTTGCTATTCTTTGGAACTCTGCATTCAGATGCTTGTATCTTTCCTTTTCTCCTTTGCCTTTCACCTCCCTTCTTTTCACAGCTATTTGTAAGGCCTCCTCAGACAGCCATTTTGCTTTTTTGCATTTCTTTTTTTGGGGGGATGGTCTTGATTCCTGTCTCCTGTACAATGTCATGAATCTCCATCCATAGTTCATCAGGCACTCTGTCTATCAGATCGAATCCCTTCAATCTATTTGTCACTTCCACTGTATAATCATAAGGGATTTGATTTAGGTCATACCTGAATGGTCTAGTGGTTTTCTCCACTTTCTTCAATTTCAGTCGGAATTTGGCAATAAGGAGTTCATGATCTGAGCCACAGTCAGCTCCCAGTCTTGTTTTTGCTGACTGTATAGAGCTTCTCCACCTTTGGCTGCAAAGAATATAATCAATCTGATTTTGGTGTTGACCATCTGGTGATGTCCACGTGTAGAGTCTTCTCTTGTGTTGTTGGAAGAGGGTGTTTGCTATGACCAATGTGTTCTCTTGGCAGAACTCTTATTAGTCTTTGCCCTGCTTCATTCTGTACTTCAAGGCCAAATTTGCCTGTTACTCCAGGTGTTCCTTGACTTCCTACTTCAGTCTATAGTACCCCCATTATCTGTACCCTCTCTCCATCAGCCCCAGATAACCACTTAACTATTTTCTGTCTTTACTGATTTGCCTACTGTGGACACTTTCATATAAATGGACCATACTATATGTGCTCTTTTGTGACTTATTTCACTTTATATAATGTTTTTGAGGTTTGTCCATAATATGTACTACTTCTTCACTCCTTTTTTTTAAATTTTTGCTAAACAGTATTCTGTTATATGGTAATGGCATATTTTATTTATTCATTCATCAGCAGGACATTTGGGTTAATTTCACTTTGATGCTATTAAGAATAATGCTGCTATGAACATTTGTGTACAAATTTTTGCGAAGACATGTTTTCATTTCTCTTGAGCATATATCCAAGCATGGAATTACCCAGTCATACAGTATCTCTATGTTTAAGATCTTGAGGAACTGTCAAATCATATTCCGGAGTGGCTACACCACTTACAGCCCAGTCAGCAGTATGTAAGTTTCAATTTCTCCACATCCTCACTTGTCATGTCTTTATTATAGTCATTTTAGTGGGTGTGAGGTGGTATTGCATTATGGTTTTGGTTGAATTTACTTAATGATGAACGATGTTGAGCATCTTTTTCACATTATTATCCATTCATACACTTTACTGGGAAGAATTATCTACTCAGGTATTTTGCCCATTTTAAAAACTGTATTGTCCTTATTATTGGGTTTTTAAGTGTTAAGTACTCTGTATACAAGACATTCATCACATACATGATTTGCAAGTATTTTCTCTCATTCTGTGAAGTTTCTCTTCACTTTCTTGGTGGTCTCATTTGAAGCACAAAGTTTTTAATTTTGATGAAGTTCATCAATTTTTTTGTTTGTGCTTTTGTTATCAGAGCTACAAAATCAATGACTAACTTAAGGTCATGAAGATTATTCCAATGTTTTGCCTAGGAGTTTTATAGTTTTAGACATTAATGTTTCTCATTCCTTTTGAGTTAAGCTCTGTATTTGATGTGATATATGGTCCAACTATACTCTTTACTTCCCAGGTGGCATGGTAAAGAACCTGCCTGCCAATGCAGGAGACATAAGCAATGTGGGTTTGATCTATGGGTTGGGAAGATCCCCTGGAGAAGGGAATACAACACTTCTGTATTCTTTCCTGGAGAATCCCATGGACAGAGGAACCTGGCGGGCTACAGTCCATAGGGTTGCACATAGTTGGACACGACTGAAATGACTCAGCACAGCACAGACTCTGTTGCATGGAATATATCCAGTTGTCCCAACACCACTTTCTTTCCCCATTGAACTGTCTTATCATCCTTGTTGAAAATCAAATTGACCCACAACGAACTGGGTTTATTTCTGGACTCTTGATTCTATTCCATTGATCTTTGCTTATCCTTATGCCAGTACAACACTATCTTGATTAGTAAGCTTAGCAATCAGGAAATGTGAGGCCTCCAATTTTGTTCTTCTTTTCCAGTATTGTTTTGGTTATTCATGGTACTTTTTGTTTCCATTTGAATTTTAGGATCAGCTTATCAATTTCTGCAAAATACCAGGTGGGGTTTTGATAGGGACTGTATTGAAAGTGTAGATCAGTTTTGGGAGTACTACTATATTAACAATATTCAGTCTTCTGATCTATGATCATGGGATGTCTTTGCATTTATCAGATGCATTTTTACTTTCTTTAAACAATATTTTGGGACTTTCCTGGTGGTCCAGTGGTTATGACTCCATGCTCCTAATGCAGGGGGCAAGGGTTTGATCCCTGGTTGGGAAATTTAAGATTATTCCCACATGCTGCATGGCATGGCCAAAAAAAAAAAAAAAAAAAAACCACCCAATGTTTTGACACAGTGTATTACATTAATGTTAAGCCATCCTTGTATTTGCACTACTGGGGTAAATAAATCCCAGTTGATCATGTTTATATGTTGGATTTGCTTTACTAGTATTTTTCTTGAGCTTCTTGAACATATAGATTGCTTTTCATCAAATTTAGGGCAGCCATTATTTCTTTAAATATATTTTGTCTCCTCTGGTATACCCATTATGAGTGTTTGTGTGCTTAATGTTTTACCACATTTTTATAAGGCTCTGTTCATTTTTATTCACTTTTTTCAAATGAAAAGTTCAGCATTTCGACTTGGGGTGTGGGGGTGTATTCTATCCTTTACTAGCATTTTCTTTTTTCCCACTTGTTTTTGGCTGCACTGGGTCTGTGTTGCTGTGTGTGGGCTTTCTCTAGTTGTGGCAAGTAGGGGCTACTCTCTAGATGTGGTGCATGGGCTTCTCATTGCAGTGGCTCCTCTAGTGCTGGAGCATGGGTTCTTGGCATGTGGGCTTCAGTAATTGTGGCACATGGACTTAGTTGCTCTGTGGCACATGGAATCTTGCTGGACCAGGGATTGAACCTGTGTCCCCAGCATTGGCAGGAATGGATTATTAAAGACTGGACCACCAAAGAAGTCCTGGTATTTTCAATGAATCACTGTCATCACATATTCCTTTAATTATTTAAACATGGTTTAAGTTCTTTGAATGTATTTAAAATAGATGTTTTGAAGTCCTTAGTCACTAAGTTCAACATCTGACTCCCCCTCAAAGGCAATCTTTTTCCCCCTGCATATAGGTCACACTCTCCTGTTTATTAATCTGAAGTTAGGTAACATATTGTAGCAGTACTGGATTTGGTTGTCTCTGCTCCAGAGTCTGTATAGTAACTTGGCTGGACTAATTCCTTGTGTGCAGCCTCTAATTTTTGGATTTTTCATTTTTATCTTGATACCTAGGTTCCTAAAGTAATTCCCTGGGTCAGAGGTATTGTTTAGCAGTCATCCACTAATTGAGTGGAGTTGTACCATAGCCTCTAAGTACAACAAAGCCAATAAGATTTTCTTCTTTTGCTGCTTGACCTGTGTGGTTTAGAGACTGCTTTCACACTTCAGGGAGTCTACAAATTGTCTCACATTTAGTCAAGGACTAATAGCAAATAAGTTTCCTCTTCAGTTGTTCCTGAGAAAGCGGGGCCTTGTTACACTCATCCATATCACCAGACCTCCTTTGCTGGCTCTTTCTCTCATGTTAAACTTCTGGCTGGTCTGCCTCTATAAGTATCATACCATGCTTTTGATTGATATCATGCTCCACTGATAGTTTGCTGATTTTTACTTTGTACAATTCCTTGAAGGCACAAATTGCTACACAATCCAAATAAAGTATGGTCCCTCAGGCAGGACCATGGTGTTGCCAGTTTTTGAGTTTTTCTATGACCTTGTTGGAACCTCTATATTATGGACACTATCTAAGGGAGATAGGAGCTGCCACTTGGCTGCCAAGCTCACTGTAACCTGTTCTGCAACAAGGAGCTGGGTGGGGAAATGGGTGTAACCTCTAGCTCACGTTAAGACTCGTATTACTGAGCTTTGCAGATATTTAGTAAACGGTTTTCAATTTGCTGCAAATCCCTTTACCATTCTTTAGAGACTCTGAATGATGGTTTTGGCTAAATTTAATACCCACTAGACAAATATTTTTCTGGGGAGAATTTCCACTGATCTTTTCATATTGCCATCTAGAATTCCTCCCCATTACAGTTTTCAATTGATTATGTAGAAACTGGTGATCAAGTTTATGAATTTAACCTAGTTCACAAACCTGATTACAAAAAAGGATTCAGTTCTATTAAGTTGAAATTAACATCTAATTAAAAATTATATACTATTTTTTCCTCCATTACCCCAAGTAACAGAAAGTCCATCTATATATAGATACAAGGGGAAAGTATAGCATATAAAATATTCACTCTTGTTCTAATGCTTAGGATGGCAAACTATTAAGTAGGTGCTTATTCATTCATACTTCCAGCACTTTTCTCAGAAAGGTTCAGGAAAGCTCTGTTCACACAGAGAGTAAAGTATAGAGAAAATACATTATACCAGTAAGCTACTATCTCCTGTCGTTGTTAAGCCGTTAAGTTGTATCCAACTTTTTGCAATCCCATGAACTGCAGCATGCCAGGCTTCCCTGTCCTTCACTGTCTCCCAGAGTTTGCTCAAATTCATGCCCATTGAGTCAGTGATGCCATCCAACCTACTTCCTAAATCTTTAATTGAATTGTTATAAGATAGTATACTTTGATCAAATACAGCTTGCAAAACAGGAAAAACCTGTATATCATTTCTCCTCTTTTTGGCTTTTCAATGAAAATTTTACAGGCTTTCTGTCATTTTACATGCCAAACCTTTGAAAAATAGATCTCAGAATCTAAATTTTACCAAAGAAGGAATCAAGAGGCAAAATACTTAAGTGACTTCCAAGGCCATTTTGTTGTTCGGTCCCGAAGTTGCGTCCGACTCTTTTGCGAGTCAGGCTTGCCAGCTTGCCAGCTCCTCTGTCCATGGTATACTGCAGGCAAGAATACCGGAGTGGGTTGCCATTTCCTTCTCCAGGAGACTTTCCCAACCCAGGTGTCAAACCCATGTTTCCCGCATTGCAAGCAGATTCTTTACCACTGCGCCACCAGGGAAGCCCAAGGTGATACTAATGACGAATCAAAAACTAGAAGCAATGAAAGGTTTTCTTAACATCCAGCCTTCAGCTCGGAGAAGGCAATGGCAACCCACTCAGTACTCTTGCCTGGAAAATCCCATGGACGGAGGAGCCTGGTAGGCTGTAGTCCATGGGGTCGCTAAGAGTCGGACACGACTGAGGGACTTCACTTTCACTTTCATGCATTGGAAAAGGAATTGGCAACCCACTCCAGTGTTCTTGCCTGGAGAATCCCAGGGACAGCGGAGCCTGGTGGGCTGCAGTCTATGGGGTTGCACAGAGTCGGACACAACTGAAGCAACTTAGCAGCAGGAGCAGCAGCTGCCTTCAGCTCTGTGCACCAAATCAAACTAGATAAGTTAATATTCTTCCTGACAAGCTGAAAGTCTGCATTCCTGTACCTACTTTAAAGTGGACTTTAATTCACATACACTATTATGTTCCTTGGCAAGATACCCTTTTCTGAGTATTATAAAAATAAAGCATTAATAATGTCAATGATACATTCTGTTAAACACTACTGCCTATTGTCTTAGATCAGGCTGCTATATAATAAAAATATCACAGACTGGGTGGCTTTAAAAAACAAATTTACTTCTCAAAATTCTGAAGGCTGAAATTCCAAGATCAGGGTATCAGCATGAATCTTCTTCCAAGCTTGTAGACAGCAGCCTTCCCTGATGGATCTTCACAAACGGGAGGGAAAGATTATCTGTTGTCTTCTCCATTAAAGGCACTCCTGGACTTTCTGGGTCTCCTGGACTCAGGACCCAAGAGAAAGATCAGTGACCTCCCAAGAGACTGAGTCAGACCTGTCTGTGAGTGTTTGGGAGTCTCTGGTGGAGGTACGGGTTGACAGTGGCCTGCCAGGGGGTCAGGGACACTGACAGCAGCAGTCCTGGGAGGTGTGGCATGCTGGTATAAGTTCTTTTGGAGGGGTCACCATTACCGCCATAACCCCTACCACTGATGAAGAACTGATGCTTCTGAATTGTGGTTCCAGAGAAGATTCTTAAGAATCTTGGACAGCAAGGAGATAAAACGAGTCAATCCTAAAGGAAAGCAACCCTGAATATTCATTGGAAGGACTGATGTTGAAGCTGAAGTTCCAATACTTTGGCCACCTGATGTGAAGAGCCAACTCACTGGAAAACACCCTGATGCTGGAAAAGACTGAGAGCAGGAGAAGAAGGGGACAACAGAGGACGAGATGATTGGATGGCATCACCAACTCAATGGACATGAGTTTGAGCAAACTCCAGGAGATAGTGAAGGACAGGGAAGCCTGGCGTGCTATAGTTCATGGGGTTACAAAGAGTTGGAGGCAACTCAGTGATTGAACAAGAACAATCCCTACCATAGTTTGGTCTCAGGCCAAATTACAGGGAGGGAACACAGCCCCATCTATCAGCAGAAAACTGGATTAAAGATTCACTGAGCAAGGCCCTGCCCACCAGAGCAAGATTCAGCTTTCCCCACAGCCAGTTCCTCCTATCAGGAAGCTTCCACAAGCCTCTTATTCTCATCCATCAGAGGGCAGACAGAATGAAAACCACAATCACAGAAAACTAACCAGAATGATCACATGGACCAAAGCTTTGTGTAACTTAATGCAATTATGAGCCATGCCGTGTAGGGCCACCCAAGACAGATGGGTCATGGTGGAGGGTTCCAACAGAACGTGGTCCACTGGAGAAGGGAATGGTAAACCACTTCAGCATTTTGCCTTGAGAGCCCCATGAACAGTATGAAAAGGCAAAAAGATATGACACTGAAAGATGAACCCCCCAGGTTGGTTAAGTGTCTAATATGCTACTGGAGAAGAATGGAGTAATAGCTCCAGAAGGAATGAAGAGGCTGTCAAACCAGAAATGACGCTCAGCTGTGGATATATCTGGTGGTGAAAGTCAAGTCAGATGCTGTAAAGAACAATACTGCATAGGAACCTGGAATGTGAGTGCCATGAATCAAGGTAAATTAGAAGTGGTCAAACGGGAGATGGCAAGCGTGAACATCAACATTTTAGGAATCAGTGAACTAAAATGGATGGGAAGGGGTGAATTTAATTCAGATGACCAATATATCTACTACTGTGGGCAAGATTCCCTTAGAAGAAATGGAGTAGCCCACATAATCAACAAAAGAGTCAGAAATGCAGTACTTGGGTGCAATCACAAAAATGACAGAAATGACGGAAAGATCTCGATTCATTTCCAGGGCAAACTATTCAACATCACAGTAATCCAAGTCTATGCCCCAACCATTAATGCTGAAGAAGCTGAAGCTGAACGGTTCTATGAAGATCTACAAGACCTTCCTTTTCATCAGAGGGGACTGAAATGCAAAAGTAGGAAGTCAAGAGAAACTTGGAGTAACAGGCAAGTTTGGCCTTGGAGTACAAAATGAAGCAGGGCAAAGGCTAACAGAGTTTTCTCAAGAGAACGCACTGATCATAGCAAACACTCTTCCAACAACACAAAAGACAACTCTATACATGGACATCACCAGATGGTCAATACCAAAATCAGACTGATTATATCCTTTGCAGTCAAGGATGGAGAAGCTCTACAGACTCAGCAAAAACAAGGCTGGGAGCTGACTGTAGCTCAGATCTTGAACTCCTTATTGCAAAATTTGGACTTAAATTGAAGAAAGTAGGGAAAATCAGTAGGCCATTCAGGTATGACCTAAATCAAATCCCTTATGATTATCCAGTGGAAGTGACAAATAGATTCAAGGGATTAGATCTGATAGACAGAGTGCCTAAAGAACTGTGGATGGAGGTTTGTAACACTGCACAGGAGGAAGTGATCCAAACCATCCCAAAGAAAGCAAGAAGGCAAAGTAGTTGTCTGAGGAGGCCTTATAAATAGCTGAGAAAAGAAATGAAAGGCAAAGGAGAAACAGAAAGATATACCCAACTGAATGCAATGTTCCAGAGAATAGCAAGGAGAGATAAGAAAGCCTTCATAAGCGAATGATGCAAAGAAACAGAAGAAAACAATAGAATGGGAAAGACTAGAGATCTCTTCAAGAAAATTAGAGATACCAAGGGAACATTTCATGCAACAATGGGTACAATAAAGGACAGAAATGGTATGTACCTAACAGAAGCAAAAGAGATTAAGAAGAGGTGGCAAGAATACATAGAAAAACTATACAAAGAAGGTCTTAATGACCCAGGTAACTACGATGGTGTGGTCACTCATCTAGAGCCAGAAATCCTGGAGTGTGAAGTCAAGTGAGCCTTAGGATGTATTGCTGCAAAGCTAGTGAAGGTGATGGAATTCTAACTGAGCTACTTAAAATCCTGTAAGATGATGCTGTTAAAGTACAGCACTCTATATGTCAGTAAATTTGAAAAACTCAGCAGTGGCCACAGGACTGGAAAAGGTCACTTTTCATTTCAATCCCAAAGAAGGGCAATGCCAAAGAGTGTTCAAACTACATTGTATAATTGTGCTCACTTCACATGCTAGCAAGGTAATGCTTAAAATCTGTCATGCTAGGCATCCACAGTACCTGAACTGAGAACTTCTAGATGTACAAGCTGGATTTCGAAAAGGCAGAGGAACCAGAGATCAAATTGCCAACATCTGAATCATAGAGATATCCAGAAAAACATCTTCTGCTTCACTGACTACATGAAAGCCTTTGACTGTGTAGATCACAACAAACTGTGGACAATTCTTAAAGAGATGGGAATACCAGACCACCTTATCTGCCTCCTCTGAAACCTGTATGCAGCTCAAGAACAGCTAGAACTGGACACAGAACAACTGACCAGTTCAAAAATGGGAAAGGACTACATTAAGGATGCATATTGTCACACTGCTTATTTAACTTCTATGCAGAATACATCATGTGAAATGCCAGGCTGTAGGAATCACAAGCTGGAATCAAGATTGCCAGGAGAAACAACTGCAAACACGCAGATGACACCACTCTAATGAAAGAAAGCAAAGAGGAACTGAAGAGGCTCTTAATGAAGGAGGAAGGGGAGAATGAAAAAGCTGGCTTAAAACTCAATATTCAAAAAATTAAGACAATGGCATCTGGTCCCATCACTTCATGGCAAATAGATGGGGAAACAATGGAAACAATGACAGACTTTATTTTCTTGGGCTCCAAAATCACTGTGGACAGTGTCTGTAGCCATAAAACAAGACACTTTTTGTGAAGGAAAAGCTATGACAAACCTAGACAGTATACTGAAAAGCAGAGACATCACTTGGCCCACAAATGTCTGTATAGTCAAAGCTATGGTATTTCCAGTGGTCATGTGTGGATGTGAGAGTTGGATCATAAAGAAGACTGAGTGCCAAAGAATTGATGCTTTCGAACTGTGGTGTTGGAGAAGAGTCTTCAGAGTCCCTTGGACAGCAAGATCAAGCTAGTCAATGCTAAAGGAAATCAAACCTGAATACTCACTGGAAGGCCTGATGCCGAAGCTGAAGCTCCAATACTTTGGCCACTGATGTGAAGAACTGACTCACCCGAAAAGACCCTGATGCTGGGAAAGATTGAGGGCAGGAAAAGGGGATGACAGATGAAATGGTTGACTGGCATCATCGATTCAATGGACAAGAGTTTGAGCAGACTCTGGGAGACAGTGAAGGACAGAGAACCCTGGTGTGCTGCAGTCCATAGGGTCACAAAGTGTCAGACAGGACTGAGTAACAACAACATAAAGGCACTAACCCCATGTCATGAGAGGTCCATCCTCAAAATCTAATTACCTAAGGCCCCACCTCTAAACACCATCACGTTGAGGGAGGGACTGGAGTTATGACTTCAACAAATAAATTTCAGGGAAACAAACATTCAGTCCATAGTGTCCACCTTTGTTAGAAACAGATTTTTTTTTACATGACAGAAATAGAGGTTCTCTGTACATTCATGGCTCAGAAGGTAAAGAATCTGCCTGCAAAGCAGGAGACCTGGCTTTGATCCCTGGGTTGGGAAGATCCACTGGAGAAGGAAATGGCAACTATCTCCCGTATTCTTGCCTGGAGAATTCCATGGACAGAGAAGCCTGGTTGGCTACAGTCATGGGGATGCAAAGAAGATACGACTGAACAACTAACACTTCTACTTTCATAAGTTTAAAAACCTAATAATTTAAACAAAGTGAAAAGTACTATCAGTTCAAAAAGATCTTAAAAATATAATAACAAGTGATGCTGGGAAAACTGATCAACCACTTGTAAAAGAATGAAACTAGAACACTTTCTAACACCATACACAAAAAGAAACTCAAAATGGATTAAAGATCTAAATGTAAGACCAGAAACTATAAAACTCCTAGAGAACGTAGGCAAAACACTCTCCGACATAAATCACAGCAGGATCCTCTATAACCCACTTCCCAGAATATTGGAAATAAAAGCAAAAATAAACAAATGGGACCTAATTAAAATTAAAAGCTTTTGCACAATGAAGTAAACCATAAGCAAGGTGAAAAGACAGCCTTCAGAATGGGAGAAAATAATAGCAAATGAAGCAAGTGACAAAGAATTAATCTCAAAAATATACAAGAAACTCCTGCAGCTCAATTCCAGAAAAATAAATGACCCAATCAAAAAATGGGCCGAAGAACTAAACAGATATTTCTCCAAAGAAGACATACAGATGGCTAACAAACACATGAAAAGATGCTCAGCATCACTCATTATCAGAGAAATGCAAATCAAAAGCACAACGAGGTACCATCTCATGCCAGACAGAATGGCTCCTATCCAAAAGTCTACAGGCAATAAATTCTGGAGAGGGTGTGGAGAAAAGGGAACCCTCTTACACTGTTGATGGGAATGCAAACTAGTACAGCCACTATGGACAACAGTGTGGAGATTCCTTAAAAAACTGGAAATAGAACTGCCATATGACCCAGCAATCCCACTGCTGGGCATACACACTGAGGAAACCAGAATTGAAAGAGACACGTGTACCCCAATGTTCATCACAGCACTGTTTATAATAGCCAGAACATGGAAGCAACCTAGATGTCCATCAGCAGATGAATGGATAAGAAAGCTGTGGTACATATACACAATGGAATATTACTCAGCCATTAAAAAGAACACATTTGAATCAGTTCTAATGAGGTGGGTGAAACTGGAGCATATTATACAGAGTGAAGTAAGTCAGAAAGAAAAACACCAATACAGTATACTAATGCATATATATGGAATTTAGAAACATCGTAACGATAACCCTGTATGCAAGACAGCAAAAAAGACACAGATGTATAGAACAGTCTTTTGGACTCTGTGGGAGAGGGCGAGGGTGGGATGATTTGGGAGAATGACACTGAAACATGTATATTATCATATGTGAAACGAATAGCCAGTTCAGGTTCGATGCATGATACAGGGTGCTCGGGGCTGGTGCACTGGGATGACCCAGAGGGATGGGCTGGGGAGGGAGGTGGGAAGGGGGTTCAGGATGGGAACACGTGTACACCTGTGGCGGATACATGTCAATGTATGGCAAAACCAATACAATATTGTAAAGTAATTAGCCTCCAATTAAAATAAATACATTTATATTAAAAAAACAAAAGGTCACCTAAAAAATATATATATATATAAATTTTAGAGAATAATTTTTCTTCTAATAAACTATTTTGTGATAAAATGTAACTGATATAAAGAGAATTTCTACTATGCTAATAAAAGTTTATGAGGCACCATAGTTATCATTTTTTCTTTCCAGATTGTCCCCAAGACCAGACGAAGAAGTTATGATAAAAAAATGTTGGAAATCTAATAGCACTGTTATTGAATATTAAGTCAATATTTATAACATCAGCAATTTTACACAAATACTGGGTATTCTTTTTGTACAATTAGGAAAACAAACCACACTTTCTATTTCTTTTCTTAGACATGTTTTGCATGCAAGCAAATACTCTTATTTTGTTTTTCTTGTTTTTCTTTGCCGTGAACATTCTTCAAAAGACTTTTCAAATAACTAGACTTGGCATATTTGCACAGCTGTATATCTAATTTTAAGTGTGTTAAATAATTGATCAAGAAGAATATGGTCAAAGAGGTACCCAGGGAATAATTATTGAACAAAAACGCAAACTAAGGGGAAAAATTTTTTTCTCCCAGAATATAAACTCAAGTTTAGAGAAGTTTCTTCCATGATATGAGATTGTTAGGGGTTAAATTTTCATAAAAACTAATCAAACCCCTTCTCACAATTTAAACTTCTACATGATCTTAAGGACCAAAATAATATGTTGTGAAAAACAATATGGGAAGTTACTTGGAGTACGAACTTAAAAGCAAATTTTCTAAATGACAAGGGCTACGCACTGGGGAAGCTATCAGATTTACTTCAAAGCAGCTAAAGCTTCTTTTATCCAGGTATATGTAAGCAACATTCCATACCATTAAATATCCCCTCCTTTTTGAAACATTTTCTTTACTTGGCTTCCAGCACATCAGTCTTCTAACTTTTCTTCTAGCTCACTAGTGAGTACTTCTCAGTCTCTTGCTGGTTCCTCCTCTTCTCTACTTCTTAATATTTGCATGCTCCAGGGTTTAGTCCTTTGCCATTTTCTCTTTGCAAGCTGTACTAAGTGATCTCATCCAATATCATGGCCATGAAATAGACTCCCAAATCAATTGTCAGAATCAAAATGTACCCTGAATTCTAGATTTGGATATCCAACTGCCTATTTAGCATCTCCTAACTAACATGACCAAAAACACCCTCATGACTCCACACTCCTTCAAATCTGTTCCTCATCTCTCCATTCCAGCATTCACCCAGTTGCTGAATCAAAAAACTAAGTGTCATCCTTTACTCCCCTCCCCTCCTTCATATCCAAGCTATCAGCAGAGCCTTTAAAATATAGCTTGAATCCAGTATCTGACTACCCACCCACCCACCCCACCTCCCCCATCATCCACCACACTAGTCTAAGACTCTTGCCTCGAAAACTGTAATAACCTAACTGTTCTCTCTGCTTAATCCTCTTCAATCTAAACTCTACACTGCAGCTCTATAGTTCAGTTCAGTCACTCAGTCATGTCCCACTCTTTGTGACCTCATGGGCCACAGCATGCCAGGCTTTCCTGTCCATCACCAACTCCCTAAGCTTGCTCAAACTCATGTCCATTGAGTTGGTGATGTCATCCAACCATCTCATCCTCTGTCGTCCCCTTCTCCTCCTGCCTTCAATCTTTCCCAGAATCAGGGTCTTTTCCAATGAGTCAGTTCTTCACGTCAGGTGGCCAAAGTACTGGAGCTTCAGCATCAGTCCTTCCAATGAATATTCAGGACGGATTTCCTTTAGGATGGACTGGTTGGATCTCCTTGCAATCCAAGGGGCTCTCAAGAGTCTTCTCCAACACCACAGTTCAAAAGCATCAATTCTTTGGCGCTCAGCTTTCTTTATAGTCCACCTCTTACATCCATACATGACTACTGGAAAAACCATAGCTTTAACTAGAGAGACATTTGTTGGCAAAGTAATGTCTCTGCTTTTTAATATGTTGTCTAGATTGGTTGTAGCTTTTCTTCCAAGAAGCAAGCGTCTTTGAATTTCATGGCTGCAGTTACCATCTGCAGTGATTCTGGAGCCCAAGAAAATAAAGTCTGTCACTGTTTCAATTGTTTCCCCATCTATTTGCCATGAAGTGATGGGACTGGATGCCATGATCTTTGTTTTTTGAATGTCAAGTTTTAAGCCAGCTTTTTCACTCTCCTCTTTCACTTTCATCAAGAGGCTCTTTAGTTCCTCTTCGCTTTCTGCCATAAGGGTGGCATCATCTGCATATCTGAGGTTATTGATATTTCTCCCAACAATCTTGATTCCAGGTTGTGCTTCATCCAGCCTGGTATTTTGCATGATGTACCTTGCATGTAAGTTAAATAAACAGGGTGACAATATATAGCCTTGATGTACTCCTTTCCCAATTTGGAACCAGTCTGTTGTTCCATGTCCAGTTCTAACTGTTGCTTCTTCTTGACCTGCATTCTCAGGAGGCAGGTAAGGTGGTCTGTTATTCCCATCTCTTGAAGAATTTTCCAGTTTGTTGTGATCCACATAGTAAATTTGTGATCCACAATGTCAAATTATGCCACTCCTCAGCTCTCCATCCCAGCTACAAGGATTGTCATGAACTACTCTCTGGCTTTCTCCCATTTCATTTCTTATCATTCCTTTAATCACTAGGTTGTAACCCTACTGGCCTCTGCTATTCCTCAAACACCAAGTAAGTTAACATTTTCAAATCTTTTTACTTGCCTTTACCTCTTCCTAGAATGCTCTTTCCCCCAATATTCACACGGTTCATACACTTATTTCATTAGGGCCTCTGCATATGTCACCTCTTCAAACAGGCCTTCCTTAAGCATCTTACATTGCAACCCTCTCAAACATGTATATCTCTTTATGTATAATTTGGTGGAAGGCAGAGTCTGATGATGAAGTCATTTTTCACTTGCTGGCTAAAGAACCCAGATCCTGCAAATCAAAGTTGGCCACATTGAAGGTCTCCTGAACCATGGATAGAAGGACAATTTAAAGGACTCCCTGAAGATGGCAGTCTGTTGCTGAAGCGAATATGGAAACTCAATGAGCCACTGGGCCTCTACCAATGAGGAAGGAATTTAGTCCCATACACTCAGTTTGTTTCTGTCCCTATTCTTTGCTTTTTCTTTATAGTATCTGATATTAGACATCTATTTACAACCTGTATTATCTGTCTTCTCCAATGGAGAAGTAAATTCCACAAAAGCAGGTACTATATAACCAGCACACAGAAGAGTTCACAGCACATGGTAAGCTCAGTAAATATGTATAAAATTAAAAATGAGTGAATACATAGGATTCTAGTCTGAACACCTTCCAATAATATAGTTCAGGGTTGTTTTGCTTTACAGGAAAAAAAGAACTGCAATGTGCTCTTAAATACAAAAGTAAATTCAGCCTGATTTCTCTCAAATGATACAAATTTTATTAAAAGGTGGAGAATTTTTCTGTAGCACTGAAGCAAAATTCCGTGGTAAATTTTCAGCAAGATATTCTAGCTATTATAAAAATTTTAAAAAGCTTCAGAATTATTCCTGAAAATAAGTTACAGTTAATTTATTTGAACCTAAACATTTAAAAATGGGATATATATATATATATATATATATATATATATATAAACACATACATGCACATGCACAAAATAGAGCAGTCTCGTAAAATCAAACTGGTAAAACTCCAGGAATGTGCATTATCCCACAGTTCTCTCCCTTTCCTTCTCTCATCAAATTTCTACTACCAGTGAAGGCCCAAGAATCTACCAACTACCTAAAGTCAGCTTTTAGAGTTAGAAATATATCCTGTTAACTTGGTGTTGGTATGGCTGTCCAAAATCAGTAAAAGGGCAACATTCGCAGAGGTTTCAGAGGCAGCTGAGTATTTTCCATAAATATGTCTGGCTTAGCTGCCACTGTATATTATCATCTGCTCTCTTCCATAAAAATAAAAATCATAGTTCACAAAAATGTGAAAAATCCCACCACATAATGGATATATCTCTTTATGCATAATTTGGTGTAAGGCAGAGACCGATGATGAAGTCATTTTTCACTAGTGGGCTAAAGAACCTAGATCCTGGAAATAACGTCAGCCACACTGAGGCTCTCCTGAGCCATGGGTAGAAAGCCAGTTTACGCACTCCCTGAAGGTAGCAGTCTGTTGGTAAAACGAGTATGGAAACTCAAGTTGAGCCCCTTGATCTCTTCAGCAACAAGGAAGTTTAGTCCCATATACTCAGTTTGCTTCTGTCAACATTCATTTAATGTTGATCAGGTGGAGGAAGGAAAAAAAAGCCCCTTTGACCCAATGCTGTCAGAGAGCATAAATCATAAAGTTAATGGATTTTCATTTTTACAAGAAGTGCATAAACAATGTCCACTCTCCTCCTAAACTAGCAACTGGGGGTTCTAAAAGTGGTTGCCAACTTTTTGTAAAGCAGTTAACTCCTGCAAACAGTTTGCTACATGAAAAGTCAAAGGCTATACTTACCTTGTTCTCAGTTTTACAAAAGCTGATGGCAGCCACAGCAAAGAATGAGCAGCTAGTAAGCCGGGTGTACCTCTGCTCCTGTGCAAAAGGCCTGATAAACTCTGAAGCTACACTTGTACACACGTGGTCCATGGCAACCAGATGTCTTAGTTATCTATTCCGGTGCCAGGTTTGGAGACCCTGGTAAAATTCAGAGGCTTGTAACTTGCCTGAGGCCAATGGTGGCTAAAGTAGTATCACTCATCCAACATGGTCTTCTAGAACAGAGGTCAGGAAACTTTTCTATAAACAGTTTTACAGTAAATATTTTTGGCTTTGCAGACCACAGAGTATCTGTCCCAAAAACTCAGCTTCAACACTGTGGCAAAGCCAGAGACAAGACGTAAATGCCCAGACACGACTGCCTTGGAGAGGGAGCCTGATTTCATCCAAGGGTCATAATTTGCCAACTCTACTCAAGAACTCTGCCATTTCCCATCATGAGGTGGAGTCTAATACCCCTCCCCGTGAACTTGGGGAAGTGTGTGATTTGCTTGTGACCAAGATAGTATGAAGGAACTGAGAGTGCATGACCTTCAAGGCTGCATCAGAAAAGGTGATGTTTTTTGTCCCTGAGACATCTGCCTGCCTGGAGCCCCAAGCCACCACAGAAGCATCCAGTTGTCCTGAGGCCACCATGCTGTAAGGAAGCCCAAGTGAGCCACATGGAAAGACCACATGAAGAAGCCTTGAGACTCTAAGAAGAGGGGGAGATTAACTCAGCCAGCCTCCAGAGTTCTAGCCCTCCATCTACCCGACTACAAGTTTGGGAAAGACCCTGAGGCAGAACCACCCAGTTAAAGCTCTCCCCAAATTTCTGCCTCGTAGAAATATTAATAATAAATGATTGCTATTATTTTAAGGCACTAAACAAAAAAAACTCAGAACACAGTCTCAAAACTAGTGAGTGGCAGACATGAGATTCAAACCTAGGTTGGCTTGACCCCAACACCACGTCTGTTCTATTACATGACTGCTAACAGCAGCCTTTTTAAAATATCATGCTAAAACATCCGTGACATGAAACATAAAAACAAAATGTTGATCAGGTGGTTCACGCTCTCTGCTCAGGGGACAGAAGAACGATGAATACTACTTCTTATGAAGTGTTTCAAGCCGTGTAACCCCTCTGAATATAAATAGTCCAAATACCAGTTCCATTTCTTCCCCTGCAGGCACAAAAATGGGAAAATTACTCATCAGGTATTTACTTTGCTTATTCTCTACCTCCTCTTCTTTGCCTAGAAAAAGTTCCCAGCATCCTGGATGTGCATACCAAGAGTAAGCTCGAATAGCCATGTTCTTTACTCAAACTCAGTCACTAAAGCAACATTCAAACTAGAGCATACCCAAAATTTAAGGGCTAAATATTCCTTTTATTATATTGACAAAAATATTTAGTTGTTCAGCTGAACAAGTACTGTGAAATGGAAATGGGTCATCATTCCTGCACTCTAGGAATTTAACATCTAAAGTACACAGCACAGGAGCAGACATTATTACATTAATGTCTATATTAAATATGTACACAGCAGAGTTTCTATACTGAGACAACTGTGTTTGGTTTTGTTACAGTCACACTTTGACTACATGCAAATGTATTATAGAATAAGATGATGCACAGACACAACAGCAAGAGTCAAACTATGAATAGTTTTATCTATGTAGAGGGTATGTGCCAATGAAGTCACATAAAAGTCACTGGAATTAATTCAGAAAGCAAATACTTTACTTTGAATTTGCCTAGGCAGCAGACATGGGATTTGGGGGAAAGTAAAGGTATAAATTCTTTTGATGAAATGAAGCTTTATCCCTGCTGCTGCTGCTGCTGCTAAGTCGCTTCAGTCATGTCCAACTCTGTGCGACCCCATAGATGGCAGCCTACCAGGCGCCTCTGTCCCTGGGATTCTCCAGGCAAGAATACTGGAGTGGGTTGCCAATTCCTTCTCCAATGCACGAAAGTGAAAAGTCAAAGTGCAGTCGCTCAGTCGTGCCCGACTCTTAGCGACTCCATGGACTGGAGCCTACTAGGCTCCTCTGTCCATGGGACCCTCCAGGCAAGAGTACTGGAATAGGAGCTTTATCCCTGCACATGATGAAAATAAATTTCCTTACCCGAATAGAGCTCATGTTTACTTTCCTTTCTTCTGGGCATTCCTTTAAAAACAAAAAAACAAACAAAAAGGGAAATGGAGAGAAATGGGGATGAAAATATTTGGTTAGCAGAAATTACCAGAAAATTAAGATGGCTCTTCACTGTCTGATTCATTTGCTATGTTCTATTCCTACCAACATTCTTGGAATCCTTTTGAATAAACACCCACTATAACCTTTCATATTTTTCCCTAGAAGCACAAACAGAAAGAACATAAAATTGCAGTAGATAAAGTGAGCACCATTTTGTTAATCTATGGCCTCATTTTTAAAAATTCTGGACTCAGTCACGGGTGGAGATGAAAGGTGTTATAGAAGGTTTTTCCCGAGGAATATGATTATCTGAATTGAGTTTTGAAGGATGAGGACGAAGTCTGGTGAGGCAGTCTGTGTACACAGTAGATTTCTGAAATTGTAATTTTTTAATGTAAACTCAAGAGCTAGGTGAGCTAGCTAGTTATTCTCTGGTTTTAACTATCACCTACGGTACTTCACTGAAAAGCTATCAATTCTAACGATCTTTTTTATGACTCACTGAGAAAAAACTCTGCCAATCAAACCATGTATAACACAATTAGAAGTTTATATTTTACAGTGAGTGAGTTTTAGATGTAGGCAGATTTTGAACATATATCATTTTTACCAACATGAAATGGTAAATGCAAACAAAATTCAATGGTGAAATTTTGAAATGGTGAAAGTTATTTCTAAAACTTCACATTCAGAGTCTAATTCTTCTGAATTACTTTTTTACTTGAGGGTTGTGGACATCTATGTTTATCTTCACACAGTATCATTCTTTGTGCCAGAGTGTGCATTATGCAGCATTTCTTAAAATAACAGAAAGCTACGGTGCTTGGGTCTCAACTGCAAAAAGCTAACCTACTTTTGGCCCTTGCCTCAAGGAAATGTCCCTAACATGGATGGTTCCAGCTCTTCCCTACCTTCTTACTTTGAGTCATTTGATTTTAAGGGCTTAATACAGTTCTCCAATATCATCTCCAATTCTCCCCCATGCTGCTGCCATCCAATCTGCAAGATCTGATTCTGGCCATCTGCCAGTACACACTTAAACAGCAAATGACAACTCTATCACGATTGCTACCTGGCTGACATCAATCACAAGATGCACCCTTATCTCTGAAAAGTTAAAAAGCAAAAAAAAAAAAAAAAAAAAAAGTAGTTTTGGAACTGATGAAGTATCATCCATGCTGATGAATTTCATACTTATTTCTCGCATTCCAATACCTCTCTTGAGCTTTAAAGGTCCCTGTTTCAAGGTGCCTACTTAAGCTTCTTGGATATCTAACAGGCATCTCAAACTTAAGTAGGTCCTACTTAACTGATTGATTCTTGATTCTTAACCTGCCCTCCCCACAAAAACAAAATAATCTATCCTGTTCTTCTATCAGTCAGTCAGTTCAGTTGGTCAGTCGTGTCCGACTCTTTGTGACCCCATGAACCGCAGCATGCCAGGCCTCCCTGTCCATCACCAACTCCCGGAGTCCACCCAAACCCGTGTCCATTGAGCCATCCAACCATCTCATCCTCTGTTGTCTGTCCCCTTCTCCTCCTGCCCTCAATCTTTCCCAGCATCAGGGTCTTTTCCAATGAGTCAGCTCTTCACATCAAGTGGCCAAAGTATTGGAGTTTCAGCTTTAGCATGAGTCCTTCTAAAGAACACCCAGGACTGATCTCCTTTAGAATGGACTGGTTGGATCTCCTTGCAAGGGACTCTTAAGAGTCTTCTCCAACATCACAGTTCAAAAGCATCAATTCCTTGGTGCTAAGCTTTCTTTCTAGTCCAACTCTCACATCCATACACAACTACTGGAAAAACCATAGCCTTGACTAGACAGACCTTGTTGACAAAGTAATGTCTCTGCTTTTTAATATGCTGTCTAGGTTGCCCATAACTTTCCTTCCAAGGAGTAAGCGTCTTTTAATTTCATGGCTGCAATCACCATCTGCAGTGATTTTGGAGCCCAGAAAAATAAAGTCAGCCATTGTTTTCCCCATCTATTTGCCATGAAGTGATGGGACCAGATGCCATGATCTTAGTTTTCTGAATGTTGAGCTTTAAGCCAACTTTTTCACTCTCCTCTTTCACTTTCATCAAGAGGCTCTTTAGTTCTTCTTCGCTTTCTGCCATGAGGGTGGTGTCATCTGCATATCTGAGGTTATTGATATTTTTCCTGGCAACCTTGATTCCAGCTTGTGCTTCCTCCAGCCTAGCGTTTCTCATGATGTACTCTGCATATAAGTTTGTACTCTACAAATAAGCAGGGTGACAATATACACCCTTGATGTACTCCTTTTCCTATTTGGAACCAGTCTGTTGTTCCATGTCCAGTTCTAACTGTTGCTTCCTCTTGTTCCTTAATCTAAGTCACACTGGCCTTCCTTTTTTCCCCTGAATCCTTTAAGTACTGTCCCCACTGCCTAGAATGCTCTTCTTCTAGTTATCTTTAGAGTTGGCTTATTCTCATCTTTTAGAAGAAATCTCAGATCAATTGTCACCTCTTCAAACAGGTCCTCTTTGAACACTCATCCCTGACAACTCCCCAGGAACACACTCTCACGCCACCCTGTTTATGCCTTTCATGGCATTTCTCAAAGTTTAAAATTATTACATCTACTTATTTCATTACTTATTTTTTGCTTGTTCTCATTAGAATAAACTGCATTTGGACAGAGACGGTAGCTTATCTTCTTAAGCACTGTATTCCTAGTGTCAAAAGCATGCTGTGCTGTGCTGTGCTTAGTCATTCAGTCCTGTCTGTCTCTTTGTGACAACATGGACTGTAGCCTGCCAGGCTCCTCTGTCCGTGGTGATTCTCCAGGCAAGAATATTGCAGTGGGGTGCCATGCCCTACTCCAGGGGATCGTCCCAACCGAGGGATTGAACCCAGGTTTCCCACACTGCAGGCAGATTCTTTACCATCTGAGTCACCAGGGAAGCCCAAGAATACTGGAGTAGGTAGCCTATTCCTTCTCCAGGGGATCTTCCCGACCCAGGAATCAAACCAGGGTCTCCTGCATTGTAGGCAGATTAAGCCCGTCAAAAGCATAGTGGACACCTAATATTTGTTGAATGAATAAACAAAGATATATCTAATTATTAGTTCAAAACTAATTGATAAGAAAACCAAGAGCTTCAGAATTTCCTGAAACATAAGCTTGACAAATGTCCAGACGCATGGAGTAACTTGAGCTCTTCTGATACTGAGAACTGATTGACCAAATTAAGTTTACTAAATTATCTCTAAAAATATGGTCAATTTGAAATATTTACAATGTGATAATTCAGCAAAGTAAAACTGTCAGAATTAAATCACACTAACATAGTATCAGAGGTTATTTTTATCACCTCAAAGGTATAATCATTAGATAATGAGCAGTAAGTTGGTGACATGGCTCAAAAGGTATTCTTTTAAGAGAAAGATTGACATTAAAGCACAGTATTTTCATAATCATACAGAAACATTAATTACAAAATGCTAGTTACACATTTTGCCAAATGTGCACAATGCTGTTAGAATTAAACTTTCAAGGATCAGCCTTCCTGCTGTATAGCACAGGGAGCTCAACTCAGTGTTCTGTGATGACCTGGAGGAACGGGATAGTGGTGGCGGAGTTCAAGAGGGAGGGGATATATGTATACACATAGCTGATTCACTTTGTTGTACAGAAGAAACTAACAACACGGTAAAGCAATTATATTCTAACCTTAAAAAAAAGAACCAACCTTCCTAAAATATTTTTTAAAACACTTCTGATTTAAAAGAATATATTAATTCCTGAACCCCCAAAATAAGTTTGCTTACCTATGTCTAAGTTGATAGCATTTACCATTTTAGAGACTGAATCTTATAATTAAGACATACACACACACACACACAGTTTGGGAAGAAAAGAGAACTAACTTAAAGAAAATTAATTCTATTCTGTGATTCATCATGTAGTATTCCAAGTAAGAACTGGATGCAACTGGACTCCCATTTATTGTTAGCAGTAATGTAAGTTGGTAAACATCTATTTCTGCTTTATTGACTATGCCAAAGCCTTTGACTGTGTGGATCACAATAAACTGTGGAAAATTCTGAAAGAGATGGGAATCCCAGACCACCTGATCTGCCTCTTGAGAAATCTGTATGCAGGTCAGGAAGCAACAGTTAGAAGTGGACATGGAACAACAGACTGGTTCCAAATAGGAAAAGGAGTTCGTCAAGGCTGTATATTGTCACTCTGCTTATTTAACTTATATGCAGAGTACACCATGAGAAACGCTGGACTGGAAGAAACACAAACTGGAATCAAGATTGCCGGGAGAAATATCAATAACCTCAGATATGCAGATGACACCACCCTCATGGCAGAAAGTGAAGAGGAACTCAAAAGCCTCTTGATGAAAGTGAAAGTGGAGAGTGAAAAAGTTGGCTTAAAGCTCAACATTCAGAAAACTAAGATCATGGCATCTGGTCCCACCACTTCATGGGAAATAGATGGGGAAACAGTGGAAACAGCGTCAGACTTTATTTTTCTGGGCTCCAAAATCACTACAGATGGTGACTGCAGCCATGAAATTAAAAGACCCTTACTCCTTGGAAGGAAAGTTATGACCAACCTAGATAGCATATTCAAAAGCAGGGACATTACTTTGCCAAAAAAGGTCCGTCTTGTCAAGGCTATGGTTTTTCCTGTGGTCATGTATGGATGTGAGAGTTGGACTGTGAAGAAGGCTGAGTGCTGAAGAACTGATGCTTTTGAACTGTGGTGTTGGAGAAGACTCTTGAGAGTCCCTTGGACTGCGAGGAGATCCAACCAGTCCATTCTGAAGGAGATCAGCCCTGGGATTTCTTTGGAAGGAATGATGCTAAAACTGAAACTCTAATACTTTGGCCACCTCATGCGAAGAGTTGACTCATTGGAAAAGACTCTGATGCTGGGAGGGATTGGGGGCAGGAGGAGAAGGGGACGACAGAGGATGAGATAGCTGGATGGCATCACTGATTCAATGGATGTGAGTCTGAGTGAACTCCGGGAGTTGGTGATGGACAGGGAGGCCTGGCGTGCTGCAATTCATGGGGTCGCAAAGAGTCCGACATGATTGAGCAACTCATATGATCTGATCTGATCTGAAGTTGGTATAACTTCTACTGAAAGCAATTTGACAACACGTAACAAAATTACACCTAACAAAACACCTAACAAAAGAAGCACGCCGGCTGTGACAGACCTCGCAGGACCTCGCAGAAGTGTGGTCGAGAGGAGCTACCCCACGTCTGAGGTCGGGGCGGGGGGCAGCCAAGAGTGCCAGGCTGCAACAGTGCAGGAGCGGCTGAGAGGAGCTATTCCACATCCGAGGTCAGGGGCAGTGGCTGGGAGGAGCTACCCCATGCCTGAGGCCAAGGGAGGCGGCCGGGAGGAGCTACCCCACGTCCCAGGAGTGGTGGCTGCATGGGTGCAGGAGGGCCAAGAGGAGCTACTCCACATTCAAAGTCAGGAGGGGAGGCGGTGAGGAGATACCCCTCGTCTAAGGTGAGGAGCAGTGGCTGCACTTTGCTGGAGCAGCCATGAAGACTTATCCCACGTCCATGGTAAGAGAAACCCAAGTAAGATGGTAGGTGTTGTGAGAGGGCATCAGAGGGCAGACACACTGAAACCATAATCACAGAAAACTAGTCAATCTAATCACACAGACCATAGCCTGGTCTAACTCAATGAAACTAAGCCATGCCCTGTGGAGCCACCCAAGATGGGCGGGTCATGGTGGAGAGGTCTGACAGAATGTGGTCCACTGGAGAAGGGAATGGCAAACCACTCCAGTAATCTTGCCTTGAGAACCCCATGAACAGTATGAAAAGGCAAAATGATAGGATACTGAAAGAGGAACTCCCCAGGTCAGTAGGTGCCCAATATGCTACTGGAGATCAGTGGAGAAATAACTCCGGAAAGAATGAAAGGACGGAGCCAAAGCAAAAACAATACCCAGCTGTGGATGTGACTGGTGATAGAAGCAAGGTCCGATGCTGTAAAGACCAATATTGCATAGGAACCTGGAATGTCAGGTCCATGAATCAAGGTAAATTGGAAGTGGTCAAAAAGGAGATGAAAAGAATGAACGTCAACATTCTAGGAATCAGCAAACTAAAATGGACTGGAATGGGTGAATTTAACTCAGATGACCATTATATCCACTACTGCGGGCAGGAATCCCTTAGAAGAAATGGAGAAGCCATCATGGTCAACAAAAGAGTCCGAAATGCAGTACTTGGATGCAATCTCAAAAACGACAGAATGATCTCTGTTTGTTTCCAGGGCAAACCATTCAATATTACAGTAATCCAAGTCTATGCCCCAACCAGTAACGCTGAAGAAGCTGAATAGTTTTGTGAAGATCTACAAGACCTTTTAGAACTAACATCCAAAAAAGGTGTCCTTTTCATTATAGGGGACGGGAATGCAAAAGTAGCAAGTCAAGAAACACCGGGGGTAACAGGCAAATTTGGCCTTGGAATACGGAATAAAGCAAGGCAAAGGCTAATACAGTTTTGCCAAGAAAACGCACTGGTCATAGCAAACACCCTCCTCCAACAACACAAAACTCTACACATGGACATCACCAGATGATCAACACCGAAATCAGACTGATTATATTCTTTGCAGCCAAAGGTGGAGAAGCTCTATACAGTCAGCAAAAACAAGACCAGGAGCTGACTGTGGCTCAGATCAACTTCTTATTGCCAAATTCAGACTTAAATTGAAGAAAGTAGGGAAAACCTAGACCATTCAGGTATGACCTAAAACAAATCCCTTATGATTATACAGTGGAAGTGAGAAACAGATTTAAGGGACTAGATATAATAGATACAGTGCCTGATGAACTATGGACTGAGGTTCGTGACTTTGTACAGGAGACAGGGATCAAGACCATCCCCAAGAAAAAGAAATGCAAAAAGCAAAATGGCTCTCTGGGGAGGCCTTACACATAGCTTTGAAAAGAAGGGAAGCGAAAAGCAAAGGAGAAAAAGAAAGATATAGGCACCTGAATGCAGAGTTCCAAAGAATAGCACGGAGAGATAAGAAAGCCTTCCTCAGCGATCAATGCAAAGAAATAGAGGAAAACAACAGAATGGGAAAGACTGGAGATCTCTTCAAGAAAATTAGAGATAGGAAGGGAAAATTTCATGCAAAGAAGGGCTCAATAAAGGACAGAAATGGTATGGACTTAACAGAAGCAGAAGATATTAAGAAGAGGTGACAAGAATACACAGAAGAACTGTACAAAAAAGATCTTCATGACCAAGATAATCACAGTGGTGTGCTCACTCACCTAGAGCCAGACATCCTGGAGTGTGAAGTCAAGTGGGCCTCAGAAAGCATCACTACAAATAAAGCTAGTGGAGGTGATGGAATTCCAGTTGAGCTATTTCAAATCCTAAAAGATGATGCTGTGAAAGTGCTGCACTCAATATGCCAGCAAATTTGGAAAACTCAGCAGCGGCCACAGGACTGGAAAAGGTCAGTTGTCATTCTAATCCCAAAGAAAGGCAATGCCAAAGAATGCTCAAACTACCGCACAATTGCACTCCTCTCACACGCTAGTAAAGTAATGCTCAAAATTCTCCAAGCCAGGCTTCAGCAATACGTGAACTGTGAACTTCCAGATGTTCAAGCTGGTTTTAGAAAAGGCAGAGGAACCACAGATCAAATTGCCAAAATCTGCTGGATCATGGAAAAAGCAAGAGAGTTCCAGAAAAACATCTATTTCTGCTTTATTGACTATGCCAAAGCCTTTGACTGTGTGGATCACAATAAACTGTGGAAAATTCTGAAAGAGATGGGAATACCAGACCACCTGACCTGCCTCTTGAACAACCTATATGCAGGTCAGTAAGCAACAGTTAGAACTGGACATGGAACAATAGACTGGTTCCAAATAGGAAAAGGAGTATGTCAAGGCTATATATTGTCACCCTGCTTATTTAACTTATATGCAGAGTACATCATGAGAAACACTGGGCTGGAAGAAACACAAGCTGGAGTCAAGACTGCCGGGAGAAATATCAGTAACCTGAGATACGCAGATGACACCACGCTTATGGCAGAAAGTGAAGAAGAACTCAAAAGCCTCTTGATGAAAGTGAAAGAGGAGAGTGAAAAAGTTGGCTTAAAGCTCAACATTCAGAAAACTAAGATCATGGCATCTGGTCCCATCACTTCATGGGAAATAGATGAGGAAACAGTGGAAACAGTGTCAGACTTTATTCTTGGGGGTTCCAAAATCACTGCAGTTGATGACTGCAGCCATGAAATTAAAAGACGCTTACTCCTTGGAAGGAAAGTTATGACCAACCTAGATAGCATATTCAAAAGCAGAGACACTACTTTGCCAACAAAGGTCCATCTAGTCAAGGCTATGGTTTTTCCAGTAGTCATGTATGGATGTGAGAGTTGGACTGTGAAGAAAACTGAGTGTCGAAGAATTCATGTTTTTGAACTGTGGTGTTGGAGAAGACTCTTGAGAGTCCCTTGGACTGCAAGGAGATCCAACCAGTCCATTCTGAAGGAGATCAGCCCTGGGATTTCTTTGGAAGGAATGATGCTAAAGATGAAACTCCAGTACTTTGGCCATCTCATGCGAAGAGCTGACTCATTGCAAAAGACTCTGATGCTGGGAGGGATTGAGAGCAGGAGGAGAAGGGGATGACAGAGGATGAGATGGCTGGATGGTATCACTGACTCAATGGACGTGAGTCTGAGTGAACTCCGGGAGTTGGTGATGGACAGTGAGGCCTGGCGTGCTGCAATTCATGAGACTGCAAAGAGTCGGACAAGACTGAGTGACTGAACTGAACTGAACAAAATTACAAAGATATACCCTTTGAAGTCAATTCCATGTGCAGCAATTTTATCCAACAGACACACTTGCACATGTATGAAATAATTTATATAGTTCAAACATATTCATTAGAGTATAATTTAATAATGATTGGAAATAACTCAAAAACTCAATTTATAAGTTATATGCTTAACTTGTACTACATCCATACAATGAAATACTACAGAGACAACAAAAAGAATGAGGCAGTCCTTTATGTACAAATATGAAACAAAAGGGATTCTCTTGTGGCTCTGTGGTCAAGAATCTGTCTACCAAAGCAGGAGACACAGGTTTAATCCCTGGGTTGGGAAAATCCCCTGGAGAAGGGAATGGCAACCCACTCCAGTATTCTTGCCTGGAGAATCCCATGGACAGTGATGCCTTGAAGGCTATAGTCCATAGGGTAGCAGAATTGGATACAACTGAGCAACTGAGAACACACACACACAGGCAAAATAAACGCCAAGATACTAAGTCAAAAAAAAAGTCAAGAGACAGGAAAAGTATGTATAATGTACAGTGTTGAAAAAGATCATTTACACAGAAATATAGTATACACATCTGGAAGGATATTCAAGAAACGGAAGATGGCTGTTCTATGATAAGTGTCCACATGGAGTTCCACTTCCAGGATAGGATCACGAGGAATTCTGTGGAACTACTCACCAGAAAACAGGCAAAGTTGGCAAAGACTGGTTTTATAAACCCAGGATTTAAAGTCTCTTGAAATTATCCTAATGACATACAAAAAATATAAAAATATTTATTCAACAAGATCTACTAAAATTCCATAAGAATAGCAGTGTAAGCCATTTGTCCTTCCTAGTTAGCATGGCAGATAAATCAGGGCTGTAAATATTTACAATAAAAATGAAGATCTCAAATTGATAATCTAATTTATTGCCAAGAAACCAGAAACAGGAGAGCAAACTAAACCCAGAGAAATAAAGAAAGAAATAATAAAGATCAGAGCAGAAATAATAGAAATAAAAAGTATATAAAGAGAGAGAATATCACACTTCCTGATTTCAAAACTTACTACAAAGTTTCAAAATAAAATAATGTGTTACTGGCATGAAGACAGACATATAGACAAGTGTAAATGAACAGAGAGCTCAGAAATAAACCATCATGGATATAGTCAAATGATCTTTGACAAAGGTGTCATGGCCATTCACTGGGGGAAAGAACAGTCTCTTTAACAAATGGTACTGGGAAAACTGCATCTCCACATGCAAAGGAATGAAGTTGGATCCTTTATACCATATACAAAAATTAACTGAAGGAAGGGAAGAAAATGGACTAAACATCTAAACATAAGACTAAAAACTATATGGATTTCTATATCCGTAGAAAACTGTATTTTTCAATGGATTAGAAAAATCCATAGGGGGAAAGATTTATGACACTGGATTTTATGATTTCTTAGGTATGACACCAAAAGCACAAGCCAAAACAGACTACATCTATATCCATATATACATATCCAAATGGCATTATATCATGCTTAAAACGTCTATGCATCAAAGGATGCAATCAAGCAAAATGAAAAGGCAACCTACAAAATGGGAGGAAATATTTGCAAATCATATATCTGTAAATAATTAATATCCAGACTTCTTATATAAAGAATTCCTATAACTCAAAAACAAAAAATCAAATAACCCAATTAAAATAACAGCAAAGGACTTGTAGATATTTCTCCAAAGAAGATAAACAAATGACCAATGAACATATAAAGAGATGCTCTGCAACACTAATCATTATGGAGATGTGAACCAAAGCCACAATAAGATGTCACTTCATACACATTAAGATGGATATTATGATTGCTATATTTAAAATGGATAACTGACAAGGACCTACTATATAGCACATGGAACTTTTCTCAATATTATGTGGCAGCCTGGATGGGAGGGGAGTTTGGGGGAGAATGGATACATGTATGCTGCTGCTAAGTCACATCAGTCGTGTCCGACTCTGTGCAACCCCATAGACGGCAGCCCACCAGGCTTCCCCATCCCTGGGATTCTCCAGGCAAGAACATTGGAGTGGGTTGCCATTTCCTTCTCCAATGCACGAAAGTGAAAAGGGAAAGTGAAGTTGCTCAGTGGTGTCCGACTCTTAGCGACCCCATGGACTGCAGCCTACCAGGCTCCTCTGTCCATGGGATTTTCCAGGCAAGAGTACTGGAGTGGGGTGCCATTGCCTTCTCCAGAATACATGTATATGTATAGCTTAATCCCTTCACTGTTCACCTGAAACTATCACAATATTGTTACCCCAACAGAAAATAAGCTTAAATTTTAAAAAAGATGGTTATTATGAAAAAAACTAGGAAATAGTAAGTACTGGTGAGGAGGATATGGAGAAATTGGAATTCTTCTGCACTGATGATATGAATGTAAAATTCATATGAAAATAGAATGCTGTTTCCTCAACAAAGTAAAAAAACAATTACCATATGATTCAATAATTTCACTTCTGTGTATATATTCAAAGGAATTGAAAATAAGAACTTGAAGAGAGAACTTTACATGCATGTTCATAGCAGCATTATTTACAACAGCCAAAGCTGGAAGCAAGCTAAATGTTCATCAAAGAATAAACAGATAAACAAAATGTGGTGTATACATACAATGGAATATTATTCAGCCTTTAAAAAGGATATTTCAAAACACTGCTATAACATGGATGAACCTTGAAGACATTATACTAAGTGAAGCAAGCAAACATATGATTCTACTTATATGAGCTACCTGGAACAGTCAAACTCACAGAGACTGAAAGTAGAATGAAGGTTACAAAGGCTGATGTGAGGAGGCAGGAGGGAATAGGGAGTTATTGTTTATTAAGTACAGAGTTACAGTTTTACAAGATGAAGAATTTTAATGCCAGTGAACTATATACTTTAAAACGGTTAAGTTTTATATCATGTATTTAATCACAATTTTTAAAGCTTTTAGTTTTTAAGTAGAGAAAAATCAATGACACTAAAAGTTTGTTCTTTGAGAAGATCAACACTGACAAACTTTTGGCTAGACTAGGGAAAAGATTCAAATTACCAAAATCAGGAATGAAAGGGGGAAAACATTACCAACTTTATAGAAATAAATATTATCAAAACAACAAGAACCTATTGTATAGCACAGGAAACTATATTCAATATCCTGTAATAAGCCATAATGAAAAAGAAAAGAAATTATTAAAAATAAAAGTTATTATCAATAAATTAGATAAATGATATAAAATGGACAAATTCTAGAAAAATAAATGTTGAAAGTGACTCAAAAAATTGAATATCTGTATAGACCTATGACAAGAAAAGCGGTTGACTAGTAGGGGACACATGCATCTGTGGCTGATTCATGTCGACGTATGGCAAAAACCATCACAATGTTGTAAAATAATTATTTTCCAATTAAAACATAAATTAATTTTTTAAAAAACCTTCCCAATAAAAATGCCTATGACCAGATCGCTTCATGGGTAAAATTTACCAAATATTTAAAGAAGAATTAATGTCAATCCTTCACAAACTTTTCCAAAGATTAGGAGAGAGAATATATCCTAACTTATTCTTTGAGGCCAGAATTAACCTGAAACCAAAACCAGACAAAGACATCATGAGGAAAAACCAATATCCCTATCCACCACAATTTACTGGGAGACCAAATTTGAAGGAAATTATGCTAGGTGAAATAAGTCAAACACAGAAGGACAAATACTATAAGATACCACTCATATTATGCATCTCAAATAATCAAACTCATAGAAGCAGAGAGAGTAGACTGGTCATTGCCAGGGGCTGAAAGGAGAAGGAAAAGAGGAAGCATTAAAAAAAGTACACGTGATAAACTAAAAAATTAATAAATTAAGAGTTCATCAAAATTTAAAACTTCTGTCCTTCAAAAGATACCAAAAAATGAAAAGAAACCCACAGACTAGGAAAGAACTTTTGCAAATTATATATATATATACATACATATATATATATATATATATATGATTTGTAAATTATATGATAATCAACTGGAATTTAGACTATAGAAATGAGTCTTACAAGCCATTTAGACAAATAACCTAATTTAAGAACGGGCAAAGGTATAAATAGACATTTCTCCAAAGGAAATATACAAATGGGCAATAAGCACATGAAAAGATGCACATCAATAGCAATCAAAAAGCACATCAATAGCTATCAGGGAAATGCAAATTAAAACCACAATGAAATACTACTTCACAGCTTCTAGGATGGCTAGAAAAAAAAAAACAAACCCAGACAATAACAAATCTTGAGGAAGGTATGAAGAAAATGGAATCCTTACACACTGCATACCCATAGATGAACCTTGAAAACATTAGAAAGAAGCTAGTCACAAAAACCCATATATTATTGTATGAGTTCATCTTTATGAATTTCCAGAATAAGCAAATCTGTATAGATATAAAGTAGATGAGTGTTTGCCTAGGTCTAGGGAATAGGGAAACTGGAGTGTGATAGCTAAGGGACAAGGGGTTTCTTTTGGGAATAATAAAAATATTCTAAAACAGATTATGGTAATGGATGCAAAGCTCAGTGAATATACTAAAAGCCACTGAAGTGTATACTTTTAAATTGGTGAACTGTACTGTATTTGACTTATATCTTAATAAAGTTGTGAAAAATAAGAAGAAACAGAAAAAAAATTTAAGTGCCCATATCTTTTAGGGACATAGAATCAAACATTTATGTAAAATTGTGTAACATTTGGTATTTGTTTCAAACTAACTGGGTCAGGGGAAAGTATGAAACTGGATGGGAATAAAGACGAGCTGGGTCTACAGGGGCTCATTATACTATACATTCTCTCTCTTTTTGTATTTTTAAAATTTACAAAACATGGGACTTCCCTGGCCCTCTAGTGGTTAAGACTCCATGCTTCCACTGCATAGGGCACAGTTCAGCAAACTAATGCAATATGCCACACAGTGCAGCCAAAACAGAAAATAAATAAATACAATTTACAAAATAAAAAAAGTTATGTTTAAAAAAAGTAATACAGGGGTATTTTAATAAAGGGAATGCCAAAGTCGATGGCAAGGTTAAGCCAAAATCTAGAAGATGAGAGCCCAGAGGGGTAAACCTAATATTCAAAGTCACTCCTGGCCTAAGGGAATTTGCCAATCCAAAGGAGTCACCTGCAAAACTGAGCTGCATCTCCACTAAGGGGTCATGAAATCAACTCAATGGACTTCAACAAGTATTTTTAAAAAAATTAGAATAGAATGGAATGGAATAAATCAGAGTATGTTATACACAGTGGCAAACAAACAAACAAACAAAAACCTGAGCTGCACTTCCACAACCTCCAAGGGCTAAGGTAACTAAAGTCAAAGCAAAGGGTTTGCCGAAAGTGGGAACTCTCATAAACTAACATTCACTTTAAACTAGAAACCCAAAGGGTTACCCTTCAAGGTAACAGTTCACCAGAAATAAATTAGCCTTCTCACAGGCTTGCAGTCTGTCCACCAATCATGTAAGGAATCTCAATTTGCATCAGGTTAGTGCCAAAGAGGGAGAAGGAAATGGCAACCCACTCCAGTACTCTTGCCTGGAGAATCCCATGGACAGCGGAGCCTGGTAGGCTGCAGTCCATGACATGACTAAGCGACTTCACTTTCACTTTTCACTTTCATGCACTGCAGAAGGAAATGGCAACCCACTCCAGTGCTCTTCCTGGAGAATCCCAGGGACGGGGGAGCCTGGTGGGCTGCCATCTATGGGGTTGCACAGAGTCAGACACGACTGAAGCGACTTAGCAGCAGCGCCAAAGAGCATCCCTATGCTTGTGTGCTTAGTTGCTTAGTCATGTCCGACTCTTTGTGACCCTATGGACTGTAGCCCACCAGGCTCCTCTGTCCATGGTATTCTCCAGGCAAGAATACTGGAGTGGGCTGCCATTCCCTTCTCTAAGAGTATCCCTAGGTACATGCAAGAAGCAAATGAAAGTTCTCTCTGCAGGAAGATATCATTCTAGTTTTCCAATTCTTTCTACAAATGATAGTCCAGGTGCCTATCACAAAGTTGAAAGTAAACAGGACACACAAAGAAATTAAGCAATATGAGGAAGAAACAGTAAAAGAAGGAGGCCGCAGAGACAGACACACAAAACTCCTGATAATGGAATTTTAAGACACAGATTACAAAACAATCTTGGACTTCCCTGGTGGTACAGTGGATAGGAATCCACCTACCAATGCAGGTTCAATCCCTGGTCTGGGAAGATCCAACATGCCCTGAGAAACAAAGCCTGAATGCCACAACTACTGAGCCTGTGTGCTGCAACTACTAATGCCTGCACACCTACAGCCTGTGCTCTGCAACAAGAGAAGCCACCATAATGAGAAGCCCACGTACCACAGCTAGAGAGGAGACCCAGCTTGTCTTAGAGAATGCCTGTACACAGTAATAAAGACCCAGTGCAACCAAAAACAAACAAATTATTAAAAGGGTAAACCAAAACACTTTTTACTAAGTTTAAAGAAACAAAACACTGGATGAACAAATCAAGAAGCAATAAAATGGCTACCTAAAAAAAAAGGCTCCCTAAAGATAAAGATAGGATGGAGGAAATAAGGATGAAATTCCTATAGTTAAGAATTTGGTGGGGGAGGAGCCAAGATGGCGGAGGAGTAGGACGGGGAGAACACTTTCTCCCCCACAAATTCATCAAAAGAGCACTTAAAAGCCGAGTAAATTCCACAAAACAACTGAATGCCGGCAGAGGACATCAGGCACCCAGAAAAGCAACCCAAGTCTTCGAAAGGAGGTAGGAAAAAATATAAAAGACAAAAAAAGAGACAAAAGAAGGAGGGACGGAGTTCCATCCCGGGAAGGGAGTCTTAAAAGAGAGAAGTTTCCAAACACCAGGAAACCTTCTCACTGCCGAATCTGTGCCGAGCTTTGGAAGCACAGAGGGCAACATAACAGGGAGAAAAAATAAATAAACAATTAAAACTTGCAGATTGCGAGCCCTACGGTAACTCCCCCAGTGGAGAAGCAGCGCAGACGCCTGCACACGCCATTAGCAAGCCAGGGCTGGGCAGGGAGGCGCGGCACGGGCTGCATCGCTTAGAGTAAGGACCTGGCCTATGAATACCCTGAGCGCTATCTGAGTGAAATAATCTGGGCTAGCAGACCAGACTGTGGGATATCTATCACGCAAAAAGCCAGCCCTAACCTAAGACACCACCAGGCCCGCGCATGGAACAAAGGACTGAACAGAGATAGTCGGCTGCAGACCTTCCCCCTCCGGTGACACGCAGCCAGAGCCAGAAGGGGGCAATCACAGCCCCAGAGAGACATTATCTATAAAACTGTAAGCAGGCTTCTTTGCTAACTAAAACTTCTTGGGGGTCTGGACGGTCAACATCTCCCTGAGAAGGTGCGCCAGTTGTACACCTAGACAACCGAGTGGCGGGGAGGCGATAAGTTGCAGCAATCGCGCTCGCTAAACACCTCATCACCTGAGCTGCTCGGACCTGGGAAGGGCACAAAACGCAGGCCCAACCGAGTCTGCACCTCTGAGGACTACCCGAGTGCCAGAACCTGAGCGGCTTGGACCTGGGAGGTGCAGGCAGCCCAGGGCCGGCCACCGATGGTTCCCCGCGGAACAACGTAGAGCCTGAGCAGTGTGGGCAGGGAGGCTACACGCGCCGTGAGCCGGGGCAGACCCAGCGTGGCTGAGGCACTGCGAGCACACGCCAGTGTTATTTGTTTGCAGCATCCCTCCCTCCTTCCCCACAGCGCGACTGAACAAGTGAGCCTAAAAAAAAAAAAAAAAAAGTGTCCTCCACCGTCCCCTTTGTGTCAGGGTGGAAACCAGACACTGAAGAGACCAGCAAACAGAAGAAGCTATAACAGAGGGAACCGCCTTGGAAGCTACAGGCAATAGATTAAAACCCTGTGGTTACTACAGACTACACAGGAAGGGGCCTACAGATCTTGAGAAATATAAGTCGGACCAAGGAACTAGCCAAAAATGAGCTGAACCCACAATACTCACAACAAAACCAGAGAAAGTCCTCGATATATTTTTACGATCATTCTTTTTTTTTTTTTAATTAAAAAAAAATTTTAAGTCCTCTATTATTCCTTTAATTTTCACTTTTACAACATATTACTTTGCAAATAAAAAAAGACCCTATTTTTTTTTCTTCAGCAAATTTCATATATATATTTTTTAGAATTTTTTGACCTTGTTTTTTTTTTTTTCTTCTTTTTTTAACATTGTATTTTTGAAATTCCAAACTCTACTCTAGATTTTTAATTTTAGCTTTTTGGTATTTGTTATCAATTTTGTACCTATAGTTTTTTTATAATTTCTGTGACTTTTTTTCTTTTTCTCTGTTTCTTTCTCTTCTTCTTTTATATAACATTGTATATCTGAAATTGCAAACTCTACTCTAGATTTTTAATTTATGCTTTTTGGTATTTGATATCAATTTTGTACCTGTATTTTTTCTTTGTAATTTTTGCGACAATGTTTGTTTTTGTTTGTTTGTTTGTTTTTCTCTCTTTTTCTTCATCTTTTTTTTTTAACATTGTATTTTTGAAATTCCAAACTCTACTCTAGATTTTTAACTTTTGCTTTTTGGTATTAGTTACCAATTTTGTACCTATATTTTCTTTATAATTTTCGCGACCTTGTTTGTTCGTTTTTTCTCTCTTTCTTTTCCTTCTTCTTTTCTTTAACATCATATGTTTAAAATTCCAAACTCTACTCTAGATTTTTAATTTTTGCTTTTATGTATTTGTTACCAATTTTGTACCTTTAAGAACCCAATCTTCAGTACCCACTTTTCACTAGGAAACGAGATAACTGGCTTAACTGCTCTCTTTCCCTTTGGACTCTCCTTTTTCTCCACCAGGTCGCCTGTGTCTCCTCCCTAACCCCTCTCTACTCCACCCAACTCTGTGAATTTCTGTGTGTTCCAGACGGTGGAGAACACTTAGGGAACTGATTATTGGCTGGATCTGTCTCCCTCCTTTTCATTCCCCCCTTTTATCCTTCTGGCCACCTCTGTCTCCTTCCTCCTTCTTCTCTTCTCTGTATAACTCCGTGAACATCGCTGAGCGGTCCAGTTGTGGAGTGCACATAAGGAAGTGATTATTGGCTAGCCCACTCTCTCCACTATTGATTCCACCTCATCTCATTCGGGTCACCTTTAACTCCCTCCTCCCTCTTCTCTTCTCCATGTAACACTGTGAACCTCTCTGGGTGACCCTCACAGTAGAGAAACTTTTCATCTTTAACATAGATGCTTTATCAGTGGTGCTGTACAGAAGGAGAAGTTTTGAAACTACTGTGAAAATAAGACCAATAACTGGAAGTAGGAGGCTTAAATCCAAACCCTGACTCCAGGGAACTCCTGACTCCAAGGAACATTAATTGACAGGAGCTCATCAAACGCCTCCATACCGACACAGAAACCAAGCACCACACAAGGGCCAACAAGTTCCAGGGCAAGACATACCAAGCAAATTCTCCAGCAACAAAGGAACACAGCCCTGAGCTTCAAGATACAGGCTGCCCAGAGTAACCCCAAAACCACAGACATCTCATAACTCATTACTGGACACTTCATTGCACTCCAGAGAGAAGAAATACAGCTCCACCCACCAGAACACCAACACAAGCTTCCCTAACCAGGAAACCTTGACAAGCCACCTGTACAAACCCACACACAGCGAGGAAATGCCACAATAAAGAGAACACCACAAACTGCCAGAATACAGAAAGGACACCCCAAAATCAGCAATTTAAACAAGATGAAGAGACAGAGGAATACCCAGCAGATAAAGGAACAGGATAGATGCCCACCAAACCAAACAAAAGAGGAAGCGAGAGGGAATCTACCTGATAAAGAATTCCAAATAATGATAGTGAAATTGATCCAAAATCTTGAAATCAAAATGGAATCACAGATAAATAGCCTGGAGACAAGGATTGAGAAGATGCAAGAAAGGTTTAACAAGGACCTAGAAGAAATAAAAAAGAATCAATATATAATGAATAATGCAATAAATGAAATTAGAAACACTCTGGAGCCAACAAATAGTAGAATAACAGAGGCAGAAGATAGGATTAGTGAATTAGAAGACAGAATGGCAGAAATAAATGAATCAGAGAGGATAAAAGAAAAACGAATTAAAAGAAATGAGGACAATCTCAGAGACCTCCAGGACAATATTAAACGCTACAACATTCAAATCATAGGGGTCCCGGAAGAAGAAGACAAAAAGAAAGACCATGAGAAAATACTTGAGGAGATAATAGTTGAAAACTTCTCTAAAATGGGGAAGGAAATAATCATCCAAGTCCAAGAAACCCAGAGTCCCAAACAGGATAAACCCAAGGCGAAACACCCCAAGACACATATTAATCAAATTAACAAAGATCAAACACAAAGAACAAATATTAAAAGCAGCAAGGGAAAAACAACAAATAACACACAAGGGAATTCCCATAAGGATAACAGCTGATCTTTCAATAGAAACTCTTCAAGCCAGGAGGGAATGGCAAGACATACTTAAAATGATGAAAGAAAATAACCTACAGCCCAGATTATTGTACCCAGCAAGGATCTCATTCAAGTATGAAGGAGAAATCAAAAGCTTTTCAGACAAGCAAAAGCTGAGAGAATTCTGCACCACCAAACCGGCTCTCCAACAAATACTAAAGGATATTCTCTAGACAGGAAACACAAAAACGGTGTATAAATTCGAACCCAAAACAATAAAGTAAATGGCAACGGGATCATACTTATCAGTAATTACCTTAAACGTAAATGGGTTGAATGCCCCAACCAAAAGACAAAGACTGGCTGAATGGATACAAAAACAAGACCCCTACATATGTTGTCTACAAGAGACCCACCTCAAAACAGGGGACACATACAGACTGAAAGTGAAGGGCTGGAAAAAGATTTTCCATGCAAATAGGGACCAAAAGAAAGCAGGAGTAGCAATACTCATATCAGATAAAATAGACTTTAAAACAAAGGCTGTGAAAAGAGACAAAGATGGTCACTACATAATGATCAAAGGAGCAATCCAAGAAGAAGATATAGCAATTATAAATATATATGCACCCAACACAGGAGCACCACAGTATGTAAGACAAATGCTAACAAGTATGAAAGGAGAAATTAACAATAACACAATAAGAGTGGGAGACTTTAATACCCCACTCACACCTATGGATAGATCAACTAAACAGAAAATTAACAAGGAAACACAAACTTTAAACGATACAATAGAACAGTTAGACCTAATTGATATCTATAGGACATTTCATCCCAAAACAATGAATTTCACCTTTTTCTCAGGTGCACATGGAACCTTCTCCAGGATAGATCACATCCTGGGCCATAAATCTAGCCTTGGTAAATTAAAAAAAAACAGAAATCATTCGAAGCATCTTTTCTGACCACAATGCAGTAAGATTAGATCTCAATTATAGGAGAAAAACTATTAAAAATTCCAACATATGGAGGCTGAACAACACGCTGCTGGATAACCAACAAATCACAGAAGAAATCAAAAAAGAAATCAAAATTTGCATAGAAACGAATGAAAATGAAAACACAAACCTGTGGGACACTGTAAAAGCAGTCCTAAGGGGAAAGTTGATAGCAATACAGGCACACCTCAAGAAACAAGAAAAAAGTCAAATAAATAACCTAACTCTACACCTAAAGCAACTAGAAAAGGAAGAAATGAAGAACCCCAGGGTTAGTAGAAGGAAAGAAATCTTAAAAAATAGAGCAGAAATAAATGCAAAAGAAACAAAAGAGACCATAGCAAAAATCAACAAAGCCAAAAGCTGGTTCTTTGAAAGGAAAAATAAAATTGACAAACCATTAGCCAGACTCATCAAGAAACAAAGGGAGAAAAATCAAATCCATAAAATTAGAAATGAAACTGGAGAGATCACAACAGACAACACAGAAATTCAAAGGATCATAAGAGACTACTATCAACAATTATATGCCAATAAAATGGACAACGTGGAAGAAATGGACAAATTCTTAGAAAAGAACAACTTTCCAAAACTGGACCAGGAAGAAATAAAAAATCTTAACAGACCCATCACAAGCACAGAAATTGAAACTGTAATCAAAAATCTTCCAGCAAACAAAAGTCCAGGTCCAGACGGCTTCACAGCTGAATTCTACCAAAAATTTAGAGAAGAGCTAACACCTATCCTGCTCAAACTCTCCCAGAAAATTACAGAGGAAGGTAAACTTCCAAACTCATTCTATGAGGCCACCATCACCCTAATACCAAAACCTGACAAAGATCCCACAAAAAAAGAAAACTACAGGCCAATATCACTGATGAACATAGATGCAAAAATCCTTAACAAAACTCTAGGAATCAGAATCCAACAACACATTAAAAAGATCATACACCATGACCAAGTGGGCTTTATCCCAGGGATGCAAGGATTCTTCAATATCCGCAAATCAATCAATGTAATACACCACATTAACAAATTGAAAAATACAAACCATATGATTATCTCAATAGATGCAGAGAAAGCCTTTGACAAAATTCAACATACATTTATGATAAAAACTCTCCAGAAAGCAGGAATAGAAGGAACATACCTCAACATAATAAAAGCTATATATGACAAACCCACAGCAAACATTATCCTCAATGGTGAAAAATTGAAAGCATTCCCTCTAAAGTCAGGAACAAGACAAGGGTGCCCACTTTCAGCATTACTATTCAACATAGTTTTGGAAGTTTTGGCCACAGCAATCAGAACAGAAAAAGAAATAAAAGGAATCCAAATTGGAAAAGAAGAAGTAAAACTCTCACTATTTGCAGATGACATGATCCTCTACATAGAAAACCCTAAAGACTCCACCAGAAAATTACTAGAACTAATACTCCACCAGAAAATTACTAGAACTAATAATGATTATAGTAAAGTTGCAGGATATAAAATCAACACACAGAAATCCCTTGCATTCCTATACACTAATAATGAGAAAACAGAAAGAGAAATTAAGGAAACAATTCCATTCACCATTGCAACGGAAAGAATAAAATACTTAGGAATATATCTACCTAGAGAAACCAAATACCTATACATAGAAAACTATAAAACACTGGTGAAAGAAATCAAAGAGGACACTAACAGATGGAGAAATACACCATGTTCATGGATTGGAAGAATCAATATAGTGAAAATGAGTATACTACCCAAAGCAATTTATAGATTCAATGCAATCCCTATCAAGCTACCAACAGTATTCTTCACAGAGCTAGAACAAATAATTTCACAATTTGTATGGAAATACAAAAAACCTCGAATAGCCAAAGCTATCTTGAGAAAGAAGAATGGAACTGGAGGAATCAACCTACCTGACTTCAGGCTCTACTACAATGCCACAGTTATCAAGACAGTATGGTACTGGCACAAAGACAGAAATATAGATCAATGGAACAAAATAGAAAGCCCAGAGATAAATCCACGCACATATGGACACCTTATCTTTGACAAAGGAGGCAAGAATATACAATGGAGAAAAGACAATCTCTTTAACAAGTGGTGCTGGGAAATCTGGTCAACCACTTGTAAAAGAATGAAACTAGAACACTTTCTAACACCATACACAAAAATAAACTCAAAATGGATTAAAGATCTAAACATAAGACCAGAAACTATAAAACTCCTAGAGGAGAACATAGGCAAAACACTCTCTGACATACATCACAGCCGGATCCTCTACGACCCACCTCCCAGAATATTGGAAATAAAAGCAAAAATATACAAATGGGACCTAATTAAACTTAAAAGCTTCTGCACATCAAAGGAAACTATTAGCAAGGTGAAAAGGCAGCTTCAGAATGGGAGAAAATAAGAGCAAATGAAGCAACTGACAAACAACTAATCTCAAAAATATACAAGCAACTCCTACAGCTCAACTCCAGAAAAATAAATGACCCAATCAAAAAATGGGCCAAAGAACTAAATAGACATTTCTCCAAAGAAGACATACAGATGGCTAACAAACACATGAAAAGATGCTCAACATCACTCATTATCAGAGAAATGCAAATCAAAACCACTATGAGGTACCATTTCACGCCAGTCAGAATGGCTGCGATCCAAAAGTCTACAAGCAATAAATGCTGGAGAGGGTGTGGAGAAAAGGGAACCCTCTTACACTGTTGGTGGGAATGCAAACTAGTACAGCCACTATGGAGAACAGTGACGAGATTCCTTAAAAAACTGGAAATAGAACTGCCTTATGATCCAGCAATCCCACTGCTGGGCATACACACCGAGGAAACCAGAAGGGAAAGAGACACATGTACCCCGATGTTCATCGCAGCACTGTTTATAATAGCTAGGACATGGTAGCAACCTAGATGTCCATCAGCAGATGAATGGATAAGAAAGCTATGGTACATATACACAACGGAGTATTACTCAGCCATTAAAAATAATACATTTGAATCAGTTCTAATGAGGTGGATGAAACTGGAGCCTATTATACAGAGTGAAGTAAGTCAGAAAGAAAAACACCAATACAGTATACTAACGCATATATATGGAATTTAGAAAGATGCTAACAAAAACCCTGTGTACGAGACAGCAAAAGAGACACTGATGTATAGAACAGTCTTATGGACTCTGTGGGAGAGGGAGAGGGTGGGAAGATTTGGGAGAATGGCATTGAAACATGTATAATATCATGTATGATACGAGTTGCCAGTCCAGGTTCGATGCACGATACTGGATGCTTGGGGCTAGTGCACTGGGACGACCCAGAGGGATGGTATAGGGAGGGGGGAGGGAGGAGGGTTCAGGATGGGGAACACATGTATACCTGTGGCGGATTCATTTTGATATTTGGCAAAACTAATACAATTTGTAAAGTTTTAAAATAAAATAATTTTTTTTTATTCCAGAATTTTATTTTTTATTTTATTTTTTTAAAATTTTATTTTATTTTTAAACTTTACAATATTGTATTAGTTTTGCCAAATATCAAAATGAATCCGCCACAGGTATACATTTGTTCCCCATCCGGAATCCTCCTCCCTCCTCCCTCCCCATACCCTCCCTCTGGGTCATCACAGCAGGATCCTCTATGACCCACCTCCCAGAATATTGGAAATAAAAGCAAAAATATACAAATGGGACCTAATTAAACTTAAAAGCTTCTGCACATCAAAGGAAACTATTAGCAAGGTGAAAAGGCAGCCTTCAGAATGGGAGAAATAAGAGCAAATGAAGCAACTGACAAACAACTAATCTCAAAAATATACAAGCAACCCCTACAGCTCAACTCCAGAAAAATAAATGACCCAATCAAAAAATGGGCCAAAGAACTAAATAGACATTTCTCCAAAGAAGACATACAGATGGCTAACAAACACATGAAAAGATGCTCAACATCACTCATTATCAGAGAAATGCAAATCAAAACCACTATGAGGTACCATTTCACGCCAGTCAGAATGGCTGCAATCCAAAAGTCTACAAGCAATAAATGCTGGAGAGGGTGTGGAGAAAAGGGAACCCTCTTACACTGTTGGTGGGAATGCAAACTAGTACAGCCACTATGGAGAAAAATAAAATAAAATTGAAAAAAAAAAAGAATTGAATAATTAGAATGTATCTAAGACAGAATGGGTAATATTAGTTACTCTTGAAATAAAAATATAAATGTTTGCTTGGAATTTTATAGCTTTTGGACACATATACTATATTAAATATATTATATATTATAATACTTAATGTACTATAATATGTAACCACAATCTCATGTATCTTTGGGTTTGTAATTATGTCTGGAGAGAGAGAGATTGTTAAGAAGAAAAATAATAAAAGCTGGATCAACTGGAAAAAAAAAAGAATTTGGAATCATTTAAATGTTTTATATATTCCAAGAATCAAATTAAATAAAAAATCAGATAATCAATAAGTTCCTACTGTATAGCACATGGAACTATATTCAATCTCCTGGGATAAACCATAATGAAAAATAAAATAAGAATGCATGTATGTGGATAACTGAGTCAGTTTGCTGTACAGTAGAAATTAGCACATTATAAATCAATTATACTTCAATAAAAAAGATTTCTAATGATCAAATAAAAAGAAAAAAGCAATCTCTAAAACATGAAAACAAACTGAAACAAATGTACCTAATTGCATATAAAACACAGTATATGCAATGTACATTTTTCATAGGATTTAGTCCAGGAGCAAAAACTAAAAATATTTCAAATTTCATCCAGTCTCATTATTAATAGTAATATATCATTAATTGAAACAAGTTTTTATGTACTGTATGATAAATCAGGCAAGTTATTATGAAAGGAAAAGAGAAAAAGGAAAGAATATCAGAAAATCACAAAACTATACTGCCTCTGTCTACTTGAAAACGAATTTTTATTCAATTATTGAAATCAATATGTTTTTGAAGGTCTACCTATTACTTTTTTCACCATCTGGTCCTTGACTACATTTTAAAACATCATCTCCTACCATGCTATAGCATACTCTAGTGACTTTTAAGGGCTTCCCTCGTATCTCAGCTGGTAAAGAATCCTCCTGCAATGAAGGAGACTCTGGTTCAATTCCTGGGTCGGGAAGATCCCCTGAGAAAGGGATAAGCTACCCACTCCAGTATTCTTGGGCTTCCCTAATGGCTCAGACAGTAAAGAATGTGCCTGCAATGCAGGAGACCTGGGTTTGATCCCTGGGTGAAGATCCCCTGGAGGAGGGCATGGCACCCCACTTTCTTGCCTGGAGAATCACCATGGACAGGAGACTGGCAGGCAGCAGTCCACAGGGTCCCAAAGAGTCTCAACTAAGCATAGCAGTGACTCTCAACTCGTGTTGTATATCAAAATATTTATATCAAAAAAGTAGATTCTGGATATCACCACAGTTAGTAAATCAAAATGTCAGGGTGCAAGTAATCAAGCACATATACTTTGGAAAAGTACCCTGGGTACTTCTGCTGCTGAGTCAGGTTAGAATACCTGCTCAAGCCCTACAATTCTGCTTAAATTCCTCAAATACAGCATGCTCTGACAAAGGGCAAACCACATCCAGTCCAATGCCTGTTTCTGTAAATAAACTTTTATTGGAATGCAATTATGCCCATTTGTTTACTCACTGCCTATGGCCACTTTCATGCTGCAACAGCAAGGTTGAGTAATCTTGACAGAGACCATGTGGCCTGCAAAGCCTGAAATATTTACAGTCTGGTCTTCCACAGGAAGAGTTTACTGCCCCCTGTTCTATTTTTGCACTTTTCCTCAAATATCACTCCTGTCTTGACAAGCTCATGCTCATCCTTCAAAACTCCAATCAGCATCATTTCTGTAAAGCCTGAGCTGGGTCAAACACCCGTGTATTTTTTCATTGTTCTCTGTACTTTCCCTATATTATTCATCATTCTTTATTGTAAGATGTCTGTTTAATGACTGCCTCCTCGACTGGATTCTAAGCTCTATAAGGGCAATACTTAGATGTGTCTTGTTCACCACAGTGCCTGGTTCTTGCATGAATATATTAAACAATTATTCAATGACTATCTTTCCCATTCTATACATTTTTTTCATTTTGTTAGATTTCTTAATGCTCTAGTCTGTTTAGGGAATTGTGAATCCAGAGTCTATCAGTGTATTTGTAATTCCATCCTGTTGTGTCATCCACACACATATGATATGCATACCATTTGAGGTAAGTCACTCACAATGTTGAAAATTACAGGGCTGGTGATAAAGTCCTAAGAAGACCCCTTTGCCTACATACTGATATCAACCCATTAGATCAGCAGTCTTTGGCTAAGACTTCAACTCTAATTATAATATTGTCTAGCTTACATTTTCCATCTTGTCTAGAAGGATTTTACCAAAGCTTCAACTTCTCTGTACCCTTTTCTTACCTGGCACCACCTCTACCCAAATAGAATTGAACTAATATTCCCTCCCCCTATTTCTCACAATTGTACTTCTCATTTCACCTAACTATATTGCAGTAATGTTCACAAATCTGTCTCTGCCACAAACCCAAGCTCTTTGTGGGTAGAAACTAACTTTGAATCCCCAGAGCCTAGCACAATAACTAAAAGATAGCTGATACTCAAAAAGTATGACTGAACACGTCTTGCAATTCAGACACACTAAATTTATGAAATGTCCTATTTGTGCCATCATGGTACTCCCACAGAAAATCTAAAAACTGTTTAAATATTCTTACCTGTAGCAGAAAGGAAACAGTATAACTCAAAAAAGCAGGATGATGGACTAAATTTAAACTTTTTTTATACTCTGCTACTGAAGCATTTCCTAAGACTTCAGGGTCAATATATAATCCTTTCTGGAAGGGTCTGGATGTCCACAGGCAACCAACCATCGCTGTCAAATACTGATTAAATTCTTGATAGGTCTTGCTGCTGAAGCTGAACTCTGATTTTGTCTATTGGGAAAGGAAAAAAAAAATTGTCATTATCACCTATTCTCCCTTCGTTTTTATTCCCAATAGATCTTATATCTCTACATTGGTGACTTAATACAGAGATTCATCATCCATACCTTGTGTACAAACTCATTTTTCTTTGCAGCAGTCAAATTTTTATGATACCTAAAAGACAGAACAAACAGAATAAAACTTTTACCATTAAATGCCTTTCCTATGTAAATATAAACAAAAGTTTACATTTTAAATGTAAATATATGTACATACACAAATATCCAGCTGTCTAGTTAAATATTTTTTTCCTTTTGTGGTACATTTTCCTCAAAGAATAAAAATTGACAGAGGCTCAAATATTGAATTGTACACTTAAGATATGCACTTGACTCTGTAAATCGTATTTTAGTAAAAAACAAAAGGCAATGTTTTTAATGTTTCAGTATTAAAAATTAATAAGAGTCTCAAAAGCAGCTACTGATACATAAACATTTTTTTAATGTGGAAAAAAAGGTGCAGTAGACAGGCTAAAGGGAAAACTTAGAAATATAATTTTTTCTTGACTGAGAACTATTCTAATTAGCTTTTGAACATTTCAGTTCAGTTCAGTTCAGTTGTTCAGTCATGTCCAACTCTGCGACCCCATGAACCGTAGCACACCAGGCCTCCCTGTCCATCACCAACTCCCGGAGTCCACCCAAACCCATGTCCCTTGAGTCGGTGATGCCATCCAACCATCTCATCCTCTGTCATCACCTTCTCCTCCTGCTCTCAATCTTTCCCAACATCAGGGTCTTTTCAAATGAGTCAGCTCTTTGCATCAGGTGGCCAAAGTATTGGAGTTTCAGCTTCAAAATCAGTCCTATTTAAACCTTAGCATAATCTTACAAGTTATGCCAAAAGAGTCTACACTTATGGCCTAAAAAGAGCAATTTCAGTCCATAAGTGGAAAAATTAGAAGGTATCAGAAATTTAATACTTACAGTTTCATACAATTGGTAATAGCTCCCCTTTATCTCCCAGAAAATGTTCTTTTTACCAAAGAAGCTATGTAGACTTAAACCAGTTGTTAGTTGTCAGTAAATGACTAATTTTTCTTTGCAACACAGCAACAAGAATTAGCAATGCTGAGTGCAACATTACCACTGCACAAAAAGATCCTTAACTATAAATTCTTTTATTACACGTCCCTCATGTTGACATTTTAAGAACACAGTTAAAATAGTTCCACATTGGAAGGTCATTCCCAAAAGAAAGCCAGGTTTCCTATTTCCAAAGGCCCTGGCAAAAAATAGATAACAATCTTATTGTTCTGAATATTTTACTGCATTATATATAATAAGCTTGTATGGGTGTGTGCAGTCGTGTCCGACTCTTTGAGACCCCGTGGGCTGTAGCTGCCAGGCTTCTCTGTCCATGGGATTCTCCAGGCAAGAATACTGGAGTGGGTTGCCATTTCCTTCTCCAGGGGATCTTCCTCATCAGGAGACTGAACCTGCAGCTCCTGCAGCTCCTGCATTGCAGGTGGGCTGCGCCACCTGGGACGCCCATATAATCTTACTGTAGTATATTTATATACTTTATTTTATAGCTGGAAAATGAGGATGGAATTATGATATAAAAATGGGGAAAAGGCTTCATACCTGTCCATAATGTAACAGAGTTGATTCAGGATACTGGAATCCAGGCTGAGGAGTACAGGATAGAAGACCCCAGGAGGAAACAACACCACTAATGGAAGGTTATAATTTATATATATGTCACACACCTTTTGGGAAGAATGATAACATCAGTATATAAATTATTCCTCAGAACCCCTCAACAAACTTCACCCAAAGAATCATTACTAGAGAATAAACAATAACATTAGGGATGGTCCTGCCTGATTCATAAACAGAATAGGTAGCCACAACTTTTGCTTAAAAATGTACCTCACCAAACAGTAACCTTATGATAGAGGATTATTTCTTGGAGGTTTTATTATTAAAATCTCTTTTTTTCTGGGGAGAAATCTTAGAGTTAGGGAGAAAGGGGAAAGGAACACTTCTTTCTTAAGTCCTATGCATGCTAAGTCACTTCAGTCATGTCTGACTCTTTGTGACCCAATGGACTGTAGCCCACCAGTTTCCTCTGTCCATGGTATTCTCCAGGCAAGAATACTGGAGTGGGTTGCTATGCCCTCCTCCAGGGGATCTTCCCAACCAGGGACTGAATCCACCATCTAGTGTGTCTCCTGCATTGACAGGCAGGTTCTTTACCACTAGTGCCACCTGGGAAGCCCTAGGTGGGCTTAAGTCCCATAAATACTGATTTATCACATTAGTTAGCTGTCAACCTGGAAAACAAGCAAGCAATCTTCTAACCAAATATAATACAACTAGGTATCAGTGAAGGGAAGAAGCCAGGAAAACCGAGATTAGTGGGTACTTCCTAGAAACAGTTCTGCCTAGGCTGAATACTACAAAACAACAGAAGAGGACCAGAATCATAGGTACTGGCAGAAATAAGGCAGCTGAAAGCTGGGGGTAGAGAGCTAAGGAAACAGCATATTTTTGTTTTTTTTTTTTTTTTACCAGGGGTTAAAGATCTATAATGGATGAGCAAAAAGACAGACTTCTGTCTAGGGTTAGCATTACTCAGGGGAATGTCTATTAAAGTGGTACCTGCAATTCAGGAAAAAGCATTTGCTTTTTCTCCTTGTCAATTATTCAGGCCAGAATATAATCATTAACTTCAAAATTAACTATGTTTAACTTTAGTTTATTAGCTAAAATTAACTATGATAATAAGATCATAGCCCAACTTAATAGTTGTACATAAAATTTAAACAACACCGTAGTAAAGCAGACAGCTATCACAAAAATCTAAGTAGGGGAAATGGGATGTGTACTACCTTCTCATAGAAATCCAAAATAAAGTGCAGCAAGAAAGTACGGTTGCTTTCCAAGCGCACTGCAGTAGTGGACAGCCATCCTACGTAGTGAATCAGTTCAGACACAGAGTTCATGGATCCACCTAAAGTTGTCTCTCTGCAACAAGAAACCATGACATGCAGATCCATTAGCAAAAGTCCTCACAATTTCCCAGCTAAAGCTGGATTAAATATACAGTAAAAAGTTGTTGGGAATTTCAGAAAATGATCGGCGCTCCAAAGTATAACTCACTTTTTTTAAAACCACAGTGATTACAACTATACAGCCATCTAGGGAACCACTAAGACCAATTCATAGAATATCCTGAGCAACCACTCTAATATTAGTAAATAACAGAGAAAGAAAGGATTAAACTCCAGACTTTAGATAATATTACCAATGTCCAGGGACCACAGCAGTCAGCAAATTAGTTTCTAAGTACACAAATCCAAAACCAGTTTTGCCAGAATTTCTGAACTAAAAATGCTGTCGAAGTATATTCACTTTAACTGGAATTCAATTTTTAAATTGAATGAGTAAAAATTCTGGCATCTTTCATTCTTCTAGTAAAAACCAGATCTAGATATTTTATACTCTAGCCAAATCAATGAATCATGTCTCTTTAAATGACACACGGATATAATTGGTTCAATCTATCTATCCATTCACCCTTGTCCTACAATCCACTGTTGACTGGATTAGGAAAAGATTGGGAAATGTGATTTCATAGCTTTATCCTCAGACCTAGATAGCCAACAATGACTACGCACAAGGAAAAATGAATCATATACAGTCTTAGAGTTTGAAATGATGACAACTCTACCATTACCCACCACCATGACATAATTCAGTGGCAGAGCAAGCAGGAAAAGATTAAGAGACCATTCAAATAGGTGGGGATACATACAATCAGACTGTCACTTGCAAAACTGTACTTTATGATTTCTGGCAGCACTTGACAAATATGTCTGAAATAATCTTCACAATAATGACTGCTCAAACAGCATCCTTTCAAAGTGTTTCTCTACAGGACATTACCACGGGCATTTTAGATGACACAATTCACCATTCAGCATTGCCTTCTACTCCCTACTGACTACAGCACGTTTAGCACTTCTGGCTCCTACCTACTAAAAGATGTTAGCATCCTCTTTCCAGTCACTGTGCCAACCAAAAATTCCCCCTGGAGAACCACTGCTGAGAACAGTTTCCCACCCTCCTCTCCTTGTTATCTACAACTACAATTTACTCCCTCTATGGTACATGGTCATATGATGGAGACATAGCATTACACTCCTGTCTCCAAAATGGAAGGAATTATAGAGAACTTAAGAGCTATATTTTATAATGCCAAGTAGTATTAAGATAAGCAAAGTTACCTATAATTATGTTCATTTATTTGTTTTAAGAATTTTAGAAAGCAGAGCCCCTTTTTAAATGCCCTCTCAAAATTTATGACACTAATTAAAAAGGATCCTAGGAATTTTAGAAAGAAAGTACAGAAATTGTAAATCACCTGTATTAGGGTACCTAAGACTTACACTGCAAATTGGCTAAAGATTATAAATGTAAATATACTATTCTTAATAGAATTGAGGTATTTGAAGAGATTAAGCATTCAAATGGAATTTCTTATGATAGGGGTTCTCAAACTTTAGCTTGTACCAAAATTCTGGAGGCATTTGTTAAAACACATATTTCTGAGCTCTACCTCCAGTAGTCATGTACGGATGTGAGAGCTGGACCATAACAAAGGCTGAGCACCAAAAAATTGATGCTTTCAAACTGCGGTACTGGAGAAGACTCTTGAGAGTCCCTTGGACAGTAAGGAGATCAAACCAGTCAATTCTAAAGGAAATCAATCCTGAATATTCATTGGAAGAATTGATGCTGAAACTGAAGCTCCAATACTTTGGCCACCTGATGCGAAGAGCTGACTCACTATAAAAGACCCTGATGCTGGGAAAGACTAAAGGCAGGAGGAGAAGGAGGTGGCAGAGGATGAGATGGCTGGATGGCATCAATGACTCAATGGACATGAATTTGAGCAAGCTCTGGGAGATGGTGAAGGACAGGGAAGCCTGGAGTGCTGCAGTCCATGGGGTCACAAAAAGTCGGACACAACTGGGCAACTAAATAGCAACAAGTTCCCAGGTTATGCTGATGTTGCGGGTCCAGAAACCACATTTTGAGAAGCACTGCTTTACAAGATACTTTCACTACTCACTAATGCTTCATTTTCTTCTAAAAGTGATCAGACATACATGATACATGGAAGCACTATAATAATGAATATGAAGAAACAAAAATTTTCCAGGCAACTTATAAGAATCTTGTTTTCTCCATTCTCATAACAAATTTGGAGATAACTATAGGGAAAAGAACACAGAGAAAAATAGATCTAGACTAATCTCACCAAAATAACCACCAAGTATTTGTGATTGAAGCTAAGGGATCCTTATGTTATAAAGTAAGAATGTGACTGATAATATAGGGAATCTGAACACTGATTAGATATTTGAACATATTATAAACTATTAATTTTTACATGTTATACTGATATCATTTTTCAACTGCTGAAATGATATCGGGTTTTGCTTAAAAAATATCTAGTACAAAGGAGGAGAGACATGAAGGGTGTTAAAGATGAGAAAAAGTTAATCACGAGCTGGTAACTGTTGAAGCTGGATGATGCATACATAAGGGTAATAATTGTACTATTTTCTCTACTTTTGAATTTGTTTGGAATTCTCTATAATATAAAGTTTAAAAAAATAATGTTAAAAAAGAATATAGGAGAACCCAAGACTCTAGGTAGAAAGAATCAAAGCAACCTGGTTTAGGCAGTTCCTTGAAATTCAATTAAGTCTTTGACTTTCACTTTAAGGTTTTATATTTAACAATAATGAACATAATGGAAATTCAGGGCTCTTTTTAAATTATAACGTGAAATTAAATTAATGTATACAAGCAAAATATATCAGGGAAACAAAAAAAAAATCTTTACAGCAAAATAACAGATTTTCCTAGCCATCATCAAAATTGACTTCACATATAAGCAAGAATACATTTTATAAAGTAAGCTAAACTGAATGAAAGCCAAAGTTGCAAGTTTTAACGTTAGAGGCTTAGGGGTTGCTTTCTGATTTATATAATAAAACTTGAAGAATTAATCTTTCTCACAGGATTGTGGGGAAGGGTGAAAAGTAGAAAAAAAAAACCTTAGAAAAGTACGATTCAGTATTTACATAGAGCAATTAGGTTTCATGTCACACCGTTAAACTCCATATGCAGTTTTGCACAGATCAACTCTTGTGGAGGGTTATAAGATAACTCACAGAGGACTGTTCCTAACAGATTTCACATGGATGTCCATAGAAAGCCACAGCAGCCAATTCTGCAGTAGTTCTTTCAGACACTGAAGAATACTACACTGCAGAGGCAAAACAAAAAATCATTCAGTTACACCATAGTGTTGAGAACTAACAGACTAAACCAGAGACTTAGAGACAGAAGGGACTATGGAGACAACCACATCCAATTCAGAACCCTGTAGCTGCTGCTCCAACCTGACCGGTCTCCAAGAAACAGATTAATGCAAGTACAAGTTTATTTTGCCATTTTCTCTACAAGCTGGCCCCCAGCTTATCAGCGACGAATAGACTCTTGTTTTTCCAAATTATATTCATTCATAATATATCACATCATCAAATATAGCATCACCCACCTCTTATCATCTCCCCTCAAAGATCCTCTTATGTTGTTTCAGATATGTGTTTCCTACTCTTTTCACCTTGGGTCTACAACTGCAATTTATTCTTTTGTTGGTCATAAAATTTATCTTCTATGACTGTGGAAAACAACTCTATAGTTTTCCTTTCTCAGGCTTTGCCTTGATATCCCAGGAACTTACTCACATATAAACAATATAGTCTTGAAACAAGTGTGCCTGGAACACTTGTAAGGATAAATTGTAATATCTACAAATTTGAAAGCAATCCACACCATCCCAAAACCTAATACATGAAATCTTTCTCAAACATCCTTAATAATTAACGGTCTAGATACTACTTGAATATGTGCAGTGATACAGTGCTCATTGCTACTTCATTGAAGAGTTCAATTAATTTTTTTTTAGAAACTGACATTCCTCACATTCAGATTATAAATATGTTTGAGTTGAAATCAAACTTGGAATCATCTAAAATAATCTATTTTGGTGCTAATTTAATATGGAAAGATATTCAATATTACTATGTCATATTCAGAAAATCTCCACTCACCTACTCTATCGCATCCAGCCTCCATATTAATGGAAGGCATGAGGTTTTTATCTTTATGAGAAGGCGGCATGGGTTTAAAAAAAAAGATTGAGAAGCACAGCTCTACACCACTCCTAAGTTATGGTCTCCAACTTCATCTGGGTCCTTAATGAAGCCCAGTGATCCTTTTACCATACTTCTCTTCAATCAGCTGTCTCTCTCTCCCATTTTTTTAATGGCTGTTCTCTTCACATAACACCCTCTTTAAGCTCCCTGCTCAATTCTGTCCTCTATAATGCACTTATTTTGAGAAATTTAACATTTTTAGGAAAAAGTATTTCAATTTCTTGCTCTTTGTTCAAATTATACAAATATATCTCTATGTCCACCTATCTCTACATCCTTGTCCTCAACCTTAGAAAACAGTAGTACCTCCCAACCCCTTACCACCATTCAGGAAAATCACTCTACCTAGTCTTAAATCAATACTATCATGCTTTTTCTGAAACCCTGCACTGTCAATTATCCCCCATCTTTCCCCCATTTTCAACCTCTCTCTCTTCTCATCTGGCTCCTTCTATCCTATCTATAAACATGTTCAGGTTTTTCCCACTCTGGGGACAAAAAAAAAATTACAACCTTCCCTTGATTCAAAGTCCCACTATAGCTCTCTTTCTCTATCCCTCCCTTAGCCAAAGTTTTGGAAACACAGTCAATACTCATTGTCTTGTCTTCATTTCTCATCAACTCCTCAAGCTCCACAATTTGGTTTTTATTCCACACTCCACTGAACCTGTTCACAAAGGTAGCCAAGACCTCTGTATTATCAATTCTAAAAGAAACTTTTTTGGTCCTTATCTTTCTGGACCCTCTTGGGATATGTGGCAACATTAGCCCTTCACTCCTTCTTGATAGCCTGTGTCTCTCTGTTCCTTTGGAACTACTATTCTCCTGGTTCTTTTCATACTTCTTGAAAATGTTCCTTTATAGACTCTCCTTTTCAGTGAGAATTAAGTAGTAAGTATTTCCTTGATTTCTGTCTTTGGCCCACTGTCTGTTTCCCTTCCTCTCTCCACCTCCTACTCTCAAATATGAATATATGCATGTGTTTATAAATGTATACTTGCTAGGCTGGAACATATGAAACTGCCAATTGTTAAACAGCTTTGACCTATCAGATTAAATCTATTCAGATGGTTTAATCTAATATTTACAGATAAACAGCACTCTATATTGGTAGAATAAGAGAAAAAAATAAAGAATAACCAAGGGACTTCCCTGGTGGTCCAGTGGCTAAGACTCTGCACTCCCAATGCAGGGGCCCAGGTTCGTTCCCTGGTCAGGGAATTAGATCTCACATGACACAATTCAGAGTTCACATGCTGCAACTAAAAACCCTGCGTGCCATAACTAAGACCCAGCACAGCCAAATAAACAAAAATAAATATTGTAGAAAAAAAAAAAGAATAACCGAATTAGAAGTTTGGGATAGGCAATTAATAAAGTACCATTTGACTAGGATAAACACTAATCAGGACAATATATTTTTTCTGTAAATGTGGCCAACAATAAATGATTTAAGGTGAAAAAAATTACAAAGGAACATTACTTATACTGTCACTCTTTTAGAATAGGAATAACCATTCTATAAGAAAGTGGCTCTCAAACTTAGATAGAACTCCTGTAAACCACAGTGGTCTTTTTTTTGGAGAATACTTCAAAATAGTAACACATTTTAATTTTATTATATAAGGTTAGAACAATTTTATTAACAGAAAATAACTATTATAATACATAGTGTGTACTCAATATATATTTGAGAAATGAAAAAGTGTATCTACAAAACTATCAACCACAACAATCAAACTAAGTATGCTTAAGTTATTTCCTAGTTTGTTTTTAATACTGATTTGCCACCTGTTCATTCACTTCATCATCTGCCACAAGTGGAAACAGCTCAGGAAAATGATATGTGACAAAACCTTAAAAACAGAAAATTCTACACATTAACTTTGATTTGAGTAACGGAGCATCTCAGGTCCAGGTTCAAGTGAATCCTATTAAAAAAACTACTGTTGTAATGTGGGTTTGAAATTGTGTACCACCAGCCATAGACTAAGACAATTTTTTTTTACCTTGAAAAAAATAGATGATGTAAAGAAAAGCCGTGAAAGATGGTCAAAAAGAAGTGGCTTCATCTCTAAAAATCAGAAAAGAAAAACATCATTCAATTCTTTTAATTAACATTACACTCAATTAAATGGCTCCAAATTTTCATGATACATACCAGAGAAGCTACTAAAAGGAATCCAGCTCACAAGTTGAAGGAACTGTGATCGACAACAGAGGCCATCCCAGAGAGGAAGGCTCTTATACAGGAATGCTTCACAGGAATAAAACCCCTCCTATAACACAAGTTGATGGTAAAATCTTACGTGGAGCTCTTCAGTCATAACTATACTCAAAACAACCAATTTATATTGTGCAATAGTTGTTTTACTCTTAATTTTTTTGTCATAAATATAATTAAAAGCCTTGGGTTAGGTATCAGACTTTCTCCTAAAAAGAACCAGATGATTAATATTTGAATACTTTAACATCTTTATCAACATAGTTTTCAAATACCATAAAACTTCACCAACTAAAAATAAGGTAAGAAATCAAATTATGAAATATTTTTCAAGATAAATGAAACTATTATTTTGGAGTACATGCAGACACTTGAATAGTCCATAAAGTTGCACAGTAAGTCTGGAATTTCAATAGGAGCCACAGACCAAACCTGAACTCTGGGCAACACCATCTGGAGAGGGCTGAGTGTCTAGCTGCTTGTGTTTTCACCAGTGAGTAAGGATCCAGGGCTTTCCCTTTTAATTCTGTCATCCTGAGTCTTAAATAGTGGCATGTACCAAGACTCTATTCTGCACCTTCTTTTCAGACATGAATTCTCTGAACAATCACATCTATAACACAGCTAAAACCATCACCTATATCATGAGGAGTCTTACATTTCTGCATTTCCAGCCCAAATCTCATTCTGATCCCTAGACTTATTATCTAACTGCTTACTGAACCTCTTAGATATTCCACAGGCATCTTTTAAACCAAATATATCTTTCCTTCTTAGCCTGCTTTTCTTATACTCCCATCATCATCCTCCCAAGCAGAAAATCTAAAAATTCAACCTAAATTAATTCTTTTATTCTCACCACCATTATCCATACCCAACTTCTAATTCAATGGTTTCATATAAAATCCTTAAGATTTATTCAACAAACATTTATTGAGAATCTCTTTTTTTTTAAAATTTTGCACCAGGTACCAAGTTGAACACCCATACATGAAGAAAAGTTAGACATGGTTCCCACCTGTCTGGAGCCCATAATGTGTGGAAAAACAGATGCTTCAAGATACCACAATACAGGAAAACACAGAAGAGCCAAGGGAGCACAAAGAACAAACATCTAACCCAGATTGAGTAAAGGCTTCTTGTCCATGCTGATACCTGAGTAGCAGCTTAACAGTACAACTCAGGGTTACCCAGGCCAAATAATTAACTGGCTTAACATATTCAGCAATCAAAAAAATGCTTGTTGATTGTAAGAACATAGGGTCACTGCTTGTGACTAACAGGGAGGGAACACAGCCCTACCCATCAGCAGAAAATTGGATTAAAGATTTACTGAGCATGGTCCTGCCCACCAGAGCAAGACCCAGTTTTCCCCACAGCCAATCCCTCCCATCAGGAAGCTCGCACAAATCTCTTATTCTCACCCATCAGAGGGCAGACAGAAGAAGCAAGAACTACAATTCCACAGCCTTCAAAACAAAAACCATAACCACAGAAAGCTAACTAAAATGATCACATGGATCACAGCCTTGTCATGGCAAAGGGGCTTGCATGATTCAATGAAGCTATGTGCCATGCTGTGTAGGGCCACCCAAAACAGAAGGGTCATGAGGTGGAGAGTTCTGACAAAACATGGTTCACTGGAGAAGGGAATGGCAAGCCACTCAGTATTCTTGCCTTGAGAACCCATGTATAGTATGAAAAGGCAAAAAGATATGACACCAGAAGATGAACGCCCCCAGGTCAGTATGTATCCAATATGCTACCAAAGAGCAGAGAAATAGCTCCAGAAAGAATGAAGAGGCTTTGGGCAAAGTGGAAACAACACCCAGTTGTAGATGTGCCTGGTAGTGAAAGTCAAGTCCAGTGCTATAAAGAACAATGTTGCATAAGAACCTGGAATTTGAGTTCCATGAATCAAGGTAAATCGGACGTGGTCAAGCAGGAGATGGCAAGAGAGAACATCAACATTTTAGGAATCAGTGAACTAAAATGAATGGAAATGGGCAAATTTAACTCAGATGACCATTGTATCTACTACTGTGGGCAAGAATCCCTTAGAAGAAATGTAGCCCTCATACTCAACAAAAGCATCCAAAATGCAGTACTTGGGTGCAATCTCAAAAATGACAGAATGATCTCAGTTCATTTCCAAGGCAAACGATTCAATATTACAGTAATCCAAGTCTATGTCCCAACCACTGATGAAGAAGCTGAAGCATTCTATGATGACTTACAATATCTTCTAGAACTTACACTAAAAAAGATGTCCTTTACATCTTAGGGGATTAGAATGCAAAAGTAGGAAGTCAAGAGATACCTGGAGCAACACACAAGTTTGGCCTTGGAGTACAAAATGAAGTAGGTCAAAGGTTAACAAAGTTTTGTCAAGACAACACATTAGTCATAGCAAAACATCTCTTCCAACAACACAAGAAACAACTCTATATATGGACATCACCAGATGGTCAATATTGAAATGAAACTGATTATATTCTTTACAATCAAAGATGAAGAAGTTCCATACAGTCAGCAAAAACAAGATCTGGAGCTGACTGTGGCCCAGATCATGAGCTCCTTATGGCAAAATTTAGGCATAAATTGAAGAAAGTAGGGAAAACCACTAGGCTATTCAGGTATGACCTGAATCAAATCCCTTATGATTATACAGTGGAAGTGAAACATAGATTCAAGGGATTAGACCTGATAGAGTGCCTGAACAATTGTGGATGGAGGTTTGTACACTGTACAGGAGGTGGTGACCAAAACCATCCCAAAGAAAAATAAAGCAAGAAGGCAAAGTAGTTGTCTGAGGAGGCCTTATAAATAGCTGAGAAAAGAAAAGAAGTGAAAGGCAAAGGAGAAACAGAAAGATATACCCAACTGAAGGCAGAGTTCCAGAGAATAGCAAGGAGAGATAAGAAAGCCTTAAGTGAATGATGCCAAGAAACAGAGGAAAACAATAGAATGGGAAAGATTTGAGATCTCTTCAAGAAAATCAGAGATACCAAGGGCACATTTCATGCAAGGATAGGTACAATTAAAGGACAGAAACAGCAAGGACCTAACAGAAGCAAAAGAGATTAAGAAGAGGTAGCAAGAATACACAGAAGAACTGTACAAAAAAGGCCTTAATGGCTCAGTTAACCACAATGGTGTGGTCACTCACTTAGAGCCAGACATCCTAGAATATGAAGTCAAGCGGATCTTAGGAAGCATTACTACAAACAAAGCTAGTGGAGGTGATGGAATTCCAGTTGAGCTATTTCAAATCCTGAAAGATGATGCTGTTAAAGTGCTGCACTCAATATGTCAGCAAATTGGGAAACTCAGCAGTGGCCACAGGGCTGGAAAAGGTCACTTTTCATTTCAATCCCAAAGAAAGGCAATGCCAAAGAATGTTCAAACTACCACACAATTGCGCTCATTTCACACGCTAGCAAGGTAACGCTCAAAACCCTTCAAGCTAGGCTTCAGCAGTATGTAAACCAAAAATTTTCAGATGTACAAGCTAGATTTCGAAAAGGCAGAGGAATCAGAAATCAAATTGCCAACATCTGTTGGTTCACAGAGAAAGCAAGGGAATTCCAGAAAAACATCTACTTCTGCTTCATTGACTACACTAAACCTTTCATTGTGTGGATCACAACAAACTGTGGAAAATTCTTAAAGAGATGGTACTCCCAGACCATCCTACCTGTCTCCTGAGAAACTTGTATGCAGGTCAAGAAGCAACAGTTAGAACCAGGCATGGAACAATGAACTTATTCAAAATTGGGAAAGGATTATGTCAAAGCTATTTATCAACACCCTGCTTATTTAACTTACTTGCAGAGTACATCATGTGAAATGCTGTGCTGGAGGAATCGCAAGCTAGAATCAAGATTGCCAGGAGAAATATCAGGAACTTCATATATCTATATGATACCACCCTAATGGCAGAAAGTTAAGAGGAACTAAACAGCCTCTTGATGAAGGAGAAAGGGGAGACTGAAAAAGCTGGCTTAAAACTCAACATTCAAAAACTTAAGATTTTGGCATCCAGTCCCATCACTTCATGGCAAATAGATGGGGAAAAAGTGGAAACAGTCACAGATTTTATTTTCTTGGGCTCCAAAACCACTGTGGATGGTGACTGCAGCCATGAAATTAAAAGACACTTGCTCCTTGGAAGAAAAGCTATGACAAACATAGACAACATATTAAAAATCAGAGACATCACTTTGCCAACAAAAGTTGGTATAATCAAAGCTATGGTTTTTCCAGTAGTCACGTATGCATGTGAGAGCTGGACTGTAAATAAGGCTGACTGTGGAAGAATTGATGCTTTCAAATGTGATGCTGGAGTAGACTTGAGAGTCCCATGGATTTCAAGGAGACCAAACCAGTCAATCCTAAAGAAAATCAACCCTGAATACTCATTGGAAGGACTGATGCTGAAGCTCCAATACTTTGACCACCTGATGCAAAGAGCCAACTCATTAGAAAAGACCCTGATGCTTGCAAAGTTTGAGGGCAAGAGAAGGGGGCAACAGAAAATAAAATGATTGGATGGCATTACTGACTCAATGGATAGGAGTTTGAGCAAACTCCAGGAGATAGTGAAGGACAGGGAAGCCTGGCGTGCTGTAGTCCATGGGGTCGCAAACTGTTCAGACACAACTTAGCAACTGAACAACAGTCACCTTGTGAGATTTTTCTTACTGGCCAATTCAATTAATTTAATGCATTCAGTTACATCTTCAGTTTGTTCTCTTAAATTACAGACCTCTTTCTCTGTTTTTGTGTGTGTGTCAGCCATGCCATGTGGCTTGTGGGACTTTAGTTCCCTGACCATGGATTGAATCCGGGTGTTCAGCAGTGACAGCATAGCATCCTAGCCACTGGACAGCCAGGGAATTCTCTAGATCTTTTTCTCTTATTTGGATAATTTAACAACTTCTTTCTTCACAGCCAACAGTACAAAGATAAACGTCAGTTCAATTGGCTCTATCTATAATGAATTTTGAGCTTCCCAGGTGGCACTAGTGGTAAAGAACTCGCTGGCCAATGCAGGAGATGCAAGAGACACAGGTTCGACCCATGGGTCAGGAAGATCCCCTGGAGGGCATGGCAACCCACTCCAGTATTCTTGCCTGGGAAATCCCATGGACAGAGGAGCCTGGAGGGCTACAGTCCATGCGGTCTCAAAGAGTTGGACACAAATGAAGCAGCTTAGCACACACTCATGATGAATTTTGAATTGAGCAAATATTGTTTACAAAAGATGTCAAGCACCAATGAAAAGGTTTTCAATGAATATCTAAATAAATTAAGAAGTGATGAAGTCATGGAACTCTGCTCAATGTTATGTGGCATCCTGGATGGAAAGGGAGTTTAGGGGAGAATGGATACATGTATATGTATGGCTGAGTCCCTTTGCCATTCACCTGAAACTATCACAACATTGTTAATTGGCTATATACCTCAATACAACATAAAAAACTAAAAAAAAAGAGAAGCAGTGATATAAGAAGGAAACAAGCAGAACCTTACTTGTAAGAAGCATTCTGCCCTGAGGATAGTGTCCAGGAAGTTGGCAAATTCTTTTCCATGATCATAATTATTCACCTTGTACCAATTACACTCTAGAACAGAAATATTAAGCATAAGGCTCTGGTTGCACAACAGTAAAAGCTAAACAAAACATCACCACAACTCTAAAGTGACAAATAAATGATAAATATAAACAAGCTATCAGTCTCATACATCTCAGCCAACTCACACTGGAGACTGTAACATATACATGGAGATGATAGTTCAATGTTCCTCAAGAACTTGGTAATACAGGGGGAAAGCTTATAGTAAAAAAAAATAAAGTGGTAAAAGTCATATATAATGAATACGGTTAGCTTTATGCCACACAGTAATCCAAAAGAATGTAAGTATATGAATTAAAAGCTTGAGAATGGCTAAATTTCAATTAGGGTGAACTGGGGGTAATCTAAGAGTGGTAGAACTTTAGTGAGTGGAAATTTAACTGTATCATACCCTATGTAAAGAAAGACTGAGTAGGAAAAAGAGAGCTATGCTGGAACTGACTAATACTGACCTTAAACACTTGAAGAGTCAGGATTTGCTTATCCAGGAAAGAAATAATCTGGTGAACACAATACTATTTTTAGAGAGATTGACTCCCTCAGAGGAAATGAAATGATTGGGTTTTACTATGGCCTGGATGAAAAACTCTCTCACTTCCCTTTCCTTCAGTTCAATAATTAAGAAACCTTCTGATGACTAATGTGGCTCCCATATACACTGATAGCAGAGAAGAGCTATTCTAGCCAGCAAACATGAACATTTTGGTCACCAGTAGGAATTACTTCTATCATGAAATAATAAGTTGACATTCTGGCTTACACAGTAGTCTCAGAGTTTGGTTAGCATTAATCTGATGATTCTGCAGGCTTAACAGCAAGTTTCTGAACATACAAAAGATAGAGAGGCCTTGGACTGTGACAGTCATCAAAGTGGAGGCAGCCAGCGAGTTCTGGTGACCATGCAGTAGTGTTTCTTTAACAACATATCTCCTTTCTTACTTTCCCTTGAAATTAGAACAATAGCAGCATTCAGGCTCTGAATATATGATCATCAGAAAAAATTATTATAGCTTATGAAGGCTCCTCCTGTCTAGACATCGTCATTCTTTTAAAAGAAACCTATTTCTAAACCATCTTGCTCCTTCTTCATTCATCTAACACTTAAAAAGCATCAATTTTTACCTTCTTGTAATGTTTGACTCAACCAGTGATAGAGCCTCAGTAAGACTGACTCATCTCTGACACAGTTAATATAGTGAAGTAGCAGAGAGCTGTTCAGCACTGCGCCCATCTGAGAAGGCAGCTGCAAAGACAGAAAAATTAGTCAACTGTAAGTATATAAAAAGGACATCAGAGCAACAAGGAAATCATCAGATAAGAAATACATAACAAAAATAAAGGCCATGAAGGTCAAATGGATTATGTAAATAAGCATGTGGCCCAGTTATATACCTCTAAGCAATGAATGTTCTGTAAGAGTTGAGGGAAGCTTTTAAGCTGTTCCAGTGGAAATGATCCATTGCTACTGAGGTAATCAGAAAGATTCATCCTTTTTTTTCTACTTTCTTTACTGTAGTTACAGGAATTTAGCACTGGTATAATTGAGTGAGAATTCCATTTCTAAAAAAGAAAGATAATGAGACAATCAGTGGATCAAACAGATTACAAACTATAAATGTAAAAGCACTTATTAAGGTGATCTAATGAATGGAGTCTGAATGTGGTTTGCATAGAATCCTAATTAAAGTAATTAAAATATACTCAGACATCTGTAATCTCTTCCAACATCTGAAACCTTATGGTTTGAACCTAACAATAAAGAAGGCTGTGGAAGTTACTTGGGGTTTTAAATACTTACTCTTTTTATAGGATAGACGTTAGTTAACATCAACTTTAGAGGTTCTGAAGGATATCCTGGATTCCTTGGCTTCAGAGCAAGTAGAGCGGTCTTCCACAGATTCTCTGAATTCTTAAAATAGATCTGCAAATTTGAAACCAATATAATATTGTAAAGTTAAAAAATTAAATAAATAAATCCAAGAAAAAAATAAAAGAAAAAAAAAGTACATGAGAGGAGGTATCCATAAGTTAGAACGGTATAAAATCTAAAACTTTATTAACTGAAAATAAATTAATTATGAAATATTTTGCACCCATGCAGGTCCATTTAAAGTATAATCAGGAATCTATTAAGAACATTGAATAGAATCAAAACGAAGTGTTAACCCCTAAAAAACTTCTCAGAAGCAACACTACAATATTAAATCTTAAACAGCATGCTATAAACATTTTAGTCAAAATCTATAAATTAACTTACTCAAAATAACATATTTCTATCCAAATATGACTTATCGCTCCTTAATCCCTTACCTTCTTTCTCATAGGCAAAGATACAGAAATCAAAGTAGGAACAAAGAATTTATACAGTGACAACAAAGCCTGGAGATGAGGCTGCATTCCCTGAAATAAAATAAGAGTTTTCAATTCTGTGGCCAATAAGAAAAAAAGAGTAACAATAAAATAAAAAGATTAAATGAATACTCAGATCCTAATTTTATTATGTGATATAGCTATAGGAAGATGCTATAGAAAATCGAGGAACAGAAACTCAAACATTTAAATCAACTATGATAAAGCAACCCTCACCGACTTGACATGTTCTCTTTTATGATCTTTTCCCATATTTTACTTCTTCCCTATATTTTCTCTCTTCTCTGCCTGATTAATATGAAGTAAAATTAAATTTAGACAAATCATTATTATTACTATCCTCAGAGAGCTATCAGAATATACTGCATGCACTCAAAGAACCGAAACAGGAAGCTATAAATCAGGAAAGTGAAAGTGGTAGTCGCCCAGTCTTGTCTGACTCTTTGTGAATCCATGACCTATACAGCCTACCAGGCTCCTCTGTCCATGGGATTTCCCAGGCAAGAATATTGGAGTGGGTTGCCATTCCCTTCTCTGGGGATCTTCCCAACCCAGGGATCAAACCCAGGTATGCATTGTGAGTAGATTCTTTACCATCTGAGCTAACAAGAGAGCCCCTAATAAAACAAAAACAATCACTGAATTGTAAATACCAACAGGAAACCTCATACTGGAGAAGCACAAATGTGCACACGTATTTGTGTTTTTCATGAAAACTGAATGCCTCTATGTAGGTCATGCAGGCTTCAATAATTAGGTATAGGCACCACAACTTCCCTCAGTTTCATACCCAAAGCTTCTGTTACCTGGCAAGTATAGTGGAAATAACAAGGCAAGAGGGTTGTAAGGACAAGAGATAATGGTCAGGATATATACTGAAGTTTAAGCATCCAGAGAAGAATGCTTTCCTAGATCACAGCCACAGAATAAATAAGCTAGTCACTTTAACAAAATAGTCATTTTTTATTACTCCCTAACATTTAATTTCCAGCCATACCAACCCAATTCCATGAACAGTTGCTGCTATTTGATATCTACCTGGCTTTTGCTCATGCTGTTCCCTGCCATGAGTGCCTTTCTTTTCCTTCCTGGCCTAGTTAAATTCTACTCACCATCATCACTCGTCCCTTGACCCCAGTCTAATTCTGATTTTTATTTTGTTGACTCAGCTCCCCAGGCAATAAGTTTCTTGAAGATAATGATGCATTCAGTTTTACATCCCCAAAGCCTAGCTCCATACCTAGCACAGAGTACACTGGCTAGAGTACTTACCATTTTGGCCTGAAGATCAAGCAGTTTTCTCACACGAAATGGTTTGACTAGTGAAGGTAAAGAAAAGAAGTTTGTGGTTCAGAATAAAAAGAATCATTGTCCATGTAGCTTCTCCTTACAACACATTAAGACTATAATTACCCTGCTCAGTTAAGCCATTAAGCAGATGCTCTCAGGTAAAAGTACTAAAAAGCAATTTCCCACAAAACCTTGCCATAGAACTAATGCTAATAATTAAAACTTTATAAAGGCCAATACAAATGCTAATTCCACAGAGTGAATGTAATACAATTGGAATGAAAATACTCACCGTTCTCTTTTTTGGTAAGTAAATATAACAAATGGCAGACATAAGGGCACTGTCAAAATATAAAAATTAAAAGAAAAAAATGACAACATATCTTGAAGACAGCAACAATACATTTTCCTTAAATATCAATCCTACAATGATTAAGTAAAAAGGCTTCAGGACTTGATTGAACAATAGTTTTAATTAGCACGTCTTTATGCTATTTAGGGGCTTCCCGAGTGGCTCAGCTGGTAAAGAATCTGCCTGCAATGCGGGAGACCTGGGTTGGGAAGATCCCATGGAGAAGGGAAAAGCTACTCACTCCAGTATTCTGGCCTGGAGAATTCCACGGACTGGATAGTTCATGGGGTCACAAAGAGTTGGACATTACTGAGTGACTTTCACTTACTCACTTACATGATTTTTAAAGTTATTTTTGGAATATAACAATGCAGACAACTCGAAAACCACAAACAGATTCTTCTACCTAACAAAAATTCATGTATTCCTTCTAGTGCGTGTGTACATGCTAAGTTCCCTCAGTCATGTCTGACTCTTTGCGACCCTCTGGACTGTAGCCTGCCAGGCTCCTCTGTCCATGGGATTCTCCAGGCAAGAATACTGGAGTGGATTGCCAATTCCTTCTAGCAGTCCACAGCTATTTAGATACAAACTTAAAACTTTTATCCTGATTTCCCACTTAAAAGTATTTTCCCATGTTACTTGGTCTTCAAAATGATCATTTTAAATGATCTTAATATTCCAGTGAATATACCAGAATTTAATTAGCCATTTAGACTTCAGTCTGGCAAAATAGCACACACTCAATAAATTTGAACTTAAAGTACTAAAGGATTGGTTCCTTATACCACATCATTTTGAGTGACCACTTGTTGAGGTTTTATTCTAGATTAGAGGTCAGCAAACTATACTTCACTTATTTTTGTAAATCAAGTTTTACTGCAACACAACTGCACTAACTCATTTATGTATTGGCCATGGCTGCTTTCCTGCTACAACAGCAGAGCTGAGCAGTTGTGACGCAAACTGAGTGGCCTGTAAAGCCTAAAATATTTACTTCCTTTTCTTTATAGGAAATTTGCTGTTATTTGTTCTAGAAGAAAACAGAGGAGAGTATCTTCATGACCAGAGAGTAGCAGTTCATTTTTCCCATTAAAAAAAGATAACCATAAAATAAAACATTAAAGAAAAACCCCAATAAATCAGAGTTCATGAAATTAAGAATATCTATTTATCAGACAAGAAAACAATATTCTATTGGAGGGATGGGTAAACAACAACCTGTGGATCAAATTCAGCCCACTGCTGGTCACTATGAATAGTTTTATTGGAACACAGCCATTTGTTTTTGTTTGTAGCTGAGTTTGCACTGCACCAGCAGAATGAGTACTTGTGACAAAGACAGTATGACGCTCAAACCTAAATATTTACTAGTTGGCCCTTCAAGAAAAACTTTGCCAGTACCTGCTTTAGAATATAGGAAATTGAAAAAGTAAATTATTAAAGGGGGCGACAGAGGATGAGATGACTGGATAGCATCACTGACTCAATGGACATGAGTTTGAGCAAACTCTGAGAGATAGTGAAGGACAGGGAAGCCTCGCACACTGCAGTCATTGGGATCACAAAGAGTCAGACACGACTTAGCGACTGAACAACAATAATAACAAATTATTAAATGGGACTAAAGAAGCAGCAAAACCCAAGATTTTTTTAAACAAAGTTATATTTTGGTAGTTATGACTCTATACTTTAAAGTACATAATTCCATATTGCCACTCTACTTAGAAATGAGTTGATAAAGACTGAATATACTTATAAGAAGTATGAATTTAGATATAGGATCTTCTTTTTAAGGGAAGAATACATATTATGACCAAGTTGCCATATTCTACACAAAATATAGTAACTTTCTGTAAAAAAAAAATTCACTGCCTCACATCCTTAGGATATGAAGCATTGAAAGCTGAAGTGTTAGTCACTCAGTCATGTCCGACTCTTTGTGATCCTATGGACTGTAGCCAACCAGGCTCCTCTGTCCATGGGATTCTCCAGGCAAGAATACTGGAGTGGGTTGCCATTCCTTCTCCAGGGGATCTTCCCAACCCAGGGATCAAACCCAGACCTTCTGCATTGCAGACAGATTGTTTACTGCCTGAGCAACACAGGGAAAGCTGTGAACCATTAGCAATACATGTTGGGTATAAAATGAGTGCCAACCTAAGCTCCAGTATTCTATCTGACACTGTCCTTTAATCATAGCACCTAGAAAGGAAAAAATTCATGTGCATCTGAGACTTTACAATTGCTTTGCTGACAAATAGTTAGCCACCGCATCTCAGTCACTACAGAGTCAAGCGCCCATCAAGTTGTGACTTTTTATTTTTACTTTTTGGCTGCACCACATGACATATGGGATCCTAGTTCTTGATCAACGATTGAACCCACACACCCTGCAGTGGAGTCTTAACCAGTGGACCACCAGGGAAGTCCCAAGTTGTAACTTTTTTTAATGCTTTTTATAGTTAGGATCCTTATTTCTTCTGGGTGATACTTATACAAATGTGTTCAGTTTATAAAAATTGATTGAACTGATTGAGCCCACGTCTCTTTTGTCTACTGCATTGGCAGGCAGGCTCTTTACCACTGGTCCCACCTGGGATACTTCAATAAATATTTTTAGGAGAAGAAGAAAGAAAAAAAAGGAAGCCCCCTTCTCACCTGCCATGCTGAGCAAGAAACTCTTTAGTCAGCATCATGAAAACTACTGAAGCATACTGAAATTATTTGACAAACATTTATGAATAGATCTTATTCATTCATTCATGAAAGAAGTATTTATTAAGCAGTAGATAAAACAGACAAAAAGACCTGCTCTTATGAAGTTTACAATACTAGATATTTTGGTTATAAAAGGTTCAGTCCCTGCCTGAAAGAACTCCTAAGTATGTATCCAAAAGAATTCTAAGCAGGGACTTGAACAGACACTTGGATGCCAATGTTCACTGCAACATTATTCATGTTAACCAAAAGGTAGAAACAATCCAAAAGTTCATCAACAGATAATGGTATATACATACAGGAGAATATCATTCACTCATAAAAACAAAGTTCTGACATATGCTATAACATGAATGAACCTTGAAGACATGTTAAGTGAAAGAAGCCAGACACAAAAGAACAAATACTGGATTATTCAACTTATATAAGGTACCTAGAATAGGCAAAGCATTATGCTTTCAAGTAAAAAGTAAAGTAAGTTAAAAGAAGCCAGTCAAAAATGACCCCACACTGTATGATTCCATTTATGTGAAATGTCCATAATAGGCAAATCTCTAAAGACACAAAATATATTAGGAGTTGCTTGCATGCATTCATACAAAGTCGTTTCAGTCATGTTCAACTCTTTGCGACCCCATCGACGTAGCCCACCAGGCTCTTCTGACTATGGGGATTCTCCAGGCAAGAATACTGGAGTGGGTTGCATACCCTCCTTCAGGGATTCTTCCCAACCCAGGGATTGAACCTGCATCTCTTATGTCTCCTGCATTGACAGGCAGGTTCTTTACCACTAGTGCCACCTCAAAAGCCCTAGGAGTTGCTTAAGAACCTCTAAACAGAAAGACAGGGGTGATAGCTAAAATGTATGAGTTTTTTTTTTTTTTTTAAGTGTAAGAAGGTCACAATAAAGCAAGCCACATGAATATGTTGGTTTCCCAAGGGGTATAAGATTTTTGAAGTGATAAAAATGGTCTACAATTGACTCTGCTCATGGTTGCACCTATCTATGAACATACTAAAACCCAGTAGATTTTACTTTGAGTGGACTGTATGGTATCTAAGTTATCTCACAAAGCTGCTTTTAAAAAGTATTTAGAGAGAAAAGAAACAACATATTACAATTAGACTGATTCAACAACAATGGAAAGGAGGTGCCAGTGGAATAATACTGTCAATGTCCTGAAAGAATTTAACTGTCACCCTAGTGTTCTACACACAGCAGAACCAAATTTCTTTTTTTTCCTACATATACATATATCTGTTCTTTTAAAAATTCTTTTCCTGATTAGGCAGAACCAATTTTCAAGAACATGGGCATAGTAAAAACATTTTTAGGCAAAGACAGAGTTTACCATCAAAGATTCTACTCTCAAACTGGGGCGCTATGACAACCCAGAGCAGTGGAATGGGGTGGGAGGTGGGAAGAAGGCTCAAGAGGGAGGGGACATATGTATATCCATGATATATGTTGATGTATGGCAGAAATCAACACAATATTGTATTATTCTTCAATAAAAATTAAAAATAAAAAGATTCTACTGAAAGAATATTCTAGGGATTTCCCCAGTGGTCCAGAGGTTAAGACGCCGCACTTCCACTGCAGCGGGCACAGGTTTAATCCCCTTCCCAGTTAGGGAAGTTCTATATGCTGGGTGGTGCAGCCATAAAAGGAAAAAAAAAAAAAACCTAAAGAAAATATTTTCAGAGGAAAATAATCTCAATTAAAGGTCTGAGATGTAAAAACAAATGATGAGCAAAGAAACTGGTAAATATGTGGGCAAATCTAAACAAATATTAATTGTGAAGAAAATAATAATGTCTACTACGTGTGTATGTGGAGGAGGATGGTGAAGAGTCAGAACTAAAATCAGATAATAGTGTATAATGTGGGAGGGATGTGATCAGAGTTAAAGCATTCTAGGGCCCTGTATCTTTCAAGATGAAGATAAAGATATTGGTTACCTCTAGACTTTAAGAAAAGCCTTAAAGATTTCAACTGAGAAAATTATAAAAAGTTATTAATTCATTAAAAACTAAACCCATTACATGATAAATGACATATTTTATGAAAAATAACTATATCTTCCAAACAAAAGAAAAATAGTAAGAAGGATGACTTTTTATATATTTTACATTTTATACTATATACGCATATTAAAATAGGTACAATAACAACACCACACACAGAGTATGTAATTTCCAACCAAGAATGGGGGAACACCACAATCAATCCAAAATAAGAGGGATGAGGAAAAGAATCAGAAAAAAAGCAGATCATTTAGAAAGCTCAAAATAAGAGATCTCAGGGCTCCCCTGGTGGCTCAGTGGTAAAGAATCCACCTGCCAATACAGGAGTTCCACTCTTGATCTGGGAAGATTCCACATGCCATGGAGCAACTAAGCTCATGCACCACAACTGTTGAGCCTGTGCTCTAGAGCCTGGGAGCTGCAACTACTGAAGCCTGTGCACCCTAGAGTCTGTGCTGCGCAACAAGAGAAGCCCACATACCACAATTAGAGTAGCTCCTGTTCCCTGCAACTCTAGAAAAGACTGCAGCAATAAAGACCCAGCACAGCCCAAAATAATAAAATTAAAAAATAAGGTATTCCTACTTATTTCTACAATATCAATAATCACTACAAAGGTAAATAAACTAATTTTCCAGGCAAAAGTGAAAAATCATTAAACAGGATTTAAAAATAAAATCTGTGCTACACTAAGTTGCTTCAGTCATATCCAACTCTTTGCAACCCTACAAACTGTAGCCAGCCAGGCTCCTCTGTCCATTGGATTCTCCAGGCAAGAATGCTGGAGTGGGGAAGTGTCTAAGACATGAGGGCAAAGGAAGATTTTTCAAAAAACCAAAAGACAGAAATACACCAAGTAATGTTGTTGCTGTTCAGTCGGTAAGTCGTATCCAACTCTTTGTGACCCTATGGACTGCAGCACACCAGGCCTCCCTGTCCCTCATTATCTCCCAGAGTTTGCTCAAGTTCATGTCCATACCAAGCAATATACTAGCCAAAATAAAGCCTGAGTTGACAATGTCAATATCAAACAAAATGACTAAAACAAAAAGCATTTTAACAAAACGCTACTCATGATACAGGTTTGACTCAGCAGGACAATATGAAAACTATAATTGTGCCTTTACCTAATAATAGACTCAAAATATATAAAGCAAAATTTGACAACTTTTTAAGGAAAAACTGACAAGTCTGCCTTCTGAGTGGGGAGATTTTCAACATATTTCACTTGGTAATTAACAGATGACCAGCAACAGGAACAACAAATCCATAGGATATGGAAAATTTCAATTCCAATAACCTTCATTCCCTTACTCTAGTCTTCAACAACTCACCCCACTGTCACTCTAAATCCTGTCATCACATTGAACCAGTCCCCCCCTGCAATCTTAAATTCCAATGCTACAACTTATATCATTCCAGTTTTTAATCCTAATACATGCCTTTAATGTCACCAAGGCAACCTGAAACTCAGCTCTTTGTGCTCCCAATCTGCTCTCTTTTGTCTTCACCTTCTCCCTTTTCTCTCTAGACTTCCTGATCCATTAGCTCAGTCACTCTCTTGCCTTCGTGTCCCACCCTGGAGGAACTACAACCCTTGACATTAGCAACATCACAAATTCGTGCTCCCTAAACTTAGAGTTGGACTGTGAAGAAAGCTAAGTGCCGAAGAATTGATGCTTTTGAACTGTGGTGTTGGAGAAGACTCTTGAGAGTCCCTTGGACTGCAAGGAGATCCAACCAGTCCATTCTAAAGATCAGTCCTGGGTGTTGATTGGAAGGACTCAGGCTAAAGCTTAAACTCCAATACTTTGGCCACCTCATGCGAAGAGTTGACTCACTGGAAAAGACTCTGATGCTGGGAGGGATTGGGGGCAGGAGGAGAAGGGGATGACAGAGGATGAGATGGCTGGATGGCATCACTGACTCGATGGATGTGAGTCTGAGTGAACTCCGGGAGTTGGTGATAGACAGGGAGGCCTGGCGTGCTGCGATTCATGGGGTCACAAAGAGTCGGACACGACTGAGCGACTGATCTGATCTGATCTGATATGAGGCTTATAGTTAACTTATGTGCTAAGTTGATTTGGTCATGTCCAACTCTTTGCAACCTATGGGCCATAGCCCACCAGGCTCTTCTGTCCATGGGATTCTTCAGGCAAGAATACTGGAGTGGGTGGCCATGCCCTCCTCCAGGGGATCTTCCAGACCCAGGCACTGAACCCGGATATCTTATGTTTCCTACATTGGCAGGCAGGTTCTTTACTACTAGTGCCATATGGGAAGACCAATAGTTAACTTACTTTTACTCATATTTGTACCTCCAATACTAGTTCAATGACTCTCACATTAGTAAATAAATGTTCATTGAGTGAATTTCTACAGGACGTAACCTCAAACTTTGTACATCTAAAGCCAAACATATTATGTTCCTTTTAAAACTACCTCCTTTTCCACAAATTTCCTTTTATGGTCAAAGGTACTATCATTTTGCATCATGCTGACTTACAAACTCTATCTTTATATCGTGACCTTTCCCTTAATCCAGTTTAGGTAGTAGATTATGTTAATTCTTCCTTTACAGTTTCCTTTAAGATTTGTCCCTTCAATTTTTCATACCCCTTAATCTCTGATAGTGATTCTCAGACTTTTTGGTGTCAAAACTCTTTACATTCTTAAAAATTAGAAGATCCCCAAAAGCTTTTGTTTATCTGGTTTATAGCTGTTGATATTCACCATATTAGAAATTAAAGTTAGGAAATTTTTTTAATGTTTAGTAACTCATTTAAAAAATAAACTCATTACATGCTAAATATAAATGAAATATTTTATGAAAAATAGCTATATTTTCCCAAAAAAAGGCTTAGTGTGACATAGTTTTACATTTCTACAATCTTTTATTTTTTTTGAAAGAATATAATTATTTATTCTTAATATTTCTTATATTACATCAAGTCATTTCTACAATCTCTTTAATGTTTTTAAATAGACAGATACTCTGCTTATGCATTAAATGTAACAATACATTGTTATGATTGAAGTACATGAAGAAAAGTTAGCCTCACACACATATGTAATTGGAAAAGAAGGAATATTTTAATAGCCTTTTCAAAAAAATTGTGGATATTAGTCTTTGATACTTCACCAAACTAATAAGTAGTAGTCTCTTAGGAAATAGCTGCAATGTGGATTCTGAAATCTTATCAATGAACTCTTTGTACTCTATTCCATTAAAATTCATTGATATATCTTACACTTTGGATGGCTTTTACCCATACATAATTTCAAACGAGATCATTTAGAAATTAGTTATACCTATCTCCCAAATGTTGACATATTTCATTATATAATTATTAATATAATTATAATATAATTACAATCATTATATAAAACTAAAAATCACAGTCATTAATATTCTCATTCTCATCAGCAAAGTCTTTTAAGTATTGGGAAGCTGTCAAGTTCATAATGACAAATACAAATTTTTCAAACTTGTCATTTTTGCTTAAAAGCGTAAATTTTACCATTTGCAACAAATAGTGCCAGTTGTTTTCTATGAAATGACCAGCTCACTTTGTTCATTTTCAAGAAAACATCTGCCAAATACCAAGTCTGAATAACCATAGTTTATATGTCAGTCATTCTTTGAAGTAAAAATGGTATTCCATGGAAAAAAGCAGCTAGTTTGGCTCACAATTCAATCACACAAAGTTCCTTTCCTCATGACAACTGTTGTGCTTTAATATGCAGAAAGGATTTATTTATACTTCCCATTTCATCATACAGAATATTAAAGATATGTCTCACAGGTTGAAGTTTAATATAATCAGTGAATTAATCTTTATTGCTTCATTTGGGGCATTATTAAGTAAAACTTGCATTTTTGTTTTTTACTACAGTAAAGAACACAACAAACCCTACTATAGTGCAGACTCACTGCCCTGAGTGTGTCAGCAGTTTTATCCATCATCAGTGCAAATGTCAACACAGTGAAAATAGCTACCAACATCTTAATATCACTATAAAGATAATTTTAACCTCTGAGACCTCCTGAAAGTTTCTCAGGAAGCATCAAAGGATCCACAGAGCATATTCGAGAATTGCTAGTTTAGGATATCATCATCATGTCAGTCTCCTAACTAGTCTTCCTGATTCTAGCTTCCATCCTAATTCATAATGTTTGGCATTATTAGATACAACTTCCTACAATGTTGCTTTCAACATGTTCTGTCCCAAATTTTTCAGTGATTTCCCCACTGGATAAAGTTCAAATTTCTTACCATCATATTTAAAGACCACTACAATTTTTCCTCACCCAATCTTTTCAGCCTTACCACCCACCACTGCCCGACATCAACTGTAATTAAGTCAGTCTGATCTATTTAAGGTTTCCTAAAACACAATTTACAACTTTTGCTTGAAATATTCCTGTCATATCAAACCTCAAATCTCAAATCCTACTCCACCTTCATGGCCCAGTTCAATGCCCACATACTTTATGATGCTTTTTCTAATCACTCTGGTTTACAGTGTTCTTTTCTTCCTGGAAGTATCACAGCAATTACTATCCTCACATTAACATATACTGTCTTTGATAATAGAACTTACGTGTTGTCATTTAACTTTATGTGCTTTTCTTAGTCTCTGAAATAGATTACAAACCCCTGGAATATAGAAACTCTCAGCTAATCTTTGAATCTTCTACACTGTCTCATATAATGCAACATAGTCAATTTTTGAAAATGAAATCAATAAATTAATTCCCTCCCTTCCCCAAAGCAAGAGAAGTTCTGTTAGATGAATGGTTCACACGGTCTGTGAACTACTGATGGTCCTTGAAAGACTTCCAGGTGGACAGTAGATTGATTTCTTAGTTATTAATGCTTTCAATGGGACTAATTATGCTATTTAATCAAAATCAGTCCACTGGCATCTCATGAAAAGTAATCCTCTCCTCATTAATTCTGATGAGGTTTTCACAGTGTTAATCAAGAAACTGTAGAATAAGTGACCCAAAGGACCCTGCTGAAGTGGTTTAAAAGGGAAAAGATGGCAATCATTGCTCTAAATCAGCAAAGAGACTCCAATGTGAACTCAATTCTATCTGTAACAATTATTTCCTTAAAAGAAGATAAAAAGCAAATGTGGGGAAAATTTCATTTGTTAATCTGAGAGACGGGTATAATGGTGTTCGTTATGCTACTCATTACACTTTCCTGTTTCATACATTTTAAAATAAGTAAGGAAAGTTGTTTGGCACTTTGAAGCACATATGGTGCATCGATATACAAGCACGTACCACTGATCAATGCATAATGCTGTTCAATTTTTACTTACCAGTGCATCATCTTGCAATGAAGCAAAAAAGAAGCCATAGAGCAAGTTAATTTGCTCCTTGTGATCAATGAAGTCAAACATTGCAACCAGCCAACGATAAAAAAGCACCTATTGAGAAACAAAATGCTTATCTTTAGAGAAATAGAACTGGCACAAAAGAGCTTAATTACCCCCCTCAGGACTGTTTTAGAAGCCTCTAGCACAAAGGATAATAGATTTTATTTCTCAGTAAAAATTTATATTTGAACAGAGTTCTTACATCAAGCTATATTGTTCCAAAACTACAAGCTTTGCACAAAAGGCCACTGCCATTACCTCATAAGTGGCTCTTCCTTGCCAGCCCTTAAGTGGCTCTGAAGGACTTATCATCCAAGTGTTTAAAAATATTACCTTGGTGCTACCAGAACACTTGCCAGCACAAAGCCAGGAGACTGCCTTAACCACGGAATCTTCTGATATTAGAGTTGCTGGAATCATACACTTGAATATCCGAGTGTTTACAGCACTCCCTAGAAAGTAGACAAAGTCCAAATTAAACTACATTTTAGGGTCTTGATTGTCCCTTCACTGTAATTAACTCTTGGTCCTAAAACTTTCACTTTATGTTGAAGGCAATAAAGTAATATTCAATAACTCTTATGGCAAAGGCAATGGCAACCCACTCCGGTACTCTTGCCTGGAAAATTCCATGGATGGAGGAGCCTGGTGGGCTACAGTCCATGGGGTTGCTAAGAGTCGGACACGACTGAGCTACTTCACTTTCACTTTTCACTTTCATGCATTGGAGAAGGAAATGGCAACCCACTCCAGTATTCTTGCCTGAAGAATCCCAGGGAAGGGGGAGCCTGGGGGGCTGCCATCTATGGGGTCACACAGAGTCGGACACGACTGAAGAGACTTAGAAGCAGCAGCAGCAGCAATAACTCTTATCATCATTACAAAGCATAGTTTGAAACAAAAATGTACCTTTAACTTCTAATATAAACTATAAAGCAAATTCTTTGGCTCTAATATTTCTATCTAACAATGGAAGATGAATACAGGATTTCTTCTTGGAAGGATGAAAATGTTTGGACATTAGATAGTAGTGATAATTGCCCAATTCTATGTGCTGTGCTTAGTTACTTAGTCATGTCCGACTCTTTGCAACCCCATGGACTATACAGTCCATGGAATTCTCCAGGCCAGAATACTGGAGTGAGTAGCCATTCCCTTTTCCAGGGGATCTTCTCAACCCAGGGATCAAACCCAGGTCTCCCACATTGCAGGTAGATTCTTTACCTTCTGAGCCACCAGGGAAACCCAAGAATACTGGAGTGGGTAGCTTATCCCATCTCCAGGGGATCTTGCTGACCCAGGAATTGAACCAGGGTCTCCTGGATTGCAGATGGACTGCATTGTAGGCAGACCTGGGAAGCCCACCCAACTCCATGGATATGCTTTAAAAAAAAAAAAAAAAGAACAAAACCAACCCCATATGCTTCCAAAGGGTGAATTTTATGGTATGTGAATTACATCTCAAAAATAGTGTTTTACTCCTAGGAAAATTTCAAGGACTTTTTAAAATGGCATAATAGATTCTGATTTATTTAAATCTCCTGTAAGACATCTTACATCAGCTGCTACATTTAAGAATAGATAGATTCATTTGTATTCTCCATCCACGCCCCCAAAATGGAAAGGATACCAGAATGAAACAACTACCCTATTAGCTGGTAGTATTGTCATTCTATATTGGTCCAATCTTTCCATCATTCTCTGGCTTCCATGCTATTCTCCCATCTGCTAATAGAAGTGATGTGACCAGTAGCTTTGTCTTAATATACACCCTATATCAGCTTCTGCTTATTAAGGCTTCAATAATTTTATATATACATACATTATCAATTTTTATATTTAAACATTGTTTTATTTGCGTTATACTGTGGTGATCAGAACCATTCACTGAAAAACTAGTGTTCTCAACTTCTCATACAAGTAGAAGCCACAACTGTATCTTGGATACATGTGTTTTTAACCAATGTTTTAAAGGCATTACAGTGTGGTAATCACATCCATTCAGTATAACACTGTTCTCAATTTCTCCCGAGAGTAGCATTCTTAGAAATATACAGGTCTTTAAACACTGTCTTAAATGTACTATAGCATGGTGATCACATCCATTCACTAAGATAACACTGTTCTTAACTTCACCCATAAGTAGCATTCTCAGAAAAGTCTTATACATGTCTTTTATTTTCCTACAGGTGCAGACCTCTTGTTTTTTTTTCCTTAGTAAAAATTGTTTATATTTAAGATGCACAACATGATGATATGATATAATCAGCCCTCCATATCCTCAAGTTCCACATCTGTGAATTCAACTAAACACACAAAGTATTCCTAAAAAATATTACATAAAGTTCCAAAAAGCAAAGCTTGAATTAGGCATACACAGGCAACTATTTACATTGCATTTACATTGTATTTACATTGTATTTACAGTTGTATCATTGGAAAAGACTGATGCTGGGAGGGATTGGGGGCAGGAGAAGGGGACGACAGAGGATGAGATGGCTGGATGGTATCACCGACTCGATGGACATGAGTTTGAGTGAACTCTGAGTTGGTGATGGACAGGGAGGCCTGGCGTGCTGCAATTAATGGGGTCGCAAAGAGTCGGACACGACTGAGTGACTGAACTGAACTGAACATGTAAACACCTGGCAGATACTGTATACCTATTATAGTAAAATGACTACTATAGTCAAGCTGATCAACATTTTATTTCCTTACATAGTTACCATTTTCTTCTCTGTGATAAGAGCACCTAAAGTCTATTCTCTTGCAAATTTCCAACATTCTATACAATATTACTAACTTTAGTCATCATGTTCTCTAGATTTACTTATCCCACATAACTACAACAATGTGTCTCATCAATTTCTACCCCATTATTTTGCGTTGAAAAAAGGAAGCGGTGATGGCAGGTAATGAATCATAAGAATAAAAATCTCTGCTTTCCACTCCGTGATTTCTTGTTTTTACCTCTCTTCTCCCCTATTCCCATCTCCCAATTCTTGTACAGTTTATAACAGTCTGACTACTAATACTCTATACATATACCAAATTCAAGGGGAGAATTCTATGTTGAATAGAATATTGACTCTATTCTTACTTCCCAGTAACTTTTTAATTACTAAAGAGTACAAAGTCCCTTTGTACCTAATTATGACATTTCTAGCAAATGCATTTCAACTTAGCAAAGGAGTTACATACAAAGATCTAATAGTGATGGGGGATATTATAGAAATAACAAAAAGGAGAAAAGCAATTAAGGAGGCTACCTTTAATATCTCCAAATTCCAGCTTAATAGAAAAATGAAATTAGACTAGAAAGCTAGATTATTTTACAAATTGTTATATACAAGTTTCAAAGCCTGAGGCATGCATTTTTAAAAACACATGCATTTGCTACAAGACCTAGCAAACATCACGAAAACCTAATCGTTTATTTCTGAGATATCATAAAAGAAAAGAGAAATTCCAAAGTAGAAAACATCTGTATATTCTATACATGTTTTAAGGGGAGAAGGAATAGATAAAATTGTCCTCGAGGGACACTAATTAGGTAAATATGAATTCATGGATATTTGTTAGAAGCAAACAATCTGAAACCACTTATAAGAAGACCAATTTTATTAGGTCAAATTTAACTTTCTAGGAAAACAGAGAACACTAATCAGGTAAAAATAGAGAACTAAAATACCCAGAAGTCATATACTGAATTCAGCTAGTCATGCATTGTTTCTTTAAAATACACATACGTACCCTTGCAAATGGCAACCCACTCCAGTATTCTTGCCTGGAGAATCCCATGGACAAAGGAGCCTGGCAGGCTACAGACCATGGGGTAGCAAAGAGTCGGACACAACTGAGGGACTAACACACACCCTTGCAAACATGATAGGATATGCACAAAGGTACCCAATATGCAAAATGGTATATTAAGTATCCAATTTTGACAGTTGTCTTAAAGAAAAAAAGTAGAAAATCTGATAGCAGTGTGGTGCACTATAAACACTAGAAGGGGAATAAGGAGACCAGAGTTCCCTGGTTCTAGCTCTGAGATGAAGCAAGTCTCTTTAACCACTCTGGGCTTCAGTTGAAAATGAGAATGTTCAAGAGCTAAAATACTCTCTAAGTCTAAATTTGGATGAGGGTAGGTTAAAAGGTTCTTAAGTGAAAAGAATAATGGACAGATACTATTTCTTTCTAAGATTCCCCCCACCCCCATACAAATGAACTTAGAACAGAAAAGGAAGCATTTACTCCAAAGAAAAAGCATCTTAACGGTTAAAGCCACAGACAATGGAATGGAGACAATATCAACAGCGACTTATTGTCACTGATAAGTGAAACTAAAGGCAATAAAGAACACTGCTGCTGCTGCTAAGTTGCTTCAGTCGTGTCTGACTCTGTGTGACCCCATAGATGGCAGCCCACCAGGCTCCCCCGTCCCTGGGATTCTCCAGGCAAGAACACTGGAGTGGGTTGCCATTTCCTTCTCCAATGCGTGAAAGTGAGAAGTGAAAGTGAAGTCGCTCAGTCGTGTCCGACTCTTCAAGACCCCATGGACTGCAGCCTACCAGGCTCCTCCATCCATGGGATTTTCCAGGCAAGAGTACTAGTGATCTCTTAATGTGCCTTCCAGCAACACTAACTATTATCTACCCTTCCTAACAGAAATACTAAAAATCGCTTCTAAGCATTTGGTAACAAGAATCCATTTTAAAAATAAAAATGTGATAACTAGCCATTTTCAGCATATGCACATAGCAACTTTTCGTTAAGGTAGTTTCAACATACTGACTGAAAGTGAAAGTCGTTCAGTCGTGTCCGACTCTTTGCAACCCCATGGACTATACAGTCCATGGAATTCTCTGGGCCAGAAAACTGGAGTGGGTAGCCTTTCCCTCCTCCAGGGGATCTTCCCAACCCAGGGATCAAACCCAGGTCTCCAGCATTGCGGGCAGATTCTTTACCAGCTGCGCCACAATCGAAGTTTGGACATAAGAAAGGTCCATTTGTATAATCTTAGATTGGTTTTATGAAGAGAATAGGAAAAATATACAGTTCTTTAACTGCATCTGATTCCAATCAACAATGTAATTCAAATTCTGAAAGGCAAAACTAATGCTGAAAAATTTATCCCTGTGACATACCAAATTTGCCACTGAGTGCCACACTTAATAGAATGTCGATTCCTTCTGGAGCTAACCCATTCTTCCATGCCACATTTTCCACAGTTTTCAAGTGTTTCTCTTTATTCTGTGAAGTTTTAATGGGACCTGAAAGAGGAACAATAGTAAACAGTGAGGACTTTAAAACTCTCTCACTCCTCAGCCTCAACAGTTACAATTAGACTACTTCAAAGGAACAGCTTTATGTAAAAAAAAGTCTTTCTAAAAACCCTTCAAAGCCCTTACAACCCTAGAATATTTGACAGCAGGAAAACTGAGTCCTGCCCTGGTTTCTTTGCTCTAAACTAAATAAAGCACCAAGACTAAGGTGTTTTCAATAACTAAGACAGTGGTTCACAAGCTTTCCTACACATTTGAATCACTTAGAGAGCTGTTGAAAAATTCCAATGCCCAAGTTGTGTCCCATACTAATAAAATCAGAAAATCTAAGAGTGGATGCCCGGTACCAGTGGTTTCTAAAGATTCTCGGGTAGGGGATTTCTCTGGTGGTCCAGTGGTTAAGAATCTGCTGTGCAATGCAGGGGACTCGGGTTCGATTCTCAGTCAGGAAACTAAGATCCCACATGCTGCAGAACTACTGAGACCTCGTGCCACAACTAGAGAGTCTGTGAAACGAAAGACCCCACATGACACAACAAAGACCCCGAGTACCTCCCGTGACAAAGCTGCATCCATGATGCGGTCAAATAAATCAATATTAAAAGAAAAAGATTCTGAGGTAATTTAATCCCAGTGTACAACAGTTTGAAAACCACTCTGCTGGAACCTTCTTTGTTGTTGTATCCCTAGTACCTAGCATACTGATATGTAGTTAAGTGCTCAATAAATGTCCATTAAATAAACAAAAATCATGAATGAGCAAAAATATGCTTTCCTTTAAAAATCCTTACCAAAAGAGTCTAGAAATTTTTCACAGGAACAGGCCTTACACAAGGAAAACAATCTCTTACCTTTCTCAAAGTATCTCAATGCTATCTGCAGAGCATTTTCTGCTTGATCATCAGCGCCTTCATAATCTTCCACAGTATTGTTCTGTCCACATTTTGAGATGTTCTTTGAGTCATTTAGGTCCTCTTTTACTCTCCAGGCCGAGAGTCTAGTCTGATAGCTACTACTATCCTGTGAAGTCCTCTTTCGTGCCCAAGAGTTAACTTTCTTTTGAGATGACATTACTGCACATGTTCTATACAAAAACAAGTGTCAAGGTGTCACTAACCAGCCAAACAGTCCCTCCCTTTTTACTCCAAAGACAGGGACCACACCTATCTGTACTCCCCACATTTAGTACAGAGTACCTAGCATACAAGTACACAATAAAAAACAACAGCAATCCAGGCAACAAAATCTATAGGTTAACCTTCTCAAAAAGCCCTTTGACTTAAAGAGTAACAGAGAGAAACAGCTCTCCAAGGTAACATTCACCAGCTGAATTGGCCCTGTGGGAGGGGGAAAAAAGATGGTAAAAGTACAGGGAACATAACAAATTCTTCTAAAATGGCTATATCACATAAGTGAGTCTAATACTAATTCATCTCATGAACTCAATGTTACTTTCTCCACTCCTATTTCTCTCCACTTTGCCTTGATTTTGCTTTTAATCTTTAATGCTGCCTGCCTTGTCAGTGCAAAGTTTGATTGCCAAACTAAGGATTCTCAGAACAGAAACATGCCTCGCTAATTCACTTATTCAGTAAATAATTACTAAGCATCATCTATATGCCAAGCACAGTTCTACTTATCAGGGATAAAAAAGTCAAGGCCTCTGCTATAGTGAAACTTACAGGGGGTGGGATGGGAAGGCACACGAGTCAATAAATAAGTAAATAACTAATAGTGAACATAATATACAGTGGTGTGATTAAAAAAAGGGGGGGTGAGGTGACAGTGACAAGCTACTGTGGAACAAGTGTTCAGAGAAAGCCTCTCTGACGTGACCTTTAAGCTAAATTCAAATGCCAGGAGGAACCAACTATGTTAAGATCCGGTCAAAGAGTATTTCATGGAGAGGAAAGAGCAAGACATACTAAGATCTTGAAGCAAGGTCTTTGTGTGTTAAAGAAACAGCAACACCACCAGTAAGAGGTGAGGATGAGTAGTGGCATGAAAGAGGTACAGAGTAGTGGGAGACAAAGTCAGAAAGGCAGACAGGGACTGCTATATTGGGGTTTGCCAACCAAAACAAGGAGTCTGGATTTTAAGTGTCATAGGCAACTAACTATAAGGGGAAGGGAAGAGTGTCAGAGAGAAAGTGATACCATCTGATTTATGTTTTAAGATCGTTTTAGCTACAGCGCAGAGAATAGAATGTCGGGGTCCAGGAGTGGAAACAGACAATTTAAAAAGTTTAGCAAAGGGCCAGAAGAGATGTGACTGTGGTCTGAACCTGGCCTAAAGTGTAAACAGTAAGAGAGACAGATGATTGCATTCGTGAAATGTTTTGGAAGGAGATTTATCAAAGCCGTAACAAAAGAATTGGATGTAGGGAAAAAGAGAGAAAGCCAGAATGACTTCTAAATTTGGGGCTGCAAATGGGAAAAACGAAAGGAATGGTCATAATGACACTCAACGCCACCTCCCTAGAACAGATAAGGCCGGAGCAGGAAGGAGAGCAATATGTGTGTCTAGACCACCAGGAAGTTCCAGGTTGCCAGTTGTTTCCTCGGGTCCTACGTAAAAAGGGCGGGCGACCAGCTTCTGGCCCCTTCTGATGGAACCTTCCCATCGCTCCCCAAGAACTCCCCTCTCACAGCCTGTGTCAACAGGGAGCAAACCTGGCCGCGACCACGGACCCACTGGGCAGATTCCTGGTTTAGGGGAAACCCGACACCTTGGAGGACTGCCTTGCTCAGAAATCAGGAGATTAATTCTCTTCGGTACCTGGGCTCCCATTTTGCTGTGTGTCTAAAAGTACCTCACCTCGTACACTCCGCGATCCCAAATCCTCCGGGTTCCACCTCTCGGATTCAAATAAACGGGCTCCACCCCGCGCATGCGCTTCCGCTGGGACGCGGGAGGCGGCGGGGCGGAGCCACGTGCTCTGCTGAAGCTTGATTGGTTGAGTCACAGCTCACTGGCGCGAGGCGGTGCGCGCGCTGACGCTGACGCAAACTCAATTCCTCAGAGCCGCGCGCCACACCCGCCAGGGCCTGGGGACGCGCAGCAAGTCGGCGGTTGCTGCTGAAATCAGCTGATTGGCTGACGTTCCCCTTGTTCTAATATTGTTCGCATTCGTCACTGTGCGTAAAACAAAACGATTAGTGTCTCGGTTCTTGAATTTAACAAGACCACTTATAGTGATCCTTTTGCACAGGCTGATTCCAAATGTCGGGACTTTGTAGAAAAATATGAAACTGCAAACTTCTCAATAAAGGCTGTTTTCCCTTGCTGGGCAAGAGAATTAAGCTAAAGGGCCTGAGACCTCTGAAGCTGTCTCTAGGAGGTGAGAGGAAAGGACAGCTGAATCGGCCTTCTTTTTACCGAGAATGGGCATGTATACCTTCGAGGGTTTGCTGGAAACGGCGTCTTGTACGTAGCTGGCCAATCAAAATGCAAAGGTTCCTAACTTTGAGGAATCGATGGACTTTACAGACACTGGCTAAAACAGCAACAAGGGCTTAGTCTGAGACCTGAGATTAGTCCCTGGCTTAATCTTCTTAGAGTGGGGGAGTGGCGAGAAAAGATAAAAATTTAGTGACTCTGACAGATTTTTTTGAGGCCAAAAAAAGCCCCATAAACTGTAGGCAAAACTGTGGGAGGAAACTTTGCAATCTTAGGGAGAGATGAAGAATCAGATTATGTTGATGCATTTGGGAAAGACTACAGCAAAAATGTGGAAGTTGGACTGTGAAGAAAGCTGAGCGCCGAAGAATTGATGCTGTTGAACTGTGGTGTTGGAGAAGACTCCTGAAAGTCCCTTGGACTGCAAGTAGATCCAACCAGTCCATTCTAAAGGAGGTCAGTCCTGGGTGTTCTTTGGAAGGACTGATGCTAAAGCTGAAACTCCAATACTTTGGCCATCTCATGCGAAGAGCTGACTCATTGGGAAAGACTCTGATGCTGGGAGGGATTGGGGGCAGGAGGAGAAGGGGACGACAGAGAATGAGATGGCTGGATGGCATCACCAACTCGATGGATATGAGTTTGAGTGAACACGGGGAGTTGGTGATGGACAGGGAGGCCTGGCGTGCTGCAATTCATGGGGTCGCAAAGAGTAGGACACGACTGAGCGACTGAACTGAACAGCAAAAATGGTTATTTGACACATCTTACATGGTTTTCAAAGTACTTTCAAGAACTCGTGTTTAATCATGCATGAGAACGGACTTCAATATTTTCTATGATAGCTGCTCTTCCTTATCTAGTAAAACTGAAAAATTCTTGAGACACATTTTCATGATTTTAATCATTTCATAGACTCATATGTAAATTGGAAAGAATTTAAGCCTTCAATCACCTTGTTTTTGTATATGAAATTGGGGCCCTGTGTGGTAAAATAATTTGCCTAATGTGACAAGTCTGTGGCACTGGAATTTGTGCAAGTTTGTGGGTACATATATAGTGAGACACGCTGGCTCATCTTTATTTATTCATCTGCAATTTTTTTTGTGTGAAATCATTCTTCAACCTTCCCTTGGCACCACCAAACCTGGGAATTGTATTGAGATCTTAATTTTGTGGCTTTCTGTTTCATGTGCTGACATCACAAAATTGTGAGTGAACCATTTAAATGAGATTAGAAAGTTTTTAACCTCACTAGTATATTATTGTGCTCCCCCTTGTCTTTATTTTCCTCCCACATCCACTCAAAAATAAAACAGCCTGAATCCCATGATATGACACTTTCTTTCTAGACTTTCATTATTTGTCCAGACTATTTCCTCCAAACTTCAAAAATGTTTATTTTGAAAGAATGAGAGAAATAAGACAGAGAGGTATCAATTAACAAGAACAATGACACTGAAGAAAATACATTAATTTGTACTCCCCACACACAACACCCCCACCCCTTTCCCCATCCCTGGCACAATGATATTTAAACCATCAGAGCACATCTAACAAGGAGAAGCAGCAGTATATAATGAAGAAAGCAAATTTTCATACTGCTCAATCCGACTAACCCATATTGAATGTCCTTCCCCCAGCTAAACTCCACCCACTGAAAGAGGTATAGTAGAGGAGACAACCATGGGGGTAACTTGGATCTCTGCTTACACTAGCAAAGTTCAGTGAAAATTCAGTAAGAATAGTGAATCTGATTGGCAGGAAAGACTGGATACAGCTCCTCTGTCAAATTTCAGATGATTGAAGAGAACAGCTAGAGTTGGAGATTCACAGACTTGTAACAGGACTAATCTTTGCTCCCTCAACTGCAACAGTGGAGCAGCTGCCAAATCCTGGTTAGCTGCTGAGAATAGTGGAAATGAGGCAGCTTTTGGCTTAAGAAAATCCAAAACAGATGTCTGATAACAAGTTTATTGTTTCAGTTTCAAACTGTGAATAAAGGAGCTTAGTAGGCTGGGCTCCGACAAAGGCAAGGTGAAACTTCCAATTTTATCACTTGAAGAATTAGACTATCTACTGACTGCATTATTTCCCTTATTTTAATTAAACTCAATATGGAGTATTTACAATTTAAACAACTTTTAAAGTAGAGGTTAATTCATTTTACATGTAACTTAGTGTCTCAAATTGAAGGAACTTTTTCCTAAAGCGGGAGGTTTAAGTTTTCAGCTTAATCTAATGAGGCATCCCTGTATCCCATGGGAATACATAGTTTGTTTTATACCAAGAAGTAAGTGGGATTCTCTTTATAGGAGATTTGTTTTATTCTGCCTTTACTAGAATCAGTCTATAAAGGAAAGGATACCTATGCAGGATTAGTTCAAGATCAGAGCCTTTTCCTTCACACATGCATGCGAACACACACATACACACACCCACACCCACACACACACACACACACAGAGTAAGTAACGTTTACCCACACATAATCTCACAGTCACATGCTTGCTGGAATCCATCTCACAAATACACTTCAATAGTTAGCCATATACATGTACATGCAGCAAGATGTGAGAGTTGCCCCAGAGTGATTAAAGGTGGTGCACACACGTCTATGTGGGGAGGTCATTTTAGGGTATAGGTGTACACAAGCCAATAGGACCATCAACTTGCAGGTTATATGTGTCACTTTTCCCCCAAGATAAATAAATCAAATGAAAAACACACACTGACATCTTCCTGGGTGTCATGGAGGCAACTGCCTGGAAGGTCCATTTTTTGCACTTCTGCTCTCCTACGACAATTTCATTTTGCCCTGAGGGGCCTTCTCGTATAAGGACGGCTGCTCCTCGGTATTCCCGGCATTGCCGTCACTCCCCGCATTCCCTGGAGGCGAGGATTTCTTCTCAGAAGACCGGTCTTCAGGCTTGCGGGCAATCAGCAGGCGGCAGGTGAGCAGGATTCCAAACACCAGGGCATGGGCGTAGCGTTTGAGAGGATCACCGACTAGCTGGTGGAAGAAGAGGACCGCCAACACCAGCAAGAGGAGGAAAAAGTTGGCCACATCTTTGGGACGCCCAGGCACAAGAGTCATGACAATGCCACAGGCCACCTCAAGAGCACCAATGCTTTTGCGGAGGAGAATGGAATTGATCCCCATTTTCTTCAGCAGAGGGAGGGCTCGCACATAGCTCTTGTAAGCACGTTTCTAGAGTGGAATATCATAAAGAAATAAATCGCTGCATTAACCATGATTTTACCATTAGAATGAAGAGCACACAAGCAAGGTCCTTCTTCTCCACTATTCCCTTTCCACACCAGTCAAGGGTGTCCTGTTCTTTATTTACCATGTCCCCTAAATAAAAATCTTATAATAAAGGGAAAAAAGCAAGCAATCTGCTGAGATCCTTGTGATTTAATCCTTAGTAACACCATCAAAGGTAACAGAATTTGACTTTATAGTTTAAAAACACTTTTTTTCTGCCAAGCGTGAGTGTCAGCAATGGGGATTTGGGATCTTAGTTCCAGACCAGGGATCAAACCCAGGCCCCCTGCAGTGGAAAAACCCTTGAAAAAAATTTTTTTCTGATTATAAATCATAAACAACATTAAGAATTTAGAAGAAAATTCATTGGGCCCATGAAAACTGGTACAGATTAGCCATATCCACATTTTCCAGTGCCTGCTGCTACTGCTGCTAAGTCACTTCAGTCGTGTCCAACTCTGTGTGACCCCACGGATGGCAGCCCACCAGGCTCCCCTGTCCCTGGGATTCTCCAGGCAAGAACACTGGAGTGGGTTGCCATTTCCCTCTCCAATGCATGCAAGTGAAAAGTGAAAGTGAAGACACTCAATTGTATCTGACCCTCAGCGACCCCATGGACTGCAGCTTTCCAGGCTCCTCCATCCATGGGATTTTCCAGGCAAGAGTACTGGAGTGGGGTGCCATTGCCTTCTCCGTTTCCAGTGCCTACTTTGTCCAAACGCAGATGCATATGAGCAACAACAAAAATGAAACAAGACAATAAAGCCTCACTAATTTGGACTTCCCTAATTTGGAATTTTTGATAATTCAAAAAATATCTGAGTCGGAGTTTACATTTGTGAAATCTGTAAAATTTTTTTTTAAAGTGTGCTAAGCAAATAGAAAATTTAAATGTATGCAAATGTTAGCCCCTTATATATCTTTAAGATATAGTAAGCCAAAAATCATTCTCATGGTCATTGACATAAATCCCTGGGCTTTTACAAGGCACTGATTAATTTTAATTCAGTAAACACTTATTGAATACCTATTATGGATTATGTGATGGAGATATAGAGATGAATATAACAGGGTCAAGAAACTGTTGTTCTAGTAGGGGGAAACATGCATAAAAACATCATGGAAGCAGCATGGTTAGTGGTATATAATAGAGTACTGTATAAGGTCTAATTGTAGCCCAAAGGCAGATATCATGGAACAAAGAAGGGAGGCACTGGTTATATTGCAAAGTAATAGAATTTTACTGACCTTAGAGTAATAGATAATAATATTTTTCACTATTCAGATGGACCCAATCCTTATCTTATAGTAAATTGATGAGATTTTATCAAATCTGTTTTTTCCTGGTTTTGCCCAGTACTTTGTTTTCATGAAGCATCCATTAATTCATTCAATATTTATTAAGTGCCTCCTTGTGCTAAGCATTGTGCTTGGTACTCTGGATACAGATTTCAATCATTCAAAACCTTGCCTTCCTAAAGTTTGCATTTATAGGAAGAAAAGTTATGGAAGTACATAAATACAATGTAGCATTATGGTCGTAGGTACAGTGGAGATGCACTGGAGTGGTCAAATTTCCCTAGATGGGGACTGAGAAAAGCTAGAATGTAATCTTTTTTTTTTTTTCATATTTATTATTTTTTTTAAAATAATTTTTAACATTTTTAAATTTCAGGTATACACATGCTCCCCATCCTGAGCCCTCCTCCCTCCCCCCTCCCCACACCATCCCCCTGGGCCGTCCCAGCGCACCAGCCCCAAGCATCCAGCATCGTGCACTGAACCTGGACTGGCATCTCGTTTCATACATGTATGAATGTAGAATGTAATCTTAAAGAAAAGCAGGTGTTTGCAGAATCAATAAGGGAAGAGCAGTACAGGCAGAGGAAGCTAGATGAGTAAAGGCCCTGTAGGACATAATAGACTGGTGTATTTCAAACACTGCCCCAGCTCAGCATAGGTTGGGGGAGGGAGAGGTAAGGGGGAGACATGAGACAGAGACGACAGATATGAATCAGATCATAGAGTGTTGCATTGTGGAGCTGGACTTTATCCTATAAGCCAAGAGAACAACATAATTTGCATTTAAGGAAGATCTCTCTGGAAGTAGCATCAGGGATGGATTGGGAGAGGTATGCCGGGAAGTGAGGAGATCAGGTGAGAGACCTGGACTAGAGTAAGGACAATAAGGATAGAGGGAAGGGATGGAGTCAAGGATACTTTGAATGCAAAGTCAATAGGAATTGATGTTTTATCAGATGTGGCCACGGAGGGAAAGGGAGAAGTCAAGACTGCATACGGAAGAAGAGGGGGAAGAGGCAAGAAGGAATGAGGAACTCAATTTGGAGTTTTTTAGTTGAAGTTATCTCTAAGACATCTCTAAGTGGAGCTGTCTCATAGGCAACTCAGTAATAGAGGTCTGAGGTAAAGATACAGAATTGATAGTCATCAGTATTCCCAGGTAGAATGTATACAGTGGGAAATTTTGTGTGACAGACATTTTAATAAGGGGAGGAAGAAGAGAATCCACAACATAGACAGAGGCAAGTGTGGTTAGAAAAGTAGGAGGCAACACAGGAGAGATGGGGTCATAAGGGCCAAGAATTTTAAGAAGAGAATAGTCAAAAGCACCAGATGCAAGACAAATATTATAAGAATCAGGCAGAAAGCCAACTTGACCTGTTGGGAGCATCTGGTGCTTAGAATAATGTTCACACACTCTAGTTTGGAACGAATGTTAAGTCATTTCTCTAGTGAATGCACCTTTATTTCATGGACTAATTATCGTGAGTGGCACAAGATAATCCTTTATGAGTACTGTTTTAAGATCCATGGTTTAGATTTTTTTTTAAAAAAAGCATGGGTTTGGATTCAAACAAGCTTGGCTTCAAATTCTATCTCTGTTACTTTCTAGTTGGGTGCCCCCTGGGCAAATTACTTGCTTCTCTGAGTCTCATTTTCCTGAGCAAAGCTGGGACTAAGATGAAATGAGTTAGGCTATGTCCCCTGAGTACAAAATTTAAGAAGGCACCAAAACACTCATTGATTAAGGTTAATAATATCCACACACACAAAAAAATCACAACTTTAAACAGAAGCAGGATCCAATTTTGCACTTGTATGACCCTGCCTCACACCTCTTCCTAACACTGGCCCTGTCAGATCCTGTCTTAGTTGTCTTTATTTGCCTTTATTCACCTCTGACTGGTTTGATCTCCTTGCTCACAGCATTCTCATTTTTGGTGATCTGATCTGACTCTTGAAGCTTCCAAATAATTTGGGTTCCTTGGTAGCTCAGATGGTAAAGAATCTGCCTGCAATGTAGGAGACCCAGGTTTGATCCCTGGGTTGGGAAGATCCCCTGGAGAAGGGAATGGCCACCCACTCCAGTATTCTTGCCTGGAGAATCCCATGGACAGAGGAGCCTGGCAGGCTACAGTCTATGGGGTCACAAAGAGCTGGACATGACTGAGCAACTTTCACTTCATTCACCTCTAGTCCCTACCCTGTTACTGAGCATATAAGAAAACTCAAAGTATCAGTCCTTCCTCCTCCTTCTCATTTTAGGTTAAATCAGGGATTTTCGGAGAGAAATTAGGAGAGGTTGACCAGTAGGAAGAGTAAAACTCTGGGTTTAACTGAGCTAGACACATATGGATCAGAGTTGAGTCAAGGGATAGGGCATCTGGTGGTTTCCTCTCACTATTAGCCTAGATGCCACCTGCTCACTCTCTGTCTCTCTACACTCTAGTGATGGTAGCAGGGGACATGAGGGGAAGAAATCTAGACCCAAGAGTTTTTCTTATCACTCTGAAGGTTGGACTTTTTCTAATTAGCAACACAAAGCTCCCCAAGAGGCAGATCCTAAATCCTAAGTGTAACCTTCTAACATAATAAACACAGGAAGCAGGATGATTTTCTTACAATCAGTTCAGAGCGAAGATTTCTAGATGGTGACTGAGTGGCTTCTGGAAACATTCCTTTGTTTTGCCTAGGGCTAACCACCCATCATTGAAGAATAGATTTTTATCTATACTATAGTAGAACCTTTAGGCCAAATTCCAGGTCTTTAAATCAAGTTCCTATGGCCTCGATGAACGCTTTTCTCTCCATTTGGTATAACTCCATATTACTTTTTCAGTTTATCTAACCTCTGGAACTGCAGCTGTGGATATTTGTATGCAGCAGTTGCCTCTTTCTTTCCTTCTTTTCTCAAGAGGAAACTGCGTGTGGATAAGTCATTTCATCACATCTTTGGTTCAAAGCTGAGTAGGTACAGATAGCGTCTCTTCTCCAGGACTCCAGACAGTGAATGTCTAACTTGTTAGAGATGGGACTCAGCTTGGATAGGGTCTTGACAGTATAGGAAGCCCTTTATTCTTTCTCCTGTGGAACAGGATAGAGACATCAAAAGTATCCTACTATTGCCAGCCCCCACAAGACTTGGGCCAGGTCACCTCAATTCTAATAGAAGGGTCACATGTCTATAGTAATTAGATCTCTAAAGACTTTAATTGTTGTGACAGTAAGAATAAAGAGTTAACTGAGTCACTCTCTCAAAAGGCTCTCCCAGTTCACTTTGTTAGGTCTGTTTCTTTCTTGCAGACTTTGTATAGGTCTGTTTCTTTTTCATTGCCATGACCCAGACCCTGTAACCATAGTTTCCTTATAGTAAAAGGAGAGAGAAGTGTTTAGTCAACCTTTTCAAATACCTTTAGTCAAAGACAGTCATCCAGAAATATCCATATTAGCTAAATTCCAATTCTAGTTTTGCCCCTAAATTGCTTGGAGAAAATTAGTTAAGTATTGTATTACCTCAGTTTCCCCCCTTTTGAAATTAAATGAGCATTTTGGAGATTTGGTCAAAGAATCATAACATCATAGCATCAACCAAGGGCCACATACACATATTTTATCATTACTGAAGCACACAATTAGAAATCCATATATTTGCAAGCCACAGTAATTACTTTAATGATAATAGCAATGTTTCAAGCCCGTTCATTTGTATAGTATGAGATGGTATGATTCAGACATGAATCAAACGTATATGGAACCTTTCTTTAGTCATATCTTTTTGCTTCTTATCATTTAGTCTTCACAACACTCCAGGGTTCATGATCTCATATTAATTACATTAAACTTGAACACCTCACAACTGTCTAATAATACTCATCTTCGATTACAGTTAATTACCCATCCAAGCCAGCTAACAGGACAAAATGGGAAGAGAGGGCAAATAATTTGTTCCACTTTAGTTCACTTATACCAGTTAGGCAAACGAAAAAAAAAATTTTTGGCTAATATACTGTATAATTCCATTTATTTGTTGCTATTCAGTCTCTCAGTCATGTTTGATTATTTGCAACACCACGGACTGCAACATGCCAGGCTTCCCTGTCCTTCACTATCTCCCAGAGTTTGTTCAAACTCATGTCCATTGAATCGGTGGTGCCATCCAACCATCTCATCCTCTGTTGTCTGCTTCTCCTCCTGCCTTCAATCTTTCCTAGCATCAGCGTCTTTTCCAATGAGCCAACTCTTTGCATGAGGCAGCCAAGTAAAAACAGAAAAAACTAACTTATATTGTTGGAAGTTGGGATTTATGCAGGGAGTGGATGTAGGTACTAACGGGAAGGGGCCATGAGGTTAGTTTCTGGGATGCTGGTCATGTTCTATTTCTTGATCTAGGTTACACAGGATTCTTAAAATTCCTTGAGCTGTACACTTAGGTGTACATTTCAGTATGTATGTTATACTTCAATACAATTTATAGGGGAAAACTATATGAAAGCAGAAGAGAGCATTGACAAAAATATATTTTGGCTAAAAACCTCAGTCTGGTTGCTATATTAGATCATAAAGGCTACATAAGTGCTGAAAAATTTACTGACTCAAGTATGATTTTCCTGAATCTCTGTAGGGAAAAAAAAAGCCATATGTGAATGATAGATCATCTCTTAAATGCAATAAAAAGCCATCACATGCTTAATTGCCAAATATCATGTGAATAAAAACACCTTTTAAGCAGTTCTACTTTCCACTATCATATAATGCCCACCTAAAAAGGAAGCTGCAAGCCTGACCCTACTAACCAGAGTGGATCCCTCCCAGATTGCATCTAAGGGGAGAAGGGTCTGACTTCCACTCAGTCAAAAGTCGCTCTAAAACAAGCACAGTTGTTGGCCATTGGAAGCTACAAGCTCCCTGGCATAAATTCCAATGTAGTTTAGCTTAGGCTAGCTAGCTGTGTAAACTAAGCAAAGTCACTTCACATCTCAGGGTCAGTCGCCTCTCTGAGGGAATAAACATATTGTACCACCTCAAAGAACAGTCTAAGCATTGGTAAATTACTATCTTATTATGTAGTTGGAATGCAATTAATAGTGTGATTGGAAGCATAAAAGATCACCTGTGGACATTAAATAAAACCCTGGGGAAATACTGAAGGGCATTTAACTACAAATAAGCAAATCATTCAAATCAACAACAAACCTTCCCTATGAGGGGCTGCAAAGAAGCGGCAAAGACTTGCTGTGTCTTCTTCAGGGTCAAAAATCCTTTGGCTTCAATGTGACAGGATTTTTGGTGTTTTCTTACTGTTCCATTTGTGGCCCTTTGTGCATGCGGGATAGAACCACTGCTAGTGAACCCCTGCTACAAAGAGCTGAATACCAAATAGAGAGCAAGTCAACCATTCATATGTTAAACTGCCTAACAGCATTTCTGTACTGTCTCCCAATTCCAAGTGAATTAATGAAGGCACTTAGTCAAGGGAATGGTCGGTCGTGTTGCATTCACGTGGGATTTAGAGTACTCTATAGTGACACTTGCTAAATTGGAAGGAGGTATGGAGTGACACATACCAAACGGGCTATTCAAGAGAGGCATCCAGAAATTCTGCACGAGATCCACTATGCACTACCCAGCAGCAAGTGTAAGGTTTTCTATATTAGCTGATTGCATAGAGGTCTGTTCACCAACACATGTAAAAATAGCAACCTGCTCTTTTAAATGCCTGATTTCAATCCCTTAAACTGGTCCTTCAAATTAGTCAGGAAATCACTGCATAACATAGTGTCAATTATATCATCACCTGAACCCAGAGCATTTCTTGAACACCTACCATATTCATATACTGTACTAGATTCTTCCATATGCAACCTCAGTTAATATTTACAACAACCTCCTGTGGTAGGTATTATCCTCATTTTACGGATGAGGAAACTGAGGCAGACGCTTCAGGAGTGTCAGGTCTTGAACCCAAACCAATATGACTCAAAGTCTGTACTCTTTCCACTAACCTTTCCTGGCTTCCCCAGTAGAGACAGGAAAGAAGTTCATATCCATTTGTCTGTCTAGTTTTTAGCAGTGATTCTCCATGGACGGGATAACACCTAAACAGAATACTAATGGCTTTAGAACAACAACAACAAAAAATAGTTGACAGAAGAACAAAAAGAAAATCCAAATTAAAAAAAATTGGTTTCAAAGTAAAATGAAACCCCAAAATATGGGATTGGGACAGTTGAACTGGTACCAAAAAAGGAGAAAGAATGTGCCACATATTTTCAAGAACCGGTCGTAAGTTCTGACATCCAAAAAAGCAGTTGTAACCATTAATGATTCCTCTACTGGGAATACTGAGTCACAGATTTGGTTTCTAATCTCTGCTCCAGCAGCAGCTTAGCCTAGCATCTTGGATAAGTCATTAAACTTGCCTTGTTTCTGTTTATCCATCAATAAAATAAGCATAACTTTAAAAAATGAATCTACCTCACTGAGATGTTTTAAAGAACAATCATAAACAATAACAACAACAACACCTTGAGATTTTATATAAAAAGCCATTGCAGTCAATACCTGACTAACTCCATCAATGCAGAGGAATCACTCCTCAATGGAAAACAGAAAATCCCAGATCATTATCCCAGCTGATCTCTGGTTGGAGTCCTGAGGGGCTGTAACCTGCTTCTAAGAGGCAAGAAATGACTTCTGAACTGCATCATCAAGAGCCAACCAGAGAAATCTGAAGGGTGGTGACCAGCCAAGACAATGCTACAATGACTCATTCATTCACCAAGCCATTCAATGAATATAAACTGAGCACCTTCTTTGTACTAGAACTGAATTGTCCCCACTTTCTATGGGTTCAACAATAAAGCTAGGCTGGCCCAGGCACAATGCAGTGGGCCCTATGCCAGAAAGCCATCTCTAGCCTGGGGCCTAATACTCAATACAGGAGAGAACTCTGGACAAGGGCAGTCTGAAAATTCTCTTTAAGCTTCTTAGTACTGTGATGTTTACCTCCCAGCTATAGTTCTTCCATTTCCTCCAGATGCCCTTAAGCACAGAATTGTGCATGCGCGCACGCGCGTGCGCGCACACACACACACACACACACACACCCCGGCTTCCCAGGTAGCTCAGCTGGTAAAGAATCCGCCTGCAATGCGGGAGACCTGGGTTCAATCCCTGGGTTGGGAAGATCCCCTGGAGGAGGGCATGGCAACCCACTCCATTATTCTTGCCTAGAGAATCCCCATGGACAGAGGAGCCTGGTGGGCTACAGTCCATAGCGTTGCAAAGAGTCAGACACACACACACACAATCATTCTGTACTGCTGTATTAGATTACACCTATTTAAATATCTTCCTTTGTATGATATGGAATCTTCATATATTCTGCCTTTCACTAGACTGTAACAGACAGCTCCACTCCCTGGGAAGAAACCTACTGTAAACCCATTTGTGGCTGATTCTCCTCCTGAGCGCCTGCCAAGCTGATCGGAAGCTTCCCGGTGACTCCATCTTAGTTGGATTGCCTGCAGAACCTAACACTGTACTTAGGGTGCAGCTTGGATGGCCTCTAAAGCAGCTGAGCAGGGTCTAGGGAGACAGGGAGTACACTGAGGAAGGGTACTATGTCCCTATAGAAAGGGAAAGCTTAAATATACCTAAGGCACACACACACACACAAACATATAAATGTATGTATATATGAAAAGGAAAGAAAATCAAGAGCATATGCATTTATTTATAACCTAACGCCAAACTACTACTGCCAAGATAAAAATATAGTGGCAATTCCCCTCCACCCTTTCCCTCTGCCTTTGGTGGCTTCTGCTACCCCACCTCCTCTCCCCTCCCCTCTTCTCCCCAATGCAGGCTGTCTTGGATACTCATTTTGACCTGATTTCATTTCCATCTGGTCAAATGTTATGGGAGGAGGGAAAGCGGGAAAGAGAAATGCATTAGGATTTGCCACTGGGGCTAGCCCTTGGCCCTTGAGTGTTAGCTGCCCTCCCTGACCCCAAGGTGATCCTGTGATGAGAGAGACATGGGAAACACAAGCTTAAACCCTGAGACTGAAGCCAGAGCTTCTTGCAAACATTTCCGAGTATCTATGATTTGCCAGGCTCCATCCATTTGCAGCTCATGGTTGAGGGGCTCTGGAAGGCTCCGCAGTGAGCTCCATGAGAGCGATTTATTCCTGTCAACTGTCAGCGTGTGGGGCTATTCCTCCTAGCCTCAGCCCTAATGGGGAGTCCCTCTTGCCTCTTCTCTCCTCCTTTTTCTCTCCTAAGCTCCTTTCCTTCTTGACCTTGAGAGCCCAGTAATGGGTTCCCTCCCAGGACTGGCAGTCTGGCAGAAGCAATGAGAAGCAGGTTCTCTTCAGCTGGGGTGGGGTAATGAAGAAGCAGAGTGACTGGAGGAGAAGCGAGAGAGCAAGAAAGTGCTGGAAACATCCCCTGTCATCTCCTTCCTACTCCACAGCCTGGGAACAAGTCCTCTTCACGCCCAGCTGGGGAGTGCAGCCCAGCCCCCAGGTTGCAGAGGAGATGTTTTGGTCAGTCACCTTCAGGTGATTTGAACTCTGCAGAGGGGAAACCCTGCAGAGGGCCTGGCCTTGGGCATCCACAGGAGCCAAGATGGGGATTATGGACTATTTTGCGGGAGGGAAAAAGCAGACTGCAGATTAGCCCAGAAACAACACAAAATAAAACAAAACATCCAGCTTTCCCTTGAGAGAAGAAGAAGCAGGGTTTCAGTGACCTTTATTTGGGCCAAATCTGCTTTTGTCTCGAGGATATAGACACACGCCCAGGCAGCTAGGGGAATACCATCCGCTCCCCATCTGGGATGAGGGATACCATCTCTGCCCCTAAAAATTGCTTGTATTAGTAGCCCATTCGCCCTCAGCTCTTTCCTCCTTCCCTTTTGTTCTTCCCCAAGATAAATAAACTCTCCAGCTTGCTAAACTCTTAGCTCCAAGGGAAGCAATCAGACTTGCAGACTGGTTGCCCGGACTTTGGGTGTGCTGGAAGGAGGAAAGGGCTCCTGCCGGTGACAGGTGTTACGCAGGTCTCAGCCCTCGGGTTTACTTGGGGGTGGAGGGTTTACTTGGGCAACCCCTCCCCCAACTGGCATTCAGTGGCTCCCAAACAGTTGTTCCCAGCTAGCCCACAAACGATCTCCCTCTCGTCCAGCTGCTCCTTCCCAGCGCAAAGTTGTTGGGGAGAAGGGAGGGTCCGGGGTGGGGGTAGGGGTGAAAGGGCTGGGACCTTGGACCAGGGAGGAAAGAAGGGGAGAGGTACTCTCCATCCCTTCGGAGTGCGCTCCTCATCACCCGTTGACTTCACTTACCATCTCACTGTAGGCATCCTTGCTGAGCCTGGGGGTCAACTTGATAGTCCCCATGAAAACAAAGAAGAGTCCCAGGGCCACTGAGAGGGCCACGACGGTTACGGTTCTAGGGGATGCCATGGGGTCACCAAGGCAGGTCCGGACTAATCGTTCTGCTTTGCGCACCCTCTGGTCTAAAGCGCAGGCATTTAGCGCAGAGAGAGCTAAAGGGACACTGCGGAGGCAGCAGGCAGCTAGAATGACAAAGGGAGAGGAGGGAGCTCGAGAGAAAAATTGAGAGATCGAGATTCAACCTCTCTCACTACAACAATCGCTGGGTCCTAATGCCCTACGGTTGCTCCTCACTGGCCGGAAAGCACAGTCTCGAAATTAAACGAAGTCCCAAACTGAGGTAGAAACTTCAAGTCTTAAATGGGGAAGGTTATGTTGCGAATTCAGTCCCCGGGCTGCCTCTGAAATGAGGAATGAAGGAAGATCATTCTATCACTTCCCCCCAGGAGCGCTTTCGATCTCTCTAGTTCTTTAATTATTCACTCTCACTTTTCAGCCTCTCTTCTCTCCACTTTTCCTTCCTCTCTCCTTCTCTCCCCTTTTCCTTTCCCTCACCAAAACATGAGTCCTAGGAGTTGCTAGTTTCTGCAGTAGGTAACACTCGAGGATGAATCTGCAAAGTTTTCAGGCTTGATTGTTGCCAAAGAAAGCTTTATCTTCCTCTTCCTCCAAGTTTTTTCATGGCTCCTATTGCTCAGTGGTTAATTCCAGAGTTTTAAAAGTGACATTTAAGGCCCTCCACATTTGGACCTCTGCCTCTCTTTGGAGGTTTGTGTGTGTTCAGTTGTGTCCAACTCTTTGTAACCCCATGGACTGTAGCCCACCAGGCTCCTCTGTCTATGGAATTTCCCAGGCAAGAATACTGGAGTGGGTTGCCATTCCCTTCTCCAGGGGATCTTCCCGACCCAGGGATCAAACCCCAGTCTCCTGCTTGACAGGCAGATACTTTACCAATGAGCCACCTGGGAAGCCCCTTTGGAGGTTTATCTTCCAACAACCCCCACTGCCACCCCATCTCCTTTCTACTCATGGTCCCATCCAAGCTGAGATGTCCCACCTCCCCTACATTCGCTTTCCCTGCTCGGTCACTCTTCATTAGCAATCAGCCTTTTCTTCAGTGCCACCTCCTCCATAAAGACTTCCCTGATGCACTCCCAGCTGGATATGATTTCTCCCTCTGACTTCCTGTTCTAGTAACCAATATTTATTGGCTGTTAACTAAGTGCTAGACACTGCCTTTGACTTGTATTAACTAATTTCGTCTTAACAACATCAGTGAGCTAGATGAGTTCCCATCTTATGGATGTGACATTGAGGCAAAGGGAAGTTAATTAAGTAACTTGCCCTACAGAATTCAAACCTGGGCAGTCATTTCCAGAGCCCAGGTTCTCAACCATTCATCTGCTGCCTCTCTGTATAATATTTTGCATCATAAATATGGCGCTTACCTGATACTGAACGTTGTAATTACACACACAGATGCAACTTTTTGAGAGGCAGTGTTCATTAAGAGAGAACAGTCTGGAGTCAGACCCAGAAGGTCCAGGGTTTCAATCCCAACTCTACCACTAACTGTAAACTTGGATAAGTCACTTATCTGAGCCTCCATTTCCACATTCATAAAATGTGAATGAAAATTCTACTTCAAAAGTTTGTTGTAAGAATTTTATGTTCATAAATTGCTTAGCACAGTGTCTAACACAATGAGACCTCAATGGATGTGGTTCTTTTCTTGCTTGTTCTGCTTTCCTAATCCACACCACAACTAGCTATGATTGTAAGCATTTAGATGGTAGGAATAGGACTTACCTGATGGTCCAATGGTTAAGAATCCACCTGCTAATGCAGGGGACACAGGTTCTATTCCTGGTCTGAGAAAATTCCACATGCTGCAGGGCAACTAAGCCTGCACGCCCTAGAGCAAGTGCTCTGCAACAAGAGAAGCCATAACAATGAGAAGCCCGTACCTGCAACTAGAGAGTAGCCGCCACTCGCCTCAACTAGAGAAAATTCACGTGCAGAAACAAAGAGCCAGCACAGCCAAAAATACCTAAATAAATATATATATTTTTTATTTTTTATTATTTTTTTAAATTTTATTTTATTTTTAAACTTTTTAAAGGTAGGAACAACTTCTGCATATCTCCCACAATACCTAGAACAACCCCTGTTGTGCACCAGAGCCTTATATATCTTGACTGGGAAAATTTTGATGAATTTAAATGCAGCTATTCTGGGGAGTGGGCTTCCCTGGTGGCTCAGACAGTAATGAATCCACCTGCAATGCGGGAGACCTGGGTTCGATCCCTGGGTTGGGAAGATCCCCTGGAGGAGGGCATAGCAACCCACTCCAATATTCTTGTCTGGAGAATCCCCATGGACAGAGGAGCCTGGTGGGCTGCAGTCCATGGGGTCAGAGTCAGATACAACTGAGCGACTAAGCACAGCACAGCCCGTTCTGGGGAGTTGTAACACTTTAAGCTTTAGCCATCATTTATATCTTATGGTGGAAGCATTTTTGACTCTTTTCTGATTATGATTCAACCTATAAATTAGTGAGTGACTGCAACGTACATAAAAGTTAAATAGGCACTGTGACGGTGATGGTGACGGTGAAGTCGATCAGTCGTGTCCGACTCTCTGCGACCCCGTGGACTGTAGCCTACATGGCTTCTCCGTCCATGGGATTCTCAAGGCAAGAATACTAGAATGGTCTACCATTTCCTTCTCCAGGGGATCTTCCCGACCCAGGGATCAAACCCGGGTCTCCCACATTGGAGGCAGACGCTTTAACCTCTGAGCTGCCAGGGAAGCCCAATTAGGCACTGTAGGAATACACAAATAAATGAGGCATAGATCCTGCTCCCAATGGGCTTGTTGCATAGTGGAGAGTAGGATTTGTTAGGAGAAAATTTCTTCATACATAAAGAACCGGAAAGAATAAACCAAAATGAAATGTTTGTCTTGATAATTTGTTTTCCAAATGTCCTACATTGAACATGGCAGTAAAATGAGTACTTAGGGAAGTCCATCCACGTAGTTGAGTAACTGATTAAAAAAAAAAATATATATATATATATGCTATTTTCCTTTCAAATTACATGATATTGGGTATAACACTATTAATTATAAAAATGTATAAAATACTGAATAATAAATAAAATCCTGAATAAGGAAAAAGTTACTCATGATTCCAGTGTGCAGAGATAAATATTCTTAATATTTTGATGGGTTGATATTTTCACTGACATTTTTCTTAAATACCTGTCTATGTACAAAATATTTATGAATTAGTTTTTCAAAATTTGGTCCTACTATAGAGTCAGCTTTATGCCCTGCTTTGTTTTTAACTTGTTAGCATTTTTTCTGTATCAACAGACACATCTTTAAAAAATGATCGCATAGTACTTTAGCATCTTTTGATACTGCAATTCATTTAACTATTCTCCTATTGCTAGATGTTGATGGTTGATGTTTCCATGTTTTTTCCCTGTGCATATCCTTATATATCTTTATCTGAATTCCTGAACTTTTTCTTAGGATAAATTCCTAGAAGATGATAGGTCAAAATTATGAAGTTTTCAAATATATACAAATTTAATTAGAGCTAACATTTACTCATCAGTTAGAGGATACCAGGCACTATGCTAAGTGACTTGCAAGTACTGTGAGATTAGTACTATCAGTTGTCTCCATTTTGTGAATGAGGAAACTGAGCCAGGAGGGAAACATCTCAAGTCTAGAGCATGGCTTCCGCCTGTTAGGGTACTCAGGCCTGTATTGTTCCTCAGTTTGTTGTTGCTGCTTCTTTGATTGGGCATTCCAGGTGGGGCTAGTGGTAAGAACCTGCCTGCCTACTTATACAGGAGATCTGGATTCAATCCCTGATCAGGAAGATGCCCTGGAGAAGGGAATGTCTACCCACTCCAGTATTCTTGCCTGGGAAATTCCATGGACAGAGGAGCCTGACAGGCTATAGTCCATGAGTTCACAGAGTCGGACATGACTGAAGCTACTTGGTGTGCACACTCCTTTATTTCATTTAAAAGATATGAATATTTAAAAGACTCTTGGTACATATTAATAAAGTGCTTTCCAGAAAAAAATTGGACCCTCTGATCAGCAACATAGAAATATATACACATTACACATCAGATCTGGACCAAGAGTATCAGTGTGGTTTTCATCTTCACCAATTTCACTGTGTAGAATTTTGTATTTCATGGATTATTAGTGTGTTAGAACATTTTCATAGATTTATTAGTTGTATGCATGTCTTCAGTTTATGTCCTCTTCCATTTCTATTTTGAGTGTTAGTGGGTTTTGATTGATTCATAAGAGCTCTTCTTTGTCAATAAATTTGGTAGAGTCAAATCTAGGAATCTTTTTGTGATTTTATTCATTGATTTTTGCTTAGAAAATTCATCCCAATCTCAAGAATAAACATTTGTCTATATTTTCTTAAAGCAGTTCTAGTTTTTCATCTTTTTTACATTTAATATTGTTGACGAAATCTGTGCTCATTGGTCTGTGATGCTTCTTTTTCTTTTTGAATTGGAAGAAAATTGCTTTACAATGTGATGTTGGCTTCTGCCATATAACAATGCAAATCAGCCATAAATTATTGTATATCATCAGGTTCTTGTTTCGTTTTAGGTCGGTCTCAAGGCTTTCTGTTCAATCCTACTGATTTTGTTTGCTGATTCTTGTGACAGTATGTGCAGGCATGAGTGCTAAGTCATTTCAGTTGTGTTCGACTCTTTGTGACCCCCATGGACTGTAGCCTGCCAGGCTCCTCCGTCTGTGGGGTTCTCCAGGCAAGAATACTAGAGTGCATTGCCAGGCCCTCCTCCAGGGCATCTTGCTGACCCTGAGATCAAACCATTGTCTCCTGCATTGGCAGGTGGGTTCTTTACCACTAGGACCACCTGGGAAGCCCTCTTGTGACAGTACTGTATTTTAAATATTATAACTTATGTATACATTTTAATATCTTATAAGCCAAGTCTCTCATCACTATTATTCTTTTTCTAAAATTTCTTTGCCATTCTCCCCTCTTTATTGTTTTATGTAAACTTTAGAATCACTTTATCAAGGTAAAATAACTTTGAATTTTGACTTGATTGAATTAAACACGTAATTAATTTTAAACCTTGATATTGTACAAAATTTAGCTTTCCCATCCAGAAATATGGTATTGATTTCCATTTATTCAAATCCTAGTTGCTGAGAGATGTACAAATATCCTTGTTTTCTCTGTGTAGGGCCTATACTTTTTAAAAAGATATTCCTATGGATTTTATGCTTTTCTTGTCATCATGAATGGATTTTTTCCTCCATTATACTTCTAACTAGTTGTTGCTGACTTACAGGAAAACTATTGATTGGTATTCAGCCACTCTGCTGAACTCTTCTGAACTCTTGTTAAATCTATGGGTTTCGATTGATTCCCTTGGGTGTTCTCTGGATAGACAACCAGATCATCTGCAAATAATGATGATTTTTGTCTCCCTTCCAATACTTACACCTTGTTTCTTTTTTATATCTTCCTGCTTTAGCTACAGACCAGCTTCTTACATTTGCCTGGCCTGGGGCAAGAGTACAAATGGAGGCCAACTTACTGTGTGTCGAGGAACCAAGGATTGGAACACAAAAAGAAGCATGAAAGCCAATGCTTGTTACTACTGGGAAACAATCATCATTATGAAAGAATCTATTGCTATTGAGAGAGGAAGGACTTGACAAGTTAATTTGTCTTTTCTCTTACTAAGCACTTCTGCTACTCAAATTTTCCCTATACACCAAACAGTGTCTGACATCAGTGGCAGCATAACTCACATCATGGCATTTGGATGCATTTGCCTTTTATTTCAAGTTAGTAAAGAACTATCATTTATTGAGGACTTGGCATGTGTCAAATGCCATTCTAAGTGCTTTACACATGTAAGCTAATTCATTCCTTATGGCAACCCTAAAAAGTAGCAACTATCATTGTTAGGCTTTGACTGATTATGCAATTTGCTCAGTCACTTGCCTGTAATGTCCCTGAGGCGGCATTTGAAACCAAGGTAGGTGTGAAACCAAAAGTTCATTTTGTTAACAACTACTGTTTTGCTAACTTCTGTTTTATCATTTGTCATGATATTGGCTGTTGGTTTGAGATGGATATTCTTTATTTGGCTCTGAATGTGAAATAGAATACTAGATTTTTCGCCTTGAACTTGAAACTGAGCTGAGATCTTATACCTTGTTCCTTCAAAGAGGTAGACATCTTTGTTATTTCTTAGGGCCTGAGAAATTCTTTTCTTGATCCATCTCATTCCTTACATGCTAGCACTTAAATATTGGTAGGTTTTTGCTCCAACTGTAGAGGTCTCTGAATGGTGACTGCCTAAGGCATTGCAAACTCACAAGCCTGCAGACAGTGAAGAGTTAACATAACTGTGTTAATTGGTGAGACATTAGGCTGCAGATACTAAGTTTTTATATTGTGACCTCCTCAATGCTCTGGAAATTTGGGGGTGACTACTAATGAGGGCACCAATTATAGCACAGATTACTCACATTCTTTTGGTGGTTCTCAAAGAGTAGTTTGAGAACCTCAAGTGATCCATTATTTCCTTGAGGTATTTTGTGGGCTGATCTCTTAGAGGATTAATATTATTTTGTTTCTGATTTGCTTTTACTTGCGTCTTATCCAAAGAAGTGTCATTTCCCCTATTTGTTATGGGAGAGGTTTGCTGTGATGTACAGTAGATGTCCTGCTGAGTCATTTGCCTTGTTATAGTGGTCCTGATTGAAAGACTGAGAGTCACAGCAGCATGTGTGCAACACCCACACCTCCCATAGGGTCACAACATGATGACTGGCTCTGTAGACTGAAGTGGGATGCCTTAATTTTATCACTGGCTACCAGCCTGGCATCCTGCAGTCCATGGGGTCGCAAAGAGTGGGACAGGACTTAGTGACCGAACAACAACCATCTTGACAGCAATCATTCTGTGTTAGGCATTGTATCATTACAGTGCATTACATATGCCAGCCCATTCAATCCTCCAAATAGTCCTATGGAACAAGCCCAGTGGATTCAGTCATTATGGGGGAAATTGAGGCTCAGAGAGTTTAGGTCATTTGCCCAAGATCATCTTTTCCTAAGTGGCACAGTTAGAAATGGAGTCTGAGCCACAGCAGAGCCTATATTTTTGGATCATTATTGATCCTTAACCTTAACTAGCATTAAAATCACCAGGAAAGGGGTTTTTAATGCATATTAGTGGGGCTCAGAGGCCCTGATATTCAGTCCCTCCCTGAATATTCACTGGAGGGACTGATGCTGAAGCTGAAGCTCCCATACTTTGGCCACATGATGCGAAGAGCCGACTCATTGGAAAAGACCCTAATGTTGATTGAGGGCAGAAGGAGAAGGGGATGAGAGAGGACGAGATGGTTGGATGGCATCACCGACTCAATGGACATGAGTTTGAGCAAGCTCCAGGAGATGGTGAAGGATAGGAAAGCCTGGCATGCTGCAGTCCATGGGGTTGCAAAGAGTCGGACACGACTGAGCAACTGAAGAACAACAACAGAGGCTTCTCAGGTTGTGCTAGTGGTAAAGAATCTGCCTGCCAGTCTGGGAGACATAAGAGATGTGGGTTTGATCCCTGGGTTGGGAAGATCCCTTGGAGAAGAAAATAGCATTCCATGCAGGTATTCTTGCCTGAAAGAGCCCTCTGGCAGAGGAACCTGGCAGGCTACAGTCCACGGAGCTGCAAAGAGCTGGACACTACTGAGCCCTTGAGCACCAGCAGCAGTGGGACCCTCGACAGAGACTGATTTAATTTGTCTGAGGTGGGATCTCCAGCAATGGTATTTTACAAAGCTGTTCAAGTGCTTCTAATATGCATCTACACTAATGAACACTGCATTCTGCTGTATTAAAACTCAGCAGCCTCAGCTGTATCTCAGGAAAATACGAGGCACGTGGTGGCAAAAGTGAAAAGAGAAATAAGGTCATGGTGGGGTGAGTGTTATGTTCAATATGTGCCTCTGTTTGTCTACTGTAGGCAACAGACATTCTTTATAAGGTAGGTGTGAACAACCAGCTCTGAGGAGAGCTTTCACAGTAATGGCTCTTTCCTCAGCTTCACAAATGGTGCTAATCAAGCCGCTCCACAGCCTTGAACTGAATGTGTGAGTTATATCAAAATCCCAACTGACAGGTAGCTATACTGGGCAAATACTGAACTTCCTCTTTAACTCTTCAGCTTACTTCCAAAGGAGAACCAAGATCACACGGTACATGCATCAGGCTTCCATAATTGTCAGGACTAAGAAACTGAACCTAACTCAAGATATGTCTAGCTGTTTCCAGAAATATTATATTCTATGAGGGCAGCCAGTGCACTGTTTTTTCACCCTTGGTGGTGTCTCTAGCCAGTTGTCTGGTCTTCCTGGAGAGGCAACTGAAACCTGAGATCAGAACATCCCCAGGACCCCTGAGTACTGAGCCATGAAGCAAACACAAACCACCTACAGCTCTTTTCAGCTCTAGGCTCTTCTGTTCTTGACCAGAGGCAGTAGAGTACAGAGTGCAGTTCCTCTGCTCCAGCAACGCCAGCATCACTTGGGGATGTCTTACAAATGCACGTTCTCAGGCCCTGCCCCCAGACCTACTGAATCAGAGTCTCTGGAAGATGGAACCCAGCAATCTGTGTTTTAAGGAGCCCTCTAGGGCATTTTGATGCATGCTAAAATTTGAGAGCCACTGGCCAAAAGTTAAAAGATTAAAAGTGGAGATGTGGCATCAGACTGTTGAATTCAAGTTCTGGTTCCATCACTTACAGTGTGACCTTGGGCAGGTTATTGATGCTTCACTAAGCCTAAGTTATCACATCTGTAAAATAGAGTTGCTAATTTTCTTCTCTGTAAAATAGGTACTTACACAGAATGATGTGTATAGAACACAGAGCACAGTATGAGGCACAAAGTAAGGATTCAATAAATGTTGGATACTTTGGCTCAGTGAGTAAAGAACACACCTGTAATTCAGGAGACACAGGAGACTCAGGTTTGATCCCTGTGTCAGGAAGATTCCCTTGGAGGAGGAAGTGGCAACCTACTCTAGTATTCTTGCCTGAAAAATCCCAAGGACAGGGGAGCCCAGGTGGGCTACAGTTCAGAGAGTTGCAAAGAGTTGGACACAACTGAGTGACTAAACACACACACACACACTCATTTTTATATGGGCTGTTCTGGATGCAGTAAGTCCTTTACATAGAAACCTTCACATTGAGAATTTTTAAAGATGCAAACATAAGTTCGCATGTCCAAATCCACAAGTTAGTTCACATGTCTGGCGTACATTGTCATATGTGTGCATCCTTTACTAAGTGGTTGTGCTTTTGTGCACTTTACTGTACAGTAATATCTAGAGTACAGTAGTACAATATCTCTAATTCAAGCTCCAGATGTCTAGAAGCAAGCATAAAAACAGTGGTGATGTAGCTGGTACTACTGTACTTTTCAAGGTATTGTACTGTAAGATTAAAATGTTTTATTTATTTTTTGTGTTTGTTTTATGTATTATTTGTGTGAAAAGTATTATAAACCTATTACAGTATAGTACTATATAGCTGATCATGTTAGTTGGATACCTAGGCTAAATTTGTTTGACTTACAGACTGGACTTACGAACGTGCTTTCAGAATGAAACTCATTTGTATGTAGGGGACTTACTGTAATCACCTTTCATTTCCAATATGACTGGGTTCCCTTGGAAAAGATCCTGATTATAAGATCATAATGGAGAAGGCAATGGCACCCCACTCCGGTACTCTTGCCTGGAAAATCCCATGGATGGAGGAGCCTGGTAGGCTGCAGTCCATGGGGTCACGAAGAGTCGGATACAACTTAGCAGCAGCAGCAGCAGCAGCAGCAGCAGCAGCATAAGATCATAAACCTAGTAGTGTATCTTAACTCAGTGAAGTGAGTGAAAGTTGCTCAGTCATGTCCAACTCTTTGTGACCCCATGGACTGTACAATCCATGGAATTCTCCAGGCCAGAATACTGGAGTGGGTAGCCTTTCCCTTCTCTAGGAGAGCTTCCCAACCCAGGAATCAAACCCAGGTCTTCCCCACTGCAGGTGGATTCTTTACCAGCTGAGCCACAAGGGAAGCCCAAACAACTCAGTGGGGATGGGGCAAAAAGTATTTCATCTACCAGTTTCTTCGGCGATTCATGGAACATAAAAGTGGGGTTATGACTCAGAAGCAATCTAGTTCTACCATTCCATTCAACCTAATAATGGCTCTTAAAAGAAATCCAGGCACACAGCATCAGGCAAGAAAGTAGAGATGAGTGTCTGTGTTATTGAGGGTTTACTGAGGACGGCAATTTGGAAAGGATTGAAATTTTAGCTTCTAGGTAGTTGTAGAATTTGTGCCCTTGGTGCTGAGTCCCAGGCATAAAGCCAAGGCTCATGTACTGATAGCATTCCAATGTAGAGCAGGACATGGAATAGGTGTCCCCATGTTATTTCTCTACATCTAGCTCTAAGGGATGAGCTGTCAATGCTGGAATGCTATTGACATTGAATTGCAAATTTCAATGCTATATAAAAGCAAAGGGTTGAGACCTTATTAAGTGAGAAAATGAACATTAGCACCACCCATGTAAATGTGAGGTAGTAAATATCTGTGTTACCCTAGAAACCAGAACATAAAAGTAGATAGGTAGTTTGGTGACAGTTTCCAGGGTAATTCCTCTCACTTCCAACATAAGAGCTTTCCTATTATGTTAACTCTTTTTTTTTTTTTTTTTTACATGCCCACTGGACCTTCACTTGATGTTCCACTATCATCTCCTTCTCCCAAAAGCTTCCCTTTCTGACTTCCCTATTTTTGAAAGTGCCATTCTCCTAAGTACTATCATCCAAAATGCTTGATGTTTATCAGGTAATTGAAGGTCCCCCAAGGTAATGTGTATCTCCAAACCTAAGAGGTAGAGTTTAGAAAAAATTAGACACATATATCAGAAAACGATAGACTCTTCAATTGAAAAAATTTTAAAAGCTCACAGTGGATGAAACTAGCCATCTGTGACTCTTCCTTGAAGCAACTTCTTGTGAATATAATTTGCAGATATACTGCCAATGAGATTAAGATGCTTCCCAATACCTCACTTGGGAGCTACCAACCTAGAATGTAATTCATGTAAGATGAGCTGTTACCTTGGCAACTGTGACATGTAATGATGCTAGGAGGCAGTTAATAATGTAATGACAGAAGATTCTGGTAACTAGTTAGAGATGGTGGGAAAAGACCATTGGAAAGTCAGTGTTTATCCATCTTTGATCAAGTAACAGAAACACTGATCTGATAAATGTGTTACATATAACCCAGTCAAAGAGCTCCATTAAAACCATTTAGCTCCATATATTCAAACTACAAATGATTGTTAGTTTGGTTTCTCAGATACATTCATGGCTGGTAGGTATAACCTTATATAGGAGATAAGAATGTTTCTAGATGCTTGGGGCTGGTGCACTGGGATGACCCAGAGGGATGGTATGGGGAGGGAGGAGGGAGGAGGGAGGAGGGTTCAGGATGGGGAACACATGAATACCTGTGGCAGATTCATTTCGATATTTGGCAAAACTAATACAATATTGTAAAGTTTAAAAATAAAATAAAATTAAAAAAAGAAAAAAGAATGTTTCAGTCTCTAGAAACTATATTCCTCACTGGCACTATGTTGCCTATAAATCTGCTTAGTGTAAGTTAGTCCCTCAAAGTCTAAACCACTTCCCTGGGAACTGATGAAATCTAGTTCTCAGTTTCACATACTATGGGAGTTTCACTAAGATTCATCAATTCACTTTTTCTCTGATATTTTAGGTGTTTTCTCCCCTAATTATCAATGTAATGACTGTTCATTGTAGAAAACATTGGAAAGTACAGAAAAGGAAAGATGGAAGAAAAATTTTGTAAATGGTCACCCCAAGTTCACTCTTTAGAAGCAACCATTGTCTTCCAATGCATTTTTTTCTTTACAAATTTAAAATTATACTGAGTGCACGATTATTTATCCTGCCCTTTTCACTTAAGATTGCCTTCTACACACACTTTCATGTCATTATAGGCTTTTCAAAGACACAATTTTAAGTAAATTTTTTATTGACATATAACGTGCATACAGAAAAGCACACATATCAAGAGTATAACAATGAATTTTCACAAAGTGAATACGTCTTTATAACCAGCACCCAGATGAAGAAATAAAATACTATCTGCACCTCAGAAGCCTCCTCATGCCCCCTGACGGCCACTCCCTGTACCCTAAAGGGCATCCTGATTTCTAACACCATGCCACAAGCATAATTTTTAGTGTCTCTGTAATTGTCTATGGGTATCTCCTCACGGCCGCCCCTCCTGACCTTGAACGTGGAAAGTAATGCTCAAAATTCTTCAAGCCAGGCTTCAGCAATACGTGAACCGTGAACTTCCAGATGTTCAAGATGGTTTTAGAAAAGGCAGAGGAACCAGAGATCAAATTGCCAACATCCACTGGATCATCAAAAAAGCAAGAGAGTTCTAGAAAAACATTTATTTCTGCTTTATTGACTATGCCAAAGCCTTTGACTGTGTGAATCACAATAAACTGTGGAAAATTCTGAAAGAGATGGGAATATCAGACCACCTGACCTGCCTCTTGAGAAACCTGTATGCAGGTCAGGAAGCAACAATTAGAACCGGACATGGAACAACAGACTGGTTCCAAATAGGAAAAGGAGTTCGTCAAGGCTGTATATTGTCACCCTGCTTATTTAACTTCTATGCAGAGTACATCATGAGAAACGCTGGGCTGGAAGAAGCACAAGCTGGAATCAAGATTGCCAGGAGAAATATCAATAACCTCAGATATGCAGATGACACCACCCTGATGGCAGAAAGTGAAGAGGAACTCAAAAGCCTCTTGATGAAAGTGAAAGAGGAGAGTGAAAAAGTTGGCTTAAAGCTCAACATTCAGAAAACTAAGATCATGGCATCTGGTCCCACCACTTCATGGGAAATAGATGGGGAAACAGTGGAAACAGTGTCAGACTTTATTTTTTTGGGCTCCCAAATCACTGCAGATGGTGATTGCAGCCATGAAATTAAAAGACCCTTACTCCTTGGAAGGAAAGTTATGACCAACTAAATAGCATATTAAAAAGCAGAGACATTACTTTGCCAACAAAGGTCCGTCTAGTCAAGGCTATAGTTTTTCCAGTTTTCAAGTATGGATGTGAGAGTTGGACTGTGAAGAAAGCTGAGCACCGAAGAATTGATGCTTTTGAACTGTGGTGTTGGAGAAGACTCTTGAGAGTCCCTTGGACTGCAAGGAGATCCAACCTGTCCATTCTAAAGGAGATCAGTCCTGGGTGTTCATTGGAAGGACTCATGCTAAAGCTGAAACTCCAATACTTTGGCCACCTGATGTGAAGAGTTGACTCATTGGAAAAGATTCTGATGCTGGGAGGGATTGGGGGCAGGAGGAGAAGGGGACGACAGAGGATGAGATGGCTGGATGGCATCACCAACTCGATGGAAGTGAGTTTGAGTGAACTCCGGGAGTTGGTGATGGACAGGGAGGCCTGGTGTGTTGCGATTTATAGGGTTGCAAAGAGTCGGACACGACTGAGTGACTGAACTGAACTGAACTGAATCGTCTATGGACAGACCATATTTTATGTAACCATTCCGTATTCTTCTAATGTTGGACCTTGAAGATGGTTTTTTATTTTTAACTTTGAGACCCTCTGGTCATATATCTTTGTTCACATCTCTACTTCCTTAAAATAGATGCTTAGAGATGGAATTTCTGGGGCAAATAGTATGAAAATTTTAGAAGCTCTGGGTTCTAATTGCTTTCCAGG